>NC_139404.1:95243766-95798766 GCF_905368555.1 Meleagris gallopavo | reverse complement strand
GCCTAGATGCAGAAGTCCAGATGGGGCTTTATGTGTGCAAAGTAGAGAAAAAAAAGTCACATTCTTCTCCCTGCTGGCTGTTCCTCTTTTGATGCCACCCAAGACACGGTTGGCCTTATGGGCTGCTGGGCTCTGGTCAAGCTTTTTTGTCCACCAGGATCTCCAAGTCCTTCTGTGCAGGGCTGCTCTCAAAATGAGCTGTTCTTCTAGTCTGTACACATACATTGTTCTGACCCAAGGGACGCACCTCGGCCTTGGCCTTGTTGAACCTCATTAGGCTCACTTCTCAAGCCTATCCAGGTCCCTCTGGATGACATCCCTTTCTTCTAGTGTGTCAAATGCACCATTGAGCTTTATGTCATCAGCAAACTTGCTGAGAGTGCATTCAATCCCACTGATAAAAATGTAGAAGAGCACCAGTCCCAAGACTAATTCCTGATGGACACCACTTGTCACCAGCCTCCACAAGGGCATAGAACCATTGACAACAACCCTCTGGGTGGGTCCATCTAACCAATTTGTTATCCTCTGAATAGTCCAGCCTTCAAATCCATATTTATATAATTTGGAGATAAGGATGTGGTATGGGACCTATCAAAAGGTCTTGCACAAGTTCAGGTAGATGACATCAGTTGCTCTTCCTCTGTCTGCTGATGCTGTCACTCCATCATAGAAGGCCACCACATTGGCCAAGCACAATCTGCCCTAGGTGAAGCCTTGCTGGCTGTCTTGGATTACTTCCTTATCTTGCGTGTACCTTAACATTTTCCAGGAAGTTATGTTATGTTCCATTCACAGAGCTGAGGCTTACTGGGCTGTAGTTTCTCGGTCTTCCTTTCTCCCTTTCCTAGAAATGGGAGTGATGTTTGTTTTTGTCCAGTCACCACATACTTCAGCTGATATCCATGACTTTCTGAATATGATAGAGAGTGGCTTGGCAACTACATCACCCATTTCCTTCAGAACTTGTATGCATGTCATTTGGCCCCATAGAGTTGTACAATTCAACCTCATCAGATGATCTCAGACTTGCTTTTTTCTTACAGTAGGAGGGATATTGCAACCCCAGTCACCACCTGGATGTTCAGTGATGTGAGAGTTGTGGGAAGCCTGACTGCCAGTGAACAGCGAGACTAAAAACTTGTTTAGTACCACAGCTTTCTCTGTATCTGTTGTTGCCATTTCTCCTTTCTCAGTTATCAGAGGAGGTACACTCTCCTTGACCTGTTTCTTCTGACAAATGTACCTATAGAATCCCCTCTTGTTACTTTTTACATCTCCCACCAAGTTCAGTTCCATCTATGCCTTGGCTTTCCTGATCCCATTTCTGCATGACTAGACAGTGTCCTTGTACGCTTCCCAGGCCATGTGTACCTGCTTCCAATGCTGTATGTTTCCTTCTTATCTCAGTTTGAACAGCAGGTCCTTGCTTAGCCATGCTGGTTTCTTGCCTTCTTTGATTTTTTATGCTGCAGGACAGAGAGCTCCTGTGCTCTCAGAAGAGCATCCTTAAAGTGTTGCCAGCTCTGTTCCATTCCCTTTTCCCTGAGGAAAACTTCCTAGGGGATCTCACCCAAGAATTTCTTGAACAGCTGGAAATTTTCTCTCCTGATTTTCAGGCTTCTGATTGCTCTTTGCCAGTCTCGTATTGCTTGAGGTCATATATTCAGCCAGAGCATGGTTGCTACAGCCTGGACTGCCTCTAATCTTCTTCAATATCTAGTTTCCAACTTTTAACTTAAGTAGGATTTTTCCAAGCTGTACTATGTATACTATGTGAAGATATCTTTGTTGTATCCTGAGTAGACCAAACTGTGTTGCTTCCCATTCACAAAACTTATCATCTTAGATACCTTGACATATCTGTCCTTGCTCGACTCAGTTTTATCTAGCTGTGAAATATTTCAGACTTCTGCATTTCGGAGTGTGGGAAAGTGTTAATGATCTCAAGGATTTTTATGATTGTGAGGATAAAGAAATCAGAAGGTAAGTTTTCTTGCCTGAATTAGCTGTATGTATTGTCTTCTGTGAATGATGATATCAGAGCTGTCAAGCCTATCTAAAAATGGGATCAAAATTTTTTACAGTTGTGTTGATGATTAGTTATTAATTAAAATTAAAAACACAAAAAAAACTTTGTGATTATTTATAATGGTGCAACATTGAGGAAATGTTGACTTCTGTTTCAAAATATTTATATCAAAGTTAAAGATTAAATTATTGTGCTTTTTTTTTTTTAAAGACTTTTTGAAGACATGTTGAAACTGCTTATTGGAGAAACAACATCTTTGACTTTTGTGAACTTTGTGTAGTGTTTTATTTGTAAAATTACTTTGATTTCACTCTTGCTCTGTGGCAGTTGTATTCTACTCTGATAGCTATTTGACTTATCCTCCTTGAAGGACTCTGGACCAGAGTGTTATTTGAAAGGTATAGGGTTTGGGTTTTTGTAACAGTATTTTAGGTGGTCATTATCAAATACCAATAGAATGTCTTAGACTGCGGAGGACCTGTGGTTATCAATCCCTCTATGCAAAAAAAAAGAAGTTTAGTTGCTCCTAATTAAGTGTTTTTTTTTTTGTTTTTGTTTGTTTGTTTTTAATAATAATGGTGTCCAGGAATATTGGAATATTGAAAGCTTCCCTTTGCCTAATAAAAAGTAGTTTCTCATTGCTGTGGCGATAGTGTGCTAGCTGTATAATAAAAACATTTCTGTGATGTCTATAAACAGTGTCTCTTGTTATTCTGTTCCTTCCTTGACCTGGGAAAGACCTAAAAGATGTTTGGTGGAGTTGGGCATACAGTCCTGCTTAACTTTACTTGATTGTTGAATGATTCTGAAAGGCTCCATAGGGAAGAGCTGTTTTGATTGAGCACTACTGGATGAAAAGTGTGGAAAAAACTTTTGTCTGTTCAGTGTTCTTGTTACGTTTTGTTTATGTACAACAGAATAATTTGCAGAGGCAGGGACCTCTGGAGGTAATCTAGCATGTGTATGTATGTGTACATTTGCACATTTCATACATCTACGCATTACTTGTCTTTGTATATGTATGCTATGTGTATATACATATATTCACATAAACCTTTTTATTATTTCTGCTTTTCGTAACTGGAAGTATTCCTCTTATCTTTTTGTTTTTGTTTTCTTTGTTAGTTTTTTCCTCTTTCTTTTAAGACACAATTCTTATTATCTCATTTTTCAGAGCCAGTGAAATCCACACTTGAAGCTGAACAGCTATTTTTATTTCAAAAGCCAGAAGTTTCTTTTTTTTGGGAAAGAAAAACTATACGTAAGAATATGGTGGTGGTGGTTTTTTGTTTGTTGGTTTTTTCAATTAAGTATATAGTTGTCTGTTAGCTTCTTCTGGGGAATGTGCCTATGGTAGATAACTGAACTCTAAACCAGACTGCATTGCAACAGCCAAATCAATTTTCTTTCCACACTGAAGTAGGGACTTGTATTTATAACATCTCTTTTCACCTGTGAAAAAGTGATTCATTTGCCTGCAAGTCAATATACTGTTTTTCAGGGATATTGTGATCCTATTCACTCCTCTCATAAATGCCCGCGAGAATCTCACACCCATAACATGCAGTGTCGTAGAATGCAGTGATTTTTAAGGAGTAGGTAAGATCCTGTGAAAATATTACAAAGCAAAGCATTGAGAGAATGTAGCTAATGTATTTATCTGGGCAATACTAATACAGTTCTGAATAAAAGTTCTGCATGAAAAGGAAGGGAGGTAGCTCTTACTATTAGCTCAAATGTTTTGAGAAATAGTCCATTAGGAAACTTCTTAATCAAGATACAATTCACACTATTAAAAACTGCACTGAACTGTTCTACTTCTACACTGTGCTAGCTATTTTGATTTTCAACCTGCAAGGCAGTTGAATGTTCCCAGCAGCTGAAATATACCATTAATATGTTGGTGTGTGAGAAAGAAAAAATTTGAAGAGGAGTGAATTACAGTAAATTTGCATTAAGTCTGAATAACAATTTTAGAATGTTTCCTTTGAAATAATTTCATACAAAGAATAGGGTGATTATGCTGTTGTATTGGATTATTGTCCATATATGAACAGCAAAAATAAAAAGTCAATTTTATGTTTGCAGTGTTTTTTTTTATGATTAAAATTGATTACAGCTCTCTTAGCAAAGTCACAGTTTTATACCACAGAAACTTAATAGAATCAGACTTGCAATAAGATTTGGTCCAATATTTTTAATGACAGTTATTGATCTGTCTGTTCAGTGTTGCCTGTTCTTGGCAGACATGCACTACAGGAAGGGTGGCTTATCTGCAGATATGTGTCCTGGGGAAGCTATGATGTGTTGGTTAATGGATTAATTTTGCTCTAAGAAAAGCTTTCGGAGGACCTTGTCATTGCTGACACAGCTTTGAACAAAAAAACCTTACCTTGGAAGCAGTCATATTGTTGAGATCTGGTTCCATCTGCCAAGTCTCAGGGGAGGAGAAGAGATTGTAAAATATAAATCTTTGAAATGTCACTTTGCCTAGAGGAATGCATCTAGGATAATCAGCTTGATGCCAGTACATCAGCCTGTACTCTAGTTGAGTTTTCTCACTATCTTGAATTCTTTTTACGTTATCTTTTGTTCAAACTAGGATGTGACTGACTGGATCTCTGTTCAAGATCTCTGCTTGCTTTCAGTCAACTCTGTGGTTAAAAGGGTAGTGAAAGCAACACACTTATTCATTATTTCTAACAGATATGTGTAATAAATGTGTCCGCTAACTACTTCCTAAGTGGAACAAGGCATATGAAGTAGCAGGAAAATGAACAGTAACTGTCCTTTAGTTAGTAGATTTAACAAAGTAGCTTCAGGAGTGTCTGTTTTCAAGCTTAATGTTATCTACTACAAAAGTGTTAAGTGTCTACATGAGGAAAAAGGAACTCAGTCATGGCCACGTGACAGTTTCTACAAAGCCAGAAAATATTCAGCAGAGGTTGTTGAATCATGTCCATAAAATACATCATTCTTACAGTTGTGATTTTACTAAATGAATTTCAATGCTTTTGTTGTTGTTGTTGTTTGTTTATCTGTTTGCTTTTCCTATTTACTGCACAAAAAGTAACAAGACTAGAGGACAGAAAAAAGTTCCTTGAACATTGAAAATACATCTTTGAATCTGTCTTCTTAGTGAAATTGAGTATATTCAGGCCTTTTCTTGCTGTGTCTATTACTTTGTTATACGACAATATTATTTTTCTATTGGCTTTGCAGCTTATTTTACTGCTAAATAAATGTTCTGCACCATCTGTGGAAGTGTGTGTTTTTTGGCAAAACTCTTACAAGGAATGCATTCAAAAGTCAGTATTTGTACAGTAGAAGGTTATGGATAACTGTATTTTAAGGCCAAATGCAAGTGTGTTAGCAGCAATGTAAGAACTGCAGGGGGACAGAATACTAAGTACTCCATACTGTATGGAGTAGTAAGATATCTGAGTTAGTAGGTAGTGTGGTATACATAGTGTTAAGCAACTGTTACTCCTGCTATTGAAAATCAAATCCCATGTTTCTTTCTATGGAGGTATATGTCTTCAAAATTCTAAAGAAATAAAAAGAAAGAAAAAGAAAATAAAAAAAAGAGTCTTCAGAAAGTATAAAAGGAGCAGTTGCCTTAGAGATCAATTTAGGATGAGCTTTTCAGTTCTTAGGCAGTCTGGTAGTAGAATAAAAGAGATGGAGGGATGCAAATAAATGGAGTATGAAATGGCAGAATGGTGGATATTGTTGACAGGAAAGGGTAAATGTAGAAAGGTAGAGGGAGAGTACTGAGGAGACTCTTGTAGGCAATTCTGCAATCTATATTATGAAATACTATATCACAATACTAACATTTATTAACATATTAACTGATATTATATATATGTATATATAATTGCTCAGCAGTTACAATGAAATAATTGCTGGTGGATATTCTGTGCCTTTTTATTAATCCCTATTAGCTCTATAGCCACGAACATCTTGCTGATTTACTTTAGAAATGAATGAAATCACTAGGAACTTAATCTGTATTGTTGCTTTTCCTGTATGACAGACCACTGCTTATGTAGAGAATAGGGTTAAATAGGTGAAGTCAAATTTTGGTCTTGATGTGAAGCTAATAAATTAAAACCAGAAGAGCGTGAAGTGCTATAAATGAAAATGGTTTTCCTTGAAATTTGAAAGACAGTGGCATGGGAGAACTAGAAGGTGAATTGCCAAATGCTTTTTTCTGTGTATATATCACACCCACTCACCTCATTACCCTTTATGTAAGTGTGGTGAAAAAGGGTAAAATATTGACTCAGTTTTTTTGCCTGCTTACTGTTGTGTCTCTATGGTAAAACAATGTATTTGATATTTGATAAAATGTGTTTGTTCTAATTTATTTAGGCTTATTTGCATACAGACTCAACCATGCTAAATTGAAAATAAAAGGTATTATGTTTATATGCCATTGGTGTAGTTGTTATTATATGGTATATTGGATCTCTGAGTAAATTTATGAAGGAGTCAGAATATCTTATAACAAATCTTTAAGACTTGTTGCTGATTATGAGAAATTGAATTAATCAGAACAGCAGTAGTGTTGATCTTCTGGTCAAAAAGAATGAGCGATGTAATCTTTTACTGTTTCAGATGAGTTTTCTTGAAGGTGATTCTCAGTTCTTGTACAACACATTGGAATAGGATTGAAGTGTCTTCAGAAACCTGTAATATGACCTGCATTCAGAATATTTTTTTCTATTTTTGTCACCTCTCCTCATTTTTTCCTTTCTTCCCATGAGTTTGATAGGAAGTATGCAAGTACACAAAGTCATAAGAGAGGAAGGGATATTGGATGGTAAATGTGTTTCAGTGGAAGTGCAGTATCTGTACATCTAGAAACTAGAGCTTTCTTTAGCCTTTTTGTGATTGTTTCCTCTAGGAACTTCCTCTCACTCAGCTCCAGCATGGGACAAGGCTTCACATATTCAGTGTCCTGACCTTTATTTCATGACTCATATTTTATTTTCTCATTCTTAACAGTGGACTAACTTATATTTTATTATGTTTAGGAATTTCAGATATATTCTCTAGGAGATATAAAAAAAAATCTGTGTTTAAATATAAATATTTGTATCTACCAGTAAAGGCAAAAGTGAAATAAGATAAATACTAGACTTTGCTCATTCAGTATTTTACTCTTTATTTTTTCCAGGCAATAATTGGAAATTCTTTATTATTTCACTGAAATAAACATTACTAGTAGCTAAATGGCTTTATATGCAATTATTATTATTATTATTTTAAACCGAATTAGCTTTATAATCTGTTTCTCCTAAATCATTGCTGGCTTGTAGACTAAAGTTGAGCAATGATGAATTAACTGATGGTAAACAAGAGCAAACAATTAGCATTAGATTCTTACTTTCCTGTTTACTTGGAGAAAAAAAACTGAAAATCTTTTGATCTGTAAAGGTGAAAAATTAATGTGTGAGATGAAGCTGTGCACTGATATTACTCCATCAGTTTTCTCCAGATAATTCACTGTAGTTCTGATTTGCTCACTGAGGACTGTCAAATTTTAAATTCCCCTATGTTAGTAATGAAATTCTTCATGAGAACCTTAGGCACATTACGTTTTCTGTAGCGAAGGCAGCAGTAGCATTCACTGTACTGCTACAGTGTACATCATTTCACATCTGTCCCAAAGCCTTGTGTTCTGAAAGTCTGGATTATTTCTACTAATAGGTTTTTAATGAATAGTTATCAGAAGCTGCTCTGCAGATGTTGCTTCACTCCTTATCTCTATTAAAAGGCAAAAAAACCCCAAACAAACAAACAAACAAACAAACAAAAACTGTTTGAGGGAAAGAACATGGAATTGTGTGATATAGTATCTTGGTTTTGGCTATAGCAGGGTCTCAGCAAATAAATAAATAAATAAAAATCAGGAGCCCCAGGAAGGGACTCCTTCAAGGCTATCATGTTGAGCTAATGTTGTAATTGAAGAACCATTTATTGCTTGATTATTGCTGGTTTTGTGTGAGCTAGAAAAAGATGACTTAGGATTGTTTTCATTGTGTGGTAAAGATGTAAACAAGCTCACACATTGCTAAGGTATGTGGTCAGCAGTGTTCTGCAGGAGACTGATATTATATATAATTTTCAGTGCTTTTTTGCTTGATAGAATCAAGACTGAAAGTCACTGACCTAATTCTTTTATAATTTCACTTTTTTTTCCTTGTTTTTTAATTAGAGTTAATGCAAGAGTATCTGATGTTGTGGCAGATGCTAGAATTGCAGTAGAATCACTGAAAGACTTTTTTTTTTTTTTAATTCTGTGGCAAACTTCATAAAATATGAGGCGAGGGTTTAAATATAACCTAGGGGAAAAAAAACAAGCTGAACAGAGATGTGTTACGCTTTATCTTTTGTTGCTGCTTGTTGTTATTGCTCAAGTATGAACAATGAAACATTGATATTGAAGATAGAATACTATAATAGACTTATACATTGCCTTTTTCCTTGTATGTTTCTCTTTTTCTTAACAGTGACTTTTATCACTCTGAAATAATAGGCAAAAATGTAAACCTAAAACTTTCTCTCTGAATTAAACAATAAAATATATTCAAATCTGCTTTTTTTTGGAGATGTACAATAAACAGTCATTTGCAATAACTATGTGAACTTGTACATACAATGATTATTGGAGTACTCTGTGTGTATTCAGAATAGCGCTGATGTTTTCCCTTTTACAGATGCAACTTTGAATCAATCATAGATACTTTAGGACTTCTCCAAAGGTGTGTTTTCGCCCAACAGCATGTAACAACTAATTTGAAATCATTACTGTCCATCATGGTAATGACTGCTTAGGGACTCTTATATTTAGAGGTTATTCACATGCTGTATGCATGCATGCGATATAAGTGTATTGGAAATCCTTAAGGGAAAAATTGAGAAGGAAACTGCATGAATAGTCCAGGATACCAACATAGACAGCCTGATTCAGTGAATCAACTTGTCATCTTGGATAAATTGTGGTTCCTTCTCACTACAGAAAAGGGAATAGAAATACTTTCTGGTCTGTTAGTTCATGGGGTTAACAATATGCCTGTTTCTTCTAATTTAGGATGTATTAGTAACAGTTTCTGGGGCAGGAGAGTCATAGTGAAAGAATCGAAATTTAGCTAGGAAAACACCATCTGAAGCAGTCATTTTCAGGCATGTAGACGGTGACTGTACCTTCCAGAGAAAGACCTAGTAGACTCGCGTTTTCGGCTGTGTTTGGAAGCATATCTGTTTGGAATAACTGTTGGTGCTCAGTTCAGATTTGAAGGAAGGAGTCTATTGTGCTCTATGGTTGATTTATTATGTGTTTATTTTTTCATAGAATCATAGAATGGCCTGGGTTGAAAAGGACCACAATGATCATCTAGTTTCAACCACCCTGCTATGTGCAGGGTCACCAACCACCAGACCAGGCTGCCCAGAGCCACATCCAGCCTGGCCTTGTGTGCGTCCAGGGATGGGGCATCCACAATCTCCTTAGGCAACCTGTTCCAATGCATCACCACCCTCTGAAAAACTTCCTCCTTATATCTAACCTAAATCTCTTCTGTCTCAGTTTAAAACCATTCCCTTGAATTCACTTGACACTATCCACCCTCGTATACAGTCGTTCTCCCTCCTGTTTATATGCTTGTTTAGGTCTTCTCAGAGCCTTCTCTTCTCCAAGCTAACCAAGCTTGGAGAACAAGTCCCTCAACTTTTCCTCATAGGAGAGGTGCTCCAGTCCTCTGATCATCTTAGTGGCCCTCCTCTGGACTTGTTCCAAGAGCTCTGCATCTTTCTTGTGCTGGGTGCTGGGTGCCCCAGGCCTGGACGCAGTACTCCAGATGATCCCACACAAGAGCTAAGTAGAGGGGAACAATCACTTCCCTCTCCCTGCTGGCCATCCCTTTTTTAATGCAGCCCAGAATACAGCTGGTTTTCCAGGCTGCAAGCACACACTGCTGGCTCATATCCAGCTTCTTGTCTACCAGGACCCCCAAGTCCTTCTCTGCAGGGCTGCTCTGAAGTTCTTCTCCCAGTCTGTATAAATACCAGGGATTACCCCGGCCCAAGTGCAACACCTTGTACTTAGCCTTGTTCCACCTCTCTTAAATGCATGCTGAGGGTAATGACTTGCAGCACTTAATAGCAGAAGGTACATCCAGGCATCACAGGGACACGTGGTATGATCCCTCCCTCCAAATGTAGTCTAAGCCTCTCCTTGTTGATGGGCACTGTTTTTGCTGCCCACATCTCAGCCCTTTCTTGAGCACAGATTACTTATGCTGAGGTAAACGTTAGTTTTGTGATATACATCAGTACTGAAGAAGAAGAACTAGTCCTTTTATGAGCTGAGGCTTTGATTTGGGCTGTATAAGGTGGAGGCTTTAATCCTTTGTTGGAGAAAGGCATTTTCAAAGGGTTCTCTTTAGGATGTACTGCTTGAACCTCTGAGGATTATTGCTAAATATTTATGTGTAAGAAAATGAGTTCATATTTTAGGTTTTTAATTTCTTATTACAAATTTTGTTACTTTTCAGCATCTGCTTATTAAAATATAGTCAGATCTACCAGTGTTCTCTGACTTAAGTCTCTTTAAAATTTAAGAAATAGTTTAATCTTGGTGTTTTTGCTTGTAATGTTGGGAATTTCTTCACACAACTAACTGGTGTTGCTTTTTTTTCCCTCAGAATAAGGAATTAATTTGGTAGATATGTAGAGAAATATATATATATATGTATATGTGTCTCAGCGTTTGGGTTGCAGTACTGTGAAATTTATAGTCTTTGTGATTTCAGTATTTTTGTGTATAAAGTCATAGTCTAGGAATACTTTTTAACTGCAGATTCTCCTGATAGATTTTAAATGTCTTTTGGATAGTAAAAGTGGAGAATGAAATACTTCTTTCAGCTGTGCTATATCTATCTGTGCTTGGATATAATTTTACGTGTGTGTGTGTACACTTGCAGTATGGATTATGGATACCTTTACTATACTGATAGTACAATCCGGTAGCTGCTGAAAGTGTCAGTTTGTACAGCAATGATAGCACATTATCACTATACAATGACTAGAGTGTTAGCAAAACTAAGTCCAAAGATGGAAGAATGGACCACTATTCCTTTCCTCTCAAAGCATACAATTATGATTGTAAAAAAGTGTTAACCAATAGGTAGTAAGACACAGGGCTTTTGGAAAAGTCCATGTGTTGAATCTGACAGATGAAAAGATAGGAGATCAGTATGAGTGGAATTTGGAAGGGCACAGGAATCTATAAGTTAATGTAAACAGAAAGATTATTGTAACAAGGAAAAGATCTTGTCATGGTTGTATGTGTAACAGATTCTCTGTAAGTTTTGTCTCCATAAGGTATTGGTTTGCTAATGCCTGGGTCAGAAGTATGCGTTTGTATTACAAACTCAGGTTTTTAGCTATGAAAGTTTGTGATACAGTCTCTGATACCAGGTAAAAACAAACAAACAAACAAACAATGTAATTTGTGGACAGATTGTCTTTTTCTTTGTAATCTCTTTGAAAATGTTGGTGACGTTGAAAGGCTAGTTTGTGAGAATGTTTTGTGAAGCCAAAAGTGAAAATAAATTATCCTTCACTCCACCCTTTTCTTTGTCTCTAGGATCCCGTCTCCGCCAAGAGGACTTTCCACCACGGATTGTTGAGCATCCTTCAGATGTGATAGTCTCTAAAGGAGAACCAACAACCCTGAACTGTAAAGCTGAAGGACGACCAACTCCTACTATTGAATGGTACAAAGATGGAGAGCGAGTGGAAACTGACAAAGATGATCCTCGCTCCCACCGTATGCTGCTGCCTAGCGGATCTTTATTTTTCTTACGTATTGTGCATGGACGCAGGAGTAAACCTGATGAAGGAAGTTATGTTTGTGTAGCAAGGAACTATCTTGGAGAAGCTGTGAGTCGCAATGCATCTCTGGAAGTGGCATGTGAGTAAAGTTTTGTATGATTAACACCATGTAAAACTTTATAGCTGCTTTTATATTGCTATCCAGCACTTGCACACATTGAGCGGTTTGAGAGATAAGCATAGATAAGGATGGCATTTTGTCATCAGCTGTATCTCTTAGTCCAGGCATTTATACATGCATTTATTCAGTAGCAGTGACCGTATAGAATGTGATTTATATGGAAGTAGAGTTCTAGCCAGTGTATAATCATGATTGGCACAAGCATGGACAAAGGCTAATCTTCCTCTAAAGAATAATCTAATTTCTAAATTATGACTAAAGTTGGTTATGCTGAAACTAATGTGGAAAAATACCTATCATTTAATATAAGGTGCACTGTCTGTTTCTCTTTATTTAGTCATCTGTTACCTCAACAGGAACAGACAGCTTCTTGGTGTCTCATGTTCTGTAGTGCTGGAAACCTCAGTGTGTGCTCCTCTATCATAAACTTGATATAGGCCTCATTCATTATGTGAGTGGCAAGTGAAATTGTTGGCCATTTCTCATATCCTCCAGTGCACTCTTATTCTTTATCGATTCTCTTTGTCTTAAAAGAGAAGTCGTCACAGTTCTTAGAGAGACCACCCAGCATGCATGATATGCTTCCAGTAGAGTTAACAAACACATTCGTTACAGTCATAGAGCAAACAAGCTCATCATATATAAAATGTAACATTTTATTTAGTAATTTTTGCTACTTGGTTGTATGGGTTGGAAAAAAACTTGATTTTTTTTTTTTTCAGAGTATCAACAAAGCGTAGCTGTGTTCCTTTGCTTAATTGCGTGTTTTAGTAGAATTATAAATGCTGTTTTATTGCTGATCTTTAATTTTTCCCTCACAGTTCTTCACTTGGCAGTAATTTCAGCAAAATGTGTTTGACTGAATTAAGGCTTCAGCACAAGCTTTCATCACTTAGTTGTTAGAGAATGGATTTAAGAACACACAAAAAACATATGGTGGCCTAAAAAAATAGAGGTAGAAAAAAGCAAATTTTATTCCTGATGCAGTTGGGGACTTTTATAGCTATTGTGACATGATCTTTGGTTTTCAGTCTTTTCACAAATTGCAGAAAATGACATTCTTGAATTAGTTAGATGTTGGCATAGGCCAAGTAGAACAGACCTGTTCACAGCCTTTTCCTTGTCACAACCTAGGTTAAGAACTGTTTTAAAGGAAAAATAAAAGCAGGTTTGTTTGAGCCACTAACAAATGTATATCTGCTGATAAAGGCATCATAATGTTACTCTACTGCTAAGTGTAGGTAGGTATTTAGGAATTGAGAAGATGATCAGTGTAAGAAAGGTTGAAAGCTGGGTGAGTACAAATGTAGATAAACTTTAGCTGGATCATTCCTGTGTTTATATACATGTTTGTTTGTTTTTTTTTTTGTTTGTTTGTTTTAAGCTATCTATTGAGAAACCCTGTGTGAAAGACATAAACATTTTGAGATCTTAGATAATCATGTTAAGATTCAGACATCTCCCATTGAAGCTCAGAACACTGTTAAAGTTATGCTTTGAGTCATCAAACTGAAGTGATCGGTTCTTTTGGAATTCAGAGGTGGTCTATGTTGCATCAGTTTTCACTGATCCCTACTTCAGTAGCTGCTATGAGATTCTTGTTACAGCATCTCCAGTCTTTGGCATTATTTCTTTAACCACTATAACTGATGGCAGGTCATGCATGAACTGCATGTGAGACAGTACGAGACTTTAAAAATAATAATACCAGGTTTCATTGTCAGAAGGATCACAGAACATGAAACTTTAGATCTGAAAATATAGCCAAAGTTTCTGCAATAGCAACATGCACCTGACATCACATTTTTTTATTGTTTTCATAGCTTTGAAATTTAACTGACTGAATTTTCCAGTTAAACGGTTTAGCAGTCTAAGGCAGGCATTCCGTTTCCACTTAAATTAAACAGTGTTTTGTCTTTCCTTGAGCCATACCGTGATTACAAAAAAACATTTACATTTGTGATTACAAAAAGGTATTTTCAAGGAAAAAACCCCAAACTGTAATCACTGTGTACATTGCTTGTTTGTTAAATTTTAGAGATCCTCTTGTTTTATGCTCGCTGGTTACGAAAGCTCATAGCAACATCAGAAGAGGTGTATCAAAATAATCTTGTGGAGAATGATACCCAAACTGACTAATTTTCCTTGATTTTGAGACTTTTGTCTATAAATTAAGTTTTAAAGTGACTTTTAGAGAACACCTATTTCTAATGTCAGCATTTCTGGATTGAAGAAAGTGGGCAGGCCTGTAACAGGCCATGTGCACACTTGAGAAATGAGTTGTTGCTGACAGCCTGTTGTCAGCAGTGAGTCCTCATTCTCGTGTTTTCCACACTTCTAAGGGCAGTGAGTTGCCTGGATGCCAGGGCCCTGTCTGAGTGAACTGAGACAGCCACATGCAATCAGGGCTTCCTTCTGCTATCTCTAATGGTGTTGAAAACTGCTCTTTCCACACTGAGCTAAGCTGTTTTCATCACCAGAGAAAGAGTGGTTGTCCTTTGCTGACAACAGGGTTTTGGATTACCAGATGACTGTAGGTGGCCTCAAATTGCATTATTAGAGAAAAACTTCTAAGGTCTAAAATAGCTTGAGTCTGCTATTTTTGTGGAAAAACCAACAGTTGTTTTACTTTTCTTATTATATTGTCATTCCACACTAACGCACACTTGGAACTTTGGAATGATTTGTGAAGAAATATTTTGGCATTTTCTGTACCTGTTAAGTCTGGTTGCATTTATGCATTCAGGTGATATTGCATTAATTATGATTCATTCTTTTATCCTTCCATTTTTCCCTTCCATGGTCACCTGGCTCAAAAGCACCAACATTGAAAATCTTCTGATGTACCCATTAGACAGAAGAAAAAGCTTAAGTGAAATTCAGTTTGATCATATAGTGATTCAGAACACAGAAAGTAGCCCATCTTGAATGCAACCCCTTCCCTTCCCTTCCCTTCCCTTCCCTTCCCTTCCCTTCCCTTCCCTTCCTCCTTCCCTTCCCTTCCCTTCCCTTCCCTTCCCTTCCCTTCCCTTCCCTTCCCTTCCCTTCCCTTCCCTTCCCTTCCCTTCCCTTCCCTTCCCTTCCCTTCCCTTCCCTTCCCTTCCCTTCCTTCCCTTCCCTTCCCTTCCCTTCCCTTCCCTTCCCTTCCCTTCCCTTCCCTTCCCTTCCCTTCCCTTCCCTTCCCTTCCCTTCCCTTCCCTTCCCTTCCCTTCCCTTCCCTTCCCTTCCCTTCCCTTCCCTCCCCTCCCCTCCCCTCCCCTCCCCTCCCCTCCCCTCCACTTTCCTCTTTCTATTTGTTTGTAAGAGGCTACCTCAAACAGTAGGAGTAAATTTTATTGCTAGCAACAGAATCTTTTTTTTCATTGTGGTAAATTCTGATGTAGTATTTATATGTCTTTTGATTCAATCATTAAAAATAAATGTTCTAGCCCTAAAACATTTAAAGAATCTTATTCAAAATAGTAGAATGTATTTCTTTATTTTTCTATTTAAATGTTGCAGTTTTTTTAAACAAAATTGAACCAGGATTGGCATTATTAGAAATATCTTAACAGCAAAACTTTCTTGGGAGATTTAGAAAAGGGAGTTAATCTTATTTTTATGAAATTTCTTTAATTCTTGAAAATCATTATTGAAAACTTTCATTTTTAGAATAAAGGCACAGTTTTTTACAGTGTATGAATTGACATGATTGAACCAGTGTGGTGGGGTTTTCCAGTGGGACTATCAGAAGACGTAGATAGGATTTCAGTCCCCAGCAACGGGGCGCCACATGTAAGCAACAGAGAGAGCATGAGGGGTCCTCGCTCTGAGTCACCAGCCTCTGATCCAGCCTGAGTCAGCGGTAGCCCCTAGGGAGAGCAGCTGTAGCCCCAGGTGTTAAATATGTGACAGCAGCTTGATCTATCGACCGCTGTAAGAGGGGGCTTCGGCCTAAATGAAAATTCATGAAAAATTGATGAAGTCCCCAGATTATTTTTTTTTCCCCTTTTCCTTTTTCACTGCTGTGCCAATGCAGCAAGGAGAGATTAAATGAGGTGTTGAACGCTTTAGTGGCAAGAAGGTTGCGGTTCAAAGGTCGGAAGGTCAAGGGAGGGGAAGAAAAGACCGATTTTCTACCTTACTTTCTTTTAAAAGAAAATACTAGGCTTTTCAGATTAGCTAGGATTTACTTCCATTTAAATATAAGAATCCATTTTAATATAAGAATAAAGCTCGGGAATACGATTCTTTTCTGCATGGGTTGGCAAAGGGTAGAAGTGTGTGGGTTGGTGCTAATAGAAAACACAACTGGAGGACTTGGCTTCATAATTCGGTTGGAGAACCAGAAATAGATTTAATTTTGTGATGGCAGAGTAAATTTGGGTTTCCATCCTTCCGAATCTGTGCTTGAACTGAAGTCATTTGGAGAAAGGTCTTGCATTATTTATATGTCACAGATTGCTTGAATAGCAGGCTTTGAAACACTTTCCAAACATAATGATCTTGTTTATGTTAAATTCAAAACTGAGTTATGTTTTCTCTTTAATAAGAGTGGTTATAATAATGCGCTGAATTTTTTGTGAAGAGTCACAGGTGTACTTCAAAGCAAGTGTAAGCCACATCTTACACATGGGAGACAGTAATTTTACAAATAAAACTGATATGCTGTAGTACTATGTAATAAAGGGTGGGAGGTATGAAATAAATGCTGTACAATCATCTCTGTACCATAAAGCTAATGACAATTTGCAGGAACATCTGCAAAAGGCTACAATATGCTCATAATAATGGAGTCAATCATTTCAGTTGACATATTTAGAATAAAGATCACCTGTAAAAATAGCATTAATATCTAGCAAAATATATGTGACTCTGAGGTGGATGGATTATTTTTCATCTGTTTCTGTTAAACATATAATGT
Organism: Meleagris gallopavo; assembly: GCF_905368555.1. NCBI lineage: Eukaryota > Metazoa > Chordata > Aves > Galliformes > Phasianidae > Meleagris > Meleagris gallopavo. The sequence goes on along the minus strand of NC_139404.1, from coordinate 95,781,804 downwards.
AAATATAAACATTGTTATGAATTCAAATTTCTGAGTCTGATTTGCCTTGGTCAAGGTTACACTAATGTATGATGACGTGTAGAAGTTCATTTACTTACATCCCTTTTATCCTCATTCTTTTCAATGGTACGTGAAGAGCTTGCTGTTGAAATCTACAGACTTTTACTCTCATTAAGACAAAAGTAGCTGCTGTAGAAACTGAAATGCTGAAAATTAATCCTTACTGAAGTCTGGAGATGAGTCATAGCAGGACACTGAAAATCATTGTGCTTTTTCTTTCTCTCCATTTTTCTAAGAGTTAATATAACAAGCCATGGCTATTATTCCAACACGTATAATGAAAACAAAATCCCCCGTGTAGAACAAAATAGAGAAAGTTGTATCTGGTTAGATAACTGGGGACAAGGGAAGTTTTGTAAGATTGGTGGAACACTTTAAGCTTGTATACTTTTGTAGTTTACAGTGAGAGATTTCAGTGATTAGGTTGAAACTATTGCAAATTCTAGTTTTACAAACATAGCTTGACATTTTTGTGTAGGGCACAATTTAATCCTTACAGTTGCTATTTGAAATTAGAGATTAATAAATGCCAAAGAGTGAAGGTATATCAGAGAAATCATGTCCAGACGGATATTTCATCTCAGTGTCCCCTTTTCATTAAAAAAAAAAAAAAAAAAGTATTTCTAATTCTTTGTTATACTAGTTTGGTTTTCATTTAAGTGTGTGTTTCTGTTGCTTCTGAATTCCGCTAGGATAAGACGTATAAATGCTTGAGAGAGTGTATTTTTTTTGTGGTATAGTCATCTTATAATAGATTTTTGGTGAATGTTCACAGCTTAAAAAGAGTTAAAGATAGATACACAGCTTCACACAAAATAATCAGGCTTTGTTACCTGAGAAGTGTTCACTCTGAGCACTTTAGCTTAGCTGGTCATATGCGCTGAGAAGAAATCCACTGAAAAGTTTCCTTAACAACTGAAAATTGCTACCTCTCTATGAATTAATTCCTTCAGAACTGACTGAAGTGTTTTTGTACTGTGCTCTGTTGCACTGTGTGTGTGTGTGTGTGTGTGTGTATATATATATATATGTACATAGAGTGTATATACATATACGTACACAAACATATATATGTACACACTCCAGTTTTATCTCTAGCTTTACTGTAGTAGAAATAGTTTCTCACATCCAGAAATGGTTAAAGAAGCTTTCTGTAGCATCTCTAATTTATTCCTTGAATTTTTTCTGCCCAGGGTCTACTCATTTTCCACCTAAAATAGAACTTTCAGCGTTACATTTTAGAAGCTATTTGCAGTGCTCTTGATCTGAATCTGCTTCTAATAATTTCTTGCACATTTCCTCATTTGATTTTTATCGGCTTACTTCCTTCCCCTTGCCTTTGATTTCTCTTTTTTTAATCAAATCCTGCTGTTTATGTATCTTTGAATGTTCTACCTGATAAAATGTTGAAAGCAAAAGAACAGTTGATGACTTTACAGAAACCTTGAAAGAGATCACCTATTGGCTGATCTTCGGTTAGCGTGCATGTCTCGTACTCGTTTTTTTGGTTGACATTTCTCTGATTTTTAGTTCATCTGAGAAATGAAGGAAAACAAGATAACACTGCATTTTTACACCTCTGTTCCCTTTGCTCAGGAACCTATAAGCACTGTTTGAATATTAATTGAAATATTAGCTATTGTTGGCATATGCTTCAGACATGTTGTACTATTCTCTGATGTCAAATAGGCTTTAAAAAATACTCATTTGAAGCAGTACTACAGACCATTCATTTGCAAATGTTGCATGATCTCAATACAAATGAAGTTCATTACTATGCTAATTAACATCAATTATTAGAGGGAGATTGGTGAATATTTTATACACATACACACATATATGTATGTGTATAGCTTTTCATTCTGATAATCACTGTATTTGTTTGAGGAAACCAGAATCTTCGCCTTCTTTCCTATTTTTTTTCTGTCTTTGTTCAGAGATTATTATCTTTCCCCTGCTTCCATTCTTGGAGAACTAAAATTTAATCATGGCTTTGGTGATACTTCCACTTCAGATGTTTTCACAGATGTTGTTCTTGGAATAAGTGTATGGTACTTGGAACTCATGTGGGAAATGAAGTAGTAGATTTCTCTTCTTCTGCCCTTACTTGAATTTTTCAAGTGGCAATGAGGTGAACATATGCTGATATTTTGGAAACTGCCTCATCATGTTAGAAGAGAGAGGTACGCAGTTACTTTCTGCTGTCTCACAGATATTTCTACCATTGTATAAAGGGTTGCAGAGACATAAAGAATTAGGAGCCCTGGATCACTAAGTCACCTGTATTCTTCACAGCTGTATTTTTAAATTCTATTTAGTACTGTTTCAAACTACCCTTGGAAAACAAATTTGATTTCTTTCCCCTTCATCCCCTGAGCTCATACCAATCCATGTTTCTGTTGGAAGCTTGCCTTGGAACTTCGCTCTTCCAATGATGAGTGAAACAGTTCTAAAGTTTCCAGTGTAAACATAAACATTATTTATGCTTGTTCTGTGGTAAGATTCTCCTTTAGTTCAGTTATTTTTTCTTTGTGTTTATAGACCAAAATGGTATTACTTCTCATCTGTCCTATTGCTAAGTTAAACAAGAAGAGCTCTTGTCTCCTTTTGGAAAATGTTTGCTTGATCCTAGTAGTCCTTTCTTCACCTGTTCTAGTTTTCATTCATTTTCTGAGATGTGGGTGGCTATGTTGCATATAATGTTTAAAGGCCAGAATTCTATACATTATGAACTAGCGCTTGGTAACTACCTTCAATGTTCCCTTAACTATCTGTCCTGTGATCACGTTTGACTTTTTTAAGGCATTTGATAGGTCATTAGTTATTCTGTGGTAATCTGGTGCAGATATTTCTCTATAATTTGTAACAGATGATCTTCTACTTTACAGCACATTTTCCTATGATCAGTTATAAAGCATATGACCTTGCACATTCTGTTATTCTCGTCTCCCATGTTAGACTTCAGCGTCATCCAGTTTAGTGTGATTCACATGTTGAGTGCTGCTAGGCTTGTTGTGTAATCTTGTATGTCAAATTAGAAGGTGGCCTTGGCATTCAAAATCTCATATCCATCTGCACCTTGCTAGAGAGAACTTCAGTTCTACAAGTTGGACTTGAGCCCTCCTCTTGCCTATCTCTTCTACAAAATCATCAAATGAAATAAATGCAATAGAAATATCAGAATATATTCTGATCAACCAGAATATCAACCAAGCCTCTCAGAAAGCTTGAGATGTCATCACTGCTTGTGGGAAGGAAATTGCTTTGTTGCCTCTCATTCTGCTTCTTTTATACCTCAAACCACTAATCCATATGTGAGAATCTCAGTGGAAAATATCCCTAGCTTACATGGATAAGGTGAATAATGACCTTGCAAAATAATTTACACTACTTATTTTTTTCAATTACTTTTAAGTCATAACATATGCAGAAAGTTCCCAGTCTGCTATACATATGCACATATATGCATATTGCCATACGAGTATTTTGATCACAACAACCCCAGGCAACCCTACAGGCTTGAAGGGGAGTGGCTGGAAAGCTGCATGATGGAAAGGGACCTTGGTGTACTGATAGACAGTTGCCTGATATGAGCCAGCAGTGCCCAGGTGGCCAATGCCTATGAGGAACGACTGAAGGAACTGGAGCTGTTTTGTCTGGCGAAAAGGAGTCTGAGAGGAGACCTTATTGCTCTCTTCCAATATCTGAAATGTGCTTACAGCGAGAGCGGGATTGGTCTCTTCTCATTGGTAACAGGTGACAGGAATGAGGGGAAATGGCCTTAAGTTGTGCCAGGGGAAGTTTATGTTGGATATCAGGAAAGACTTCTTTACAGAAAGGGTTGTTAAGCACTGGAATAGGCTCCCCAGGGAGGTGGTTGAGTCACCATCCGTGGTCCAAAAACCATTTGGATGTGGTGCTCAGGGACATGATTTAGCGGAGGCTTGTTAGAGTTAGGGTAGTACGGTTAGGTTGTGGTTGGACTCAATGATCTTTAAGGTCTTTTCCAACCTGAGCAATTCTATGATTCTACGAACATGCTGACTGCAGAACTACAAACAGAAGGTGAATCTTTTAATCAGTGGTGTAGTACCTTAAGAATAGAAGGGACATTCTTCATTTCTTCCCCTCTGCTTCGTATGAAAATAAAGGTGATGTGTTCACATACTTTTGTTCAGATTGCTCAGCTGTTACTATTTGAGCAGCATCTGACTATGAACATATTAATGTAAACTTCTGACTTTTTAATAGATTTTACATGTATTATGTAAATCTTGGTTGTCAACCTTGTTGAAAGATATAGAATTTTTTTTTATTTCTTCCTCTCCCATGAAACACAGAAATCTAAAAAGCTTTCCTTCAGTTCCAAGAAATTGACATTTTAAACAAACAAATGGTTGAAGAGGAGAAAGAAGGTACAGTTTAAAGAAAAAAATAATAGATCTATTTCTTCCCCACCACTGCACTTAGACTGAATGATATCTGCACTGAAGCCCATGCTTTTATATTTTGTTGTGAAATTGGAAGTGGGAAGTTTGGGTCAGAACCCTCTTGTGTTTTTTTTTTTTATTATTATTATTTTGTTTTGTTTAGTCATTGTTGTTTCCTTTTTAAACTGAGTTTTAATTTGCTTGGATTCTAAGGACTTGCTTTCACTTGCTAGAATAAAAGCTTGTCTTTGACTATTCTGCTTTAAATTTGCTTTCTAATTTTGCCATTCATCAAAATATTTTGACTGGTAATTATAAATACAGTGTGCATATGTGCAGGGCTGGGCTTATATGTCACTTCTCTCATAATACACCTGCGTATTGAACAAATGAGAATTTGGTTTCTGTCTTTTTTTTCTAATGCTGCAGATGTGCTTAGAAATACTTTAATAATAACAATTTTTCACCTCTCTTGGAAATAGTTTAGCTTTTGCAGAATAGCTTATTACAAAGAAAGGAGATACAAAGAACAGAATTTAACGAATATGAGAAAGGAAGTTTTTTATCTGTATGCCATTACATTCCTAGCAGTAGCATACAGAATTGTTGAAGAACAGAATATACTTATTTATTTGCTAGAGTTATGGAAATGTGAACGCTTAAATTATAATGAAATATTGGTAATGGTGTTTACGATCTGTACAGCATACAGTTACATTATATTTTAACTTTTAATTTACAATAAATATACATACACTATAAAAAAAAATATCACTGATGCACATTAATGTACATTCTCACTGTATACCAAAGCCAATCTATGATATTGTGTACTCTTTTTTGGTTTCTTTCCAGCAGTTCTGTACATCTGCAAATAGTGACAGGAGAAATGCTAAATTAATTTATTTTTGTTATTTTTAGTGCTCTTTGCTACGATACCTATCAGCTGTTTGTTAAACACTTTTTTTTCTTAAGCAAAAAGGCAAAAAACCCTAAAAAGTCAAGGAATGGTGTAAGGACCTGTTCTTTCTGTATATAATATCAACTGCAGGGATCACAAGTTACACTTTTGCCATTCTTCCACCACCTATGCCAAACTCCTCAGTTGAAGTGACCTCTGAAGTGACTGCTGCAGTGAGTGATGCAGTTAATGAGATCCAGCGACACCATGACCCTGACCCTCTCATGGCCCCGGTTTTCCTCATCCATCTTCCTAGCTCCACAGGCTGTGATGTGCTGTGTGGAAACAGGATCAAGCAAGTGTGAATAAACAAGTTCAAAGCCTTCTGTCATGGCTGCCAACACAGAGCATCAGGAAAATGAAACATTAATAACCTGGTGCTGGGGAGACATATTGTTTTGCCATAGGAACACCTGGGGAAAGTACCACTTTTCCTGGCACACAAATAACTGATCACCTAGAAAAGTTTAAGACTTCTGTGAAGGCTGCAAGATTTGGCCTGCCATTCTTCTTAGTCATGAAACTGGCAGCAGTCAAACAGAGTTAAAATACATTATCCAGAATAACGCTGAAAAAACCTGCTAAGAAAGAAGCATCCTTTGCCTGTACATTGTGCTATGTGGGCGTAGATTCACCAGAAGTAATTGGAGGGGTTTGGGTTTTTTATTTTTTTTAGTTTTTAACCTAATCTGAAAAAAAAAAAAACCAGTCTGAGATGTATGGTCTTTATATTACTCTTAAGGAATATATTACAAGAAGAGTTTTATATTTCTTCATAAGCATTATGAGGGGTGTAGGGGAAGCAGTGTCATAATGTGATTTGAGCATTGAATGCATATCTGCAGGTTGGATGCTGATATAATAAGATATACTTCTACTCTTCTGGTTGTGACAGTGATTCAGATAGTGTCTATCTTCTCTGTCAAGGCATTCCATTTATCCTGTGGCACTTCCTGATCAGTTGACTAGTTGGGGATTAAATATATTCATTTAGTTCAATGGGTCAGAGCTCTTGTATGAGTAGAAAATTACAGATGGATTTTCGGTTTCATCACCTCTGACGTCTGGCCTTAGTATAGTTCATCATCTTGAATGTTCATAACATTTTTGCGTGAGCAATAACATGCTCAGCCACCTGTGTGATCACAGCTCTGGGTACGGGATACACTGTATTTAGGATAGATAGAACTAGTGTCACAGAAGTTAGAAGGGCATCATCTTTTGTGATGATAAAAACTCCCATTAGTACTATTAGAGAGTTTACTAGTGTCAGTAGAAAGCTTAGTAAGTTACAAAGATATAGTTCACCTATATTTGTCTTTTCCCATAGTCTTTCAAGGAATAAAAGTCCTTTTTGAAACTGGAAAAGCTTTCACTTTTCTGTGACAGTCAACTGACTGTACACTTATGAGGCAGAAAATAAGTAATGTTTTTTGGAGTGTGAAACTATAGTAGTCTGTCTGGGTCTCTCTGGATAGCATCTTGTCCCTTGGGCATGTCAACCGCACCACTCAGCATGGTGTCATCCTTAATCTTGTGGAGGGTGCACTTGATCCCACTGTTGATGTCATCGATGAAAATGTTAAAAAGCATTGGTCCTAGTATTGACTCGCAAGGGACACCACTTGTCACTGATCTCCAACCTGTCATTGAGCCATTGACAACTAGTCTCTGGGTACAACCTTACAGCCAGCTTCTCATCCGTTGTACAGTCCACCCATCAAATCGATATCTTTCCAATTTGAAGAAAAAGATATTATGGAGAATCATGTCAAAGGCCTTACTGAAATCCAGGGAGATGACATCAGTGCCTCTTACTTTGTCCACTGATGCAGTTACACCATCATGACCAACAAGTTTGGGTCAAGCAGGACCTGCCCTTGGTGAAGCCATACTGGTTATCCCATATCACCTTCTTCTCTTCCATGTACCTTCCCTGGAACAGAAACGAGACTGGCAGTTTGGTAGTTCCCTGGATCATACTTTCTACCCTTCTTAAAAATTGCTGTGACATTCCAGTCACCAGTGACCTCGCCTGACTGCCTCAACTTTTCAAATGTCAGCAGAAGTTGCTTGATGGCTAGCGTCGACTGGTTGTCTCAGCTCTCTGAGTTGCATCTCATCAGGACCCATAGAGACATCTTAATTTCATTCCAGTTATTATTGCTGACTGACAACCTATCTTAGCTCAATATTTTTTTTTTCTAGTCTTCAATTCTAAAAGTTAGTGTGAATAAACCCTGTTGGAGGTGATGCATTTCTGCATTTCTAGGTTACAAAAATCAGACGTCATATGTTGACATTTATGACGAAATAGGAAGATTCATGGGAGGTCTGTATGGAGAGGCTGTTTTAGACTTCATAGCCTTGCCAAGGCTGATACAATATCAGTGTCTATCATGATGCAGAAGTTAATCCTTCAAAAATTCTTCTAATTATTGAGAACTATCTTTTCAGTGTTTGTTGTTGTTGTAATTATGTTAAACTTGTGCTAAGGAGATTTTCACTTTTCCACTATTCCACTTGTGAGAGTATTTCATGCCTCCTTTCTTTTGATCTTTAAAGAATATATTGCTATTTTTTCAGCTTCTCATTTCTCCATACTTTACTGTAGCATTATCTGTCCTCTTGATGTCTTCCCACCGTAATTCTATGATGCTTTCCAAGTGTGGGGCACAGTGTGTTAAATGTTGAGCTAGTTTGCACTTGCATATGTATTCAATAACTGGAGATCCAAGATATCCAAGATATCCAAGAGTTAATTCTTTCCTTCCACAGGAAAAAAAAAAAAAGAAAGAAAAAAAAAAAGCTGCAATATGGAATTGGTTACTAAGGCAAATTCCTTCATTCTGGCTTTTGATTTCACTGTATAATTCTTGTGTTTCCCATTTGCATTATGGACTTCAGAATGGGAGCTCATTTTTCTCCTAGGCGTGGTTTTAGTTTGTTATGCAGGAAGTAATAAGAGAGGAGGAAGATAATGTGAAAAAGAACGATAAATGACTGTAGTTCAAAAGAAGTATGAAGATGATATATTAAGAAAAAAATGAAAATTTTTGTTCTTCAGCAGTTAAGGCACTATTGTGAGATTTTTCATTTTCTGGCTTTATTGGAATGTGTTATGACTTTCAGAGAGAAAACCACTTAAAGTTATTTCCTCACAGTGACATATCCTTATTTACTGTAAGCACTCAAGATATAAAACAAAATTAGAGGCTCTCGATAAGGTTATTACTGGATAAAAGGGAGATAGTAGCCCCTGTTACTGAAATAATGTAATATATGGAGCTATACTGAAAGACAGCAGTTAGAGTTTATCTGCCATGTTCTTGTTCATTATGTATCACAGTTCATTGGAGATACTTGCCAATGTGGTTGGATTTTTTTTGTTTACCTTAAAGATGCTGCTCTCCTACAGTTTGGAGTTTACTAGCTTTCCCAGATAACATATATGTCTTGCATGTTTCAATGATATTTAATGTCACTTTATAGGGTATGTGTAGTTATTTTTTTTAAGACATTTTTAGTTTTGATAACAATGAATAAGAGATTTAGTTTTTTGGAATGCGTTGTGTTATGCAGAGATCTTCCATAGTTGATCCGAACACCAGCTTTGGCTAATGTTAGTGCTGCTCAAGTGGAGCTCTGTCACAGAATAGGTATTTAACAGCTGCATAAAGGAATATAGTATATTCTACTGCTGCAGCCTCAGATATAGCATCAGAAATGATGGGCATGGAATTATAGAGAATTATTATTTTCATCAGTTAAATTATAGTAAATCTTCTGTGTTGGCCCTGTATTAAAAATGACATAAGTCATGAATTCAATCATATTCAAGATAAAAGGAGCCATAATTCTTACGTTTTTCAATTTAGTGGTCTCCCTCCCTCCCTCCCTCCCTCCTTCCCTCCTTCTCTCCCTCCCTCCCTCCTTCCCTCCTTCCCTCCTTCCTTCCTTCCTTCCTTCCTTCCTTCCTTCCTTCCTTCCTTCCTTCCTTCCTTCCTTCCTTCCTTCCTTCCTTCCTTCCTTCCTTCCTTCCTTCCTTTTCCTTCCTTCCTTTTCCTTCCTTCCTTTTCCTTCCTTCCTTTTAGTGAGGCTTGAGAGATTTTCCTTTCCACAGCTAGATCTTAACAAGTACCTAATTTCTAGATTTCTTCTTTTAAAATGTCATCAACTTTTGGCTTCAGTTAATATTACAGTTTTATAGGAAGATCTTTTAATTACCAAAAGTTTACAAGTATATCATTTTAAACCGTTAATGCCATATGCAGCCAAAGGGGAAAGATGATGTTTTGGGAGGATCTCAATTTTATTTTTTCTTGGGGTTGTTATTTTTCCTATTATTTATTATTACTATTTTTCAATTGTGATTACTTTTGTCCTGCTCCCTCCCCTCAGGATTAAACTAGAATTGTATTGCATGTAAAAATAAAAATAAAAATCCAGCACCAAACCTTTCAGTTAGTGCTTCCCTTCATTAAACAATGAGTGGTTATTGTGGTTATCACGCTCATAGGTTCTTTCATGAGCTCAAAACATTTTCACTACGAAATGAAACTAAGTTAAACCTTTGCAGAAACAAAATTTCTTCTTCCTGTTTAGTTATTCATATCCACTGAACAAAATATCTGGTAGTATAGATTTCATTTTTCTCATTTTAGTTAGTAGTCCATCCACCTTTTAATTAGCATAGATAGTGCTATGGTTTTCATTTTTCTGCTACAGATCTCCTGTATATTATGATCTTTGTTTAGAAAATCATTAGTTATTTCTTTATCTTAGAAGAGTTTGTGAGGTGATGCGAACAAATTGCTGATATGAAATATTAAGATAACCACAGTAAAGTATCACAGGTAGCTGAGAGATGTTTTGCTTCACTTAATGACTGAGCCCTGTTCACTCGTTTGATAAGTATATAGCTGCATATACAGCTTTGATTGCAAGTTGTTCTTCTAACCGAGGGAGACTTAATGTGCATACCTGCTTGGCATACTACTTTCAACTTCATCTTTTTTTTTTGGGGGGGGGGGGCGCCTTGAATATATTGGGAATGGAAAGCGATAAGGAAGCATTAATCTAGAAGAGGTTATCCCAAAGCATTGAAGAACACATATAGCACTTTGAATGACTTTTAACCCAAGGTTGACATTTGACTTGATTTACAGTTGACAATATCCTTTTGAGATCTCTGATTTATAATCAACCTCATTAATTCTTGTGACTTTTCTTGTTTCATTTTATTGACACATAAGCTGTATTTTTTTCAGAAAATGAATTCCAGTTCTTTGTCACAGTCCCGTGATACAAAAATGAAGTAAAGTTGAACTACGTGTATGCTTATAATATGACAATAATTCTGTTCTTTCAGTGGGGGAAGCATGCAGGAATTATCAAGTTAGACCCTAGAATTTGCATCAATTGTTGCGGTGTCAAAGCTGCCATATTAATATTCTTAGTTTTCCATTTCAGTGGTTAAGTATAATACAGATCAATCTAATGAGGTTTTAGGTACACCAAGTACTTTCTTGCTTTTGCAGCTGCATGGTCTTGAGTTAAAAATAAGCTTTTTAAAAAATGTAGTCATAACTGATAAAAACTTGTATTTTAAAATAAAAGGTGAAATTAATTTGGTTGGAAATTAGCAAGTAAGAAGATCCGTTTTATCTAAGTTTTTGTTATTTTTTTGAGTGAAACATGCTATCATTGTACTGGGAAGCAATGTTTAAATCCTTATATTTGTAGAGTTTGTGTTGAACGGGATTTTAGGTGGCCTTAAGGGAGCCTAAGAATGAACTCTTCTTGCAACAAAGAACCCTCTTTAATTAGAGAAAGGTGACACTTACTGCTTTAATATTGCAGTGTATTTTAATATCTGGGTGTATTTTCCCACCTAAATACTAGGGGAAAATATAAGAAAGATTCCTAAACCTGAATGCAGAGCTTAAATTGTTAGATTCAGAGTTGCAGAATCAAAACCTTCTTAAATTTATGTCAGGAGCATGAAGATTTTTTTGTATAATACGCGAATCTAAGGCTTTGTTCAGTACATTTCATTTTACAAGTATACCAAGTGTTAAAGTATTTTTTAAAAAATAATTTTCATGTTATATCTCATCCTGACAGTACAATTGTCCAGTGAAATAATGTCACAAGCCACTTGTGACTGATTTATTTGAAGCTTAATATAGGTGATAATTCTTTTTTCCTATCTTTTCTCTACTTTCCTAGTCTTTAGGTTAGTATAAACCTGCACTGACTGCATTCCAGCATAAAAAGACAAATTTGGACACTTTTGTGGTGGTTACTGGCCAGGAGCCAGAGGAAATTGTACTTGCAATGGTTATTTTTATTATTTTTTTATAATTAAATCTGCAGAGGGGTAGGCAGAAGAATCATGCCCTGTCTCCTGGATGTAAAAGATGAGCTGTTTGACTGATTTGTCCTAGTGTTGTAATTGACAAGTTCTGAAGAAAGTTAAGTGCTTTATTTCCTTATTAGTCCCAGGAGATACGCTTTTAAAAGGAGGAACTTGTAGATTTTAGACAGTACATGACTACTCATTATTTTTATTTTCTTCCCATTTCTTTAGATGTTGAGTAAGATTCTAGTGTAGAAAATAAAACATTACAGAACAGAAAACTTAATAAAACTTTGTATCTCTTTTCCAGTTACAGATCTTTATTAAGGAATCAAACACTACTGGTTTATTTTGAGCTATTTAACATTTTTAAAGACTGTTACTTAACCTTGTTTCAATAGAAGGCAGGTGTGTAAAGATAGATGAGAAGTTATTTTGTCTCCTTTGAGCATGTGTATTTGAAAATGAATATAGTGTGATTTCTAACAACTGATATCTCTATGCATACCATCTTTAAAATGGTCTAGCCTAGGAATCTTGGACAGTCCTCAACAAATTTATTTTTGGATGGAGTTTCAGTTAAAGAGGATGTAGAAGTGCATGGAAACAGGGAGGAGAGGGTGATCAGTGCTTCTGAGTTTGTATTTCTTCTGTCTTTTTTCTGATTTTTGGTTGACAGATGGGTTTGAGAGGCATACACACCTCCTGCTATTCCAAATTTAGGTTGTTGACAGAAATACTAAGTCCTGGTTTGTTTGCTAAAGTGTTTCAGTATGCTTGTGTTGAAATGGACTCAAATCTTAGTGTGCAAACCACCATTTGAATAACCTAGGTTAACAGAAGCTAGAGCAGGAAGGTTCCTTTGTTATGTAATAGTATTGATCTTGTTTTGCTTTGTTTTTCCTTTTAATTTGCATACAGCAAGGATACATTTGCCTGTGATGTGCTTGTTTCAAATAATGCAAAATGAAATATTCAGTTGTCTGTGGACTATGAGTGTATGTTGTATGTGCACCTTAATTTACATATATATTTTTGTAGATAAAGGTTTGCTTGTCAAACATGATTCTGCTTTATTGTAGTAGTGTGTAATTACGTGATCATTTACTTCATTTTCAAATGGACCACAGCCTGAATCAGTGCCTCAAATGGGTATTTTTTACACTTCGCTTGTTCAGTGTTTTGCTTATACATCAGTTGCTGCATACTGCCAAAGTCTTAAAATAAGGGGGTAGTACTTTTTTTTTTTTCTCTCTTTATAGATTTTAATGTTTTTATTCCAGCTCTTATTTTGAGTGTAAGATAGAAATATTTGGTCAATGCAGAGAATAGATAAGGCTAGATTGTGAATTATGTGGTACTGGCCAAAGAAAGCTGTGGCAGACGAAGAGCTTGGGTCTTTAAGGAGCAGCAAGTATGTCTTTGTTCTTTCACGACCCTTGTGTGGCTTCTGGCTTGTCCAGGAAAAGGAGAAAACAGTGCTGATATTAAGATTCCGTTTTCTTTTTTGAGTAAAATTTTGTGCAAAAATTTATGTTTTTGTAAATTAAGATATAAATCAGAGAAAGATGGAATCATAGAATGGCCTGGGTTGAAAAGGACCACGATAATCATCAAGTGTCAACACCCCTGCTATGTGCAGGGTTGCCAGCCACTATACCAGGCTGCCTAGAGCCACATCCAGCCTGGCCTTGAATGCCTCCAGAGATGGGACATTCACAAACTCCTTGGGCAACCTGTTCCAGTGTGTCACCATCCTCTAAGTATATAGTATATAACTTCCTAGTATATAACCTAAATCTCCCCTGGCTCAGTTTAAAACCTCCGCTGTCTCAGTTTAAAACCATTCTGTTTAAAACCAAATCCTAAACCGATGACTTACATTAATCAGCCCACTTTCTAGAAAGTTGTTTTTTTTTTTTTCCTATTGCTTGGAAGTATGAGTGGAAAGCATTTGTTAGCGGTCCCTTTGTACACGCACCTTCCACCTGTTACGCATCTTTCACCTAGCTAAGTAAGTACAGACAACAGAGATCACTTACTTGTACCTCTGCTTGCACATGCACAGAGCCAGTGAACGCTAAGAAGTTATCCAGAAATAACACCAGAGAATGCAGTGTCTGTTGTCAGTCTTACAGAAGTCCCATTTAATAAGCAGGTTCTTAAAAAAATAATTCATGGATGTTTCTAAACCTTTATTTCATAAAGGTTTCCATTTTAATTGAATTCCTGATCTTTTCAGCGTTCAAGTAGGAAAGTGGCCTTAGCTTCAGACTCCCTAAAATAGTTACTACTACTGATTATTTATTTTCTTAAATTTCACAGTTTTTCCAATATTTCTAAAATTTATAAAAGCTTGTTCCTTAAAACAAGAATGGAGCTTGAACTGCTGTTTATCCTGAAGGTGTATGTGTATGTGTGAATATGTATTTAACATGAAGATATGTGTTGTATATCAGTGTATTTAATTTGAAATACTGAAGTATCTTCATATAAGTTAGCTGTTCAGGTTATCTTCTCTTTACTGTATGTGGTTTGGCAATGTTAGAGTTCAGAAAACAACATGTACAGTACTTATGTATTAATGAAACAAACATTTAAGATTTCTCGCTATTTTCTACTAGCTGATGAAAAAAGATGCAGATGTATAAAGCCACATTGGTTATGATTACTGAATATCATTTAATACTTGTTCCCTGTTTGGAGATTTGATCCTTCTCAATGATTTCAACAACTCTGAAGCAAGACAAACAAACAAAGAAAGACATAAAACCATTTGAAAGCTTATCCAATGGTAAATTACTCTTTTATGAAGCCTTATCGAGGCCATAAAAGTGGCAGTATGACCCTTGTGTGTCAGAAATAAACTTGGTGACATTTAGCCAAGTGGCATATCATCATTCAAGTTCCACACAGTAAGAAAAGGATTTATTTAAAAAATTTGGCTACAGTCTGTTGAGAAGAGAAATTCTGATGACCATAGAAGTTGAAGTAAGGCCTCCTGTTGTATGTGCAGCTTCCAGCCATTGTACACATTTGACCCCCAAATGACAAAATAAATGAAAGCTGCTCTTCAAAGTAATGCAATCAGTTCAAAAATATTGTGCTAATAAAGTTATAAATTCTAATTGAAAGATTTATGGCAATCCATTTAGTTGTTACTAGGTTATTTGTGACAGACAGATGCAGAGTAACCTGATTAGAGTCAGCATTGTGATGACTTGTAACTGCGGTGGGGAATAAAGCTTTAAACCATTGTCATAGCCCATTCTCTGAGATGCATTTGGAAACTGACTTAAAGGAAAATATATGACCGTCAAATGTAAATTTGCAGCTGCTTCATATAGGTTGGTCCAAGAAAAGTGCTAAAGTAACTAGCAGATCTTTCTTTACCTAAGTTTTAATTTGTAACTTAATTTTGCGGATTTAGAAACACAATTTTCCATTGTTACTCTGCTTAATACCTCATCTTAAGAAAAATAGCCTTAATTTAGTTTATGACAGGAACCCTGTTAGGGATTTTTTCTTTAAAATTTCATTTAAAAAAAAGATTAAAAAAGATATTATCTGTATGAATATACATTTGAAAAATATAAAAGTGTGGATATATTCACATGCATATGGATAATTTTTAATTGGAGGAGTTTAGCTACAAAGCTGAAGTTTATATTTGGAAATAAATAATAGTTTGATGAATGCTAGAAACAGAAAGAAGGTAGCTGCTGTCTGGTGTATGTTCCTAGATTTTATTTGTAAAATTGACATTGTTTTCATGTATTCCTTAAGGTGTAATATATTCTTGTGGTAATGCTCTTGAAATCATTCTACAATTTAGAATCAATTCAGTTACATATTTGTATGTTTGTTGATCTACTTATTGTATACGGGATTAATGTGATAAAAAAAAATAATTGTGTGTCATCAGAAATAGGAAGTTTAATTTTTGTTAGTAATACAATAACTATGTCTGTTATAAAGCAGAACCTATTCAGTTCCTTAACATCAGTGCACCTTTGGCTTACTAAACAATGAAGTGATCCAAGTTTAGGCATATTGTCAAATGCTTGTCTCCTCTCATTAATACAGATCTTTTGCTGTAATATGTGGATTTACATTATATTCAAAGTTAACAAAATATTTTTGATACCCATAACTGTAAAAGGGAACTATTTTGATGCAACCATTTTTGCATTCTGAGTTAAATGATTCTTACAGCTCTAACCTTTTTAAATAACCTGTTTTACTTACTGTCATTCATTTAAGAAATTATTTCATAGCATCACAGAATATCCCAAGTTGGAAGAGACTCAGAAGGATCATTAAGTCCAACTTCTGGCTTTAAACAGGACCACCCACATGTCTAAAACTATAGGAAGAAAGAAATAATCATTATCTGAATATCTCAAAACACAGAGGATGAACTGAATCAGTGAATCAGCTATTAAATTCTTCATAAACATAGAGCAGGGATGTTTCTTTGGCAGTTTGCAGTACTGGCTGATTTCCTGTTAGTATTGACTGGTAAGTGAATTAAAATAGTATGGTATACCAAGCAGGAAGAATTGTACAGTATGTATCTGTATTACAATATTTTTGTAAAAATCTATTTTTTAATGTATAATATACATGTACGTGATATATTCCAGATTGTTATCATCAGTTTAGGATTGTCTTTTTTTTTTTTTTTTTTTTTTTCAACAAGGCATCTTTCTGTTGTCTATCACCATACTGAGAAGTAATCACTTCATTTGAATGGGCCATCTGTGGCTCCATGCAAGTTACTTTCTTGCTAATGCTGTGATGGGGAAAGGAAAGGAAACAGGGTTGAAACATTCACCTCTTTCTAAAAATGTTTGTTTGTTTGTTTTATGAACTAAGGTCCTCAGAATAGCTCCTGACAATGTCCTTATTAAACATTGGAAAGATTTTGGAAAAGGTTGCTATACCTAGATTTTTAGAAATGTGGAACATAATACATACGTACAAGTATGTATATATACACACACACAGACATACATATATATAAAACTGGAAACTTCCCTTTCATTTTCGCCATCATAACACACCTAAGAAATGACCGTTTACAGGAGTGGATTACCTGGTTCTGAGGTCTATCTATGCATGAAAGTACTGTGAAGATCTCGTGAGTGTTATTTACATTCAAGTTCAGGTGAACAGAATATTCCCTGCAATTGAAACTTCTGAACTTTATAGAAATGTTCATTTGGATCTCAGGGGTCTATAATGTTTGAATAATTCCCAAATTGATAGAGTATCATGCAGAGAACTGTTGTGGTTGAAGGTGCACCTATAATTGTAATTAATCATGGGGCGACATAAGCATGCTTCAGAAACTAGCAGAATTTATATTTTTATAATCTGAGAATTCTAGGCTTTTTTTTTTTTCTTTCTTACATATGCTTTTTTAATCAAAAGTAGCAAAATTGTGATTAACTGTTGGTACAGCTTTGTGGAAACTAGAAGAACAGATATGCTACATTGTAGGAATACTAATATTAATCACAAACTATTTTGGTATGAGAGTGAAACAAGACCCAGAGCTTGTGAATATAACCCTTCCACAAAACTTAGAAGTCCAAGTAGACTGTCTTAAGGACTGCAACAACAAATTTTGATATTTTTCAAGGCTTATCCAGTTTGGAATTCAAAATGAAGCACAGAACAGTGATATACAGAATAGAAGTTTAAACTTTTTAATAATATTATTTATTTTTGTTTCTTAAGAAAGTTTCCCTTAAGGGACTCTTGAAATAGTTTTAAGATACATGTACCAGATTGTTATCTGATGTACATGAACTCTATAATTTACATCATTTAAATTTTGCCCATATGCATCTTGATGACCTGGCCTACTGTTGCCAATAGAAAACGTTGTGCAACTTCACCAAAGCCTTAGTAGTCTGGGTGATCTTGGGAGGTGGTGGTGCACAGCTGCCATTAATTCCAGTAACTCTCACTTTGCAAGATCAAAAAGATCAAAGCAAGCATCTTCTTTAAACACATTTTTCTCCATTTTAAGCAAGGAGAGGAAAAAAAAAAAAAAAAGACCACCCACCACCAATCATCTCCATATTCCCTAATATGATTAGTTAAATCTGCTTTTGAATTCAGAAACCAGTGTTCTATTCAAGATTCAGAATGAACATGTGCTATTTTAACTGGAAATGGAAACTCTGTTTTCTGGCTATTCAAATGTATATTTTGTACCTCTACTCCCTCTTTTCTAGATGTTGTTTCCTAATCACTTAAGTACTGTCTCTAAAAGCTTATTGCTGATTCACTGACATGCATGATTCCAGAATTTGTAAAACTTCTTAAACTAAGAAAGATGTGTTGCAAACTGGATTTTGGGTCAATTTTAATTTGTAGTTTTCGTATGTCATTCCTTGTCAGTCAATCCACAAAGTGGCCAAGGTAGCGCTGAACTGAAGAGGTTTGTTTTGTTCTGAAAGGATTTTATCTCAGGTAGGTTTGAATGCTGCACTAGTTCAATTCAGAATCCAAAATGCTATGAGAGACCTTTGTGCTTTTTTCACATCTCTGTCAACGGTTCAGAGAACTTTTTGCTAGCCTTTTTCCTACTGCTTTCCCTGATGAGACTGTTCATAAGATAATCATTTAAGAGCAACTCTGAGCCAGGAGACAAAAGGAAAGATCTTTCAAGAACTCATTGCTAATTTCTCTCCGAATGTAATCAAATCAGTACAGCTGTCCAGCCAGGACCTATAATCCTTAATAAGTCACTCTATTCAATTAAGAGGAATTGATTTTCTTCTACTGTGAATCATAGTGATTATGACAAATATGGTATCTGCTGCTCCATTCCCTATCTTCCCTACTAGTGTCCATTTGTTTGCAGGGTCGGCAGGTAAACAAGCCAGAGAGATGACACTGTGTCATTAAATGCAGTCAGTGTCAGCACTCTGACAGCTGTGGAATTGAGTGGTTCCATAGCTCAGAGCAGAAGCCAGTTGTGAGGGTCTCGCACAGCAATTACATACTTCTGACAACCCTACTGACAGCCTTAAATGCAGGAAATGATGGGACAGTCATTTGTAATTGCAACTAGGGGAGCAACTGGCAATCTGTGATGGTGTGATGGCAGCATACAGGCCATAGTTTAGAGGTGAGCCAACATAAAAGCAGGTAGGAGAAGCAGGAAGGGGACCTGTCAAACAGCCGTGTTTCAGAAGCAAAGCAATATTGACTTTATCTTCAATCAGGTTACCAGTGGAAACATTTCTTGACCTATTTGTTTGTTTTCCCTGAGCTTATTGGCAGTAGAAAAGTTAATGGACATAAATTTAACATAATGAATTTTTGGGAGGTCAGGGGTGGGGAGGGTAATAGGGTAAATGTCAGTACTGTTGCGGATAATTTTAGGAATTACCACATAACTGCATGTAAATGTGGGTTTCTATGTGCCTATCTCTTTGGACTATCATGATGGCAATCAAATAGCAAAACAAAATATTATGTCTACCGGAAATTTTTCTTTTCCCATTGTGATGAGAGTAGTCTATATGCTGCTGTCTGGAGGCTTTCAAGCTATAGACCACATAGCAGATACAGGTGAACTTTGGGAAGAAGTAACTTCCGCTCTATCCTCTTTTTTTTTTCATCTAGTAAAAACTGAAGTAAAAATGGAGTAAAACCATAGCAGATTATTATTATTATTGTTGCTATTATTATTATTTTTTCCATAAGTATTGCCTAGCCCACATCTGGGGATCTGCTTAAGAAGCATTACTCTCAAAACTATTCAATTTCCTTCTTGCGGAGCAGTGGAAACAAAATGACTATTACAGCACTGAATTATATAACCTGAGTAAATGAAGGAAAAGTTTTTAAAATCAATATGCTCGCGTAATTAGACATCCTGCATGTCAATTACTATAATTTGTGTCTAAAAAGGTACATGTTTATGGATTTTTTTTTTAGGTTCTGGCTATATTCTGTGTTATCCTGAACAAATATTGAATCCCTGTGTAATGTTTAAAAGATTACAAGTGAAAGAAACCAGTTCCCTTCTGATCTGTTTTAGTATTGAGATGTCTCAAAGGCAAAACTACTAATACATGAATTTTGGTTCTGTTCTGGTTAGGTTTCAATTCACATCTTTTTAAACTTGTACATACTGAATAATATTTTGTGAGAAAAAAAAAAATAGCTGCCCACACCATGAGATATGTCTTAAATATTGCAGCTATTTTGCACTGTATTTTACTTTCACTGAGTAGCTATGTGGAATGGTGATAAAATGGGAATCAGATTGCCAGGTGCTATCTTGTAGTAAGTACCCTTTTGAACACTGATTAGGTGGCAGTCTGGTGGTTCTGGAGTGCCTGTAATACTCTCAGCTTTTGGATCCAAAGGTGGTTCGGAGGGAAGGAAGATTCAGATGAAAGTTGTGTAAGTTTGAAAATTCAAAATAGTTTGAGAAACTTGCCATAAATAAATAAATAAATTTGCCTCTATTTCAACAACTGTTACTCAATTCATTAGCTTTATTTGCAACTTGAATTTTCATGGACTCATCTTCTAGCCATGTTATACTAACATCCAGTAGTGGGAATGGCATCCTAAGAAATAAACTGAAATATTGCAACTTGCATAAATATTTGCTACCTATACCTCTCTTTAGTAGGTCTAACATGCTAAACTTTAAGCACTGTATTCTAAGTTATGATTTCCAGACTTCATATCATGTTGTCCCTTTTTTGGATTGTCATGTTATTCAAAATATATTCTTCAAAATTGTGGACACTAATTTTGGGCAAAATATTGCTTAATTATTCTAATCATTGGCAGATACACATGGAAGATACATCTTTACTGCTATTCAGCTAGATCCAGAGATCATTTTAATAATTTTTATCTGCACTGTTATATCAGGAATTTCTGTTCTCATGATTATTTCTTATTTCCTTTAGAATACATTCCACCATACTGTCACTGTGGTTTCTTCTTTGTTTTGAAATATAATCTTACCATAAATGTTGAATTGTTCCCAGTTTACCAACAATACTTATTCATATAGATTTCATACCATTTCATTATCCAGTAATGTACGTTGTCTGAAAATTGGATTAGTAGTGACCTTATATTTTTTTCTCAATCACTTACACAGATATTGAATGGTTTTGAAAGAATGAACCAATGCCAGAAGTACTCCACTAGGAACTCACTTTTTCATCAGTGATTCCCTAGTGATATCTCTTTTTCTGGATTTATCAATTACCAGTTTCAAATCCACTTAGTGTGTGCCATGTTTAATTTGTATGGTGCTAATTTTCTAGTGGTCAGATTCTTCACATTCTATATAGCTTATTTTCCATGAAAATTTATTGAACATAATATGGTGAAATGTATTGCTACAGTCACCAGCATCTTTCTGAATAGTATATTCAAAGTTTTTATTCTAAATGATTGCACTTTTTTTAAAAAAAATATTTTTTAAGCAATCTTGGCTGTGTAGTTCCACTTTGTCTGGAAGCATGTTGCCTATTGATGTTTTATTTGAGCGTACAGTGCTGCTCTTGATTGCTGTCAGAAAATCAAGACAGTTTGCTAGAGTTTGCCAGAGCTATTTAGTCTGAGTCTGTTTTAAGCACATGTGAAACTCATATTGTGGAGTAGAAACTGGAATATTCATCTATGAAAAAATGTTTCCTCATTTAAAAAGTAAGGCGAATGTTCTGCACTGGTCTTTCTCATGGCTCTAACTGATAGTATTTACTAATTTAGTAGTAATATTTCTGGAAAAAATAATAATAATTACTATTTTGACCCTAAAATTATCTATGTAAATAAATCCTTCCTGTGAACAGCTCGTTTTTCTTTAAGGCCTATAAAATATTCTTGGTCAGGTCCTCTGTGGGCTGTTTTGATTCATGTGATTTAGAGATGCTGGAATGTAGTTAGGACCACGGGGAGTCCCTTGTTAGAGTAATAAAGAAGAGGCTCTTGTTTTATCCAGGATTCTCTCTCTCTCTCTTTCTCTCTCTCTCTCTCTCTCTCTGAACACTACTTAAGGAATACAGAGTGTCCCTAGGTCAGGGTATTGTCCCTCTAGGAGAAATGCCAATCAATGTTTGACCTCAGTTGTCACCTACTTTTTATCTATTAGTCTTTTGTTTCATGTGAAGTACAACATATTCCCTTTCTTATCATGTGAATGTTAAAATTTTCTGATATAAAGAAAATAAGTATGATTTACTTGCTAGAATTTTTGTAATAATGGATGATTAAAGGCACATGATAGTAAAGAGATAATTGCATTACCAATGCCTCATTTAACTAAATACTTTTTCTGAAAATGTTAGCTAAAATGAAAGAAAATTCTAGTATGTTTTGTATGAACTGATTTTAGTCATTTTCTTATCTCCTGATGCTGTTTTTATATTGTAGGTGTTGTTGAGTCTAATATCTTGCAGTTTTTTTTTCTTTCATCAGAAATATAGTAGCTGACTAGAATGTACTTCAACAGTTAGTGTTAACAAAAAGTTTGTAAAAATTTGTGTTTATGTCAGAAAACAATTTTGTGCACAATTTTGTAACTGGTATAGATTACAAAAAGCAGGAGATGTAGCATATCTTTAAATTTGAAAGCTTTTTTTCCTCGTGTCTAATGTAAATTGAATTTGCAAATCTGCATGCTACTTGGTGATCCTAAACTAACTACTATGGTTGGTCCTCGAATAATAAATTCAGGAAGGTAATGCAGTCCTCAGTCTGTTCAGCTAAGTCGTGTGCCTAACACATGGGACTTGAAGGAATGATTGAAGAACATAATGAGATGGGAATCACCAGACCTTTCTGACTGCTGCATTTGCTTACTACCTTCTGTGAGATCACCTGGTGTTGGAAGTCAGGCATAGTAGTCTCAGTGGACATTTGATGATTGCTTATGGAGATTACTATATCATTAGAATTTTGAATAGAAACAGTTGAGGATATAATTAATTAGTTTATTTTAGTAAAGTGCTCTGTAAATACGAGCTACTGTAAAATAAACTGACAGTATATTCTGGAAAAATGGTACATGCATCCTCATTATTGTAAATCATGTTTGCTAGCAGAGTTCTGCGTACTATTAAGAAGAATTTATTACCGATAAGGGCTTCAAAAGTGACCTGGAGCTTTGAGTCCTTAGTTTATCACAGGAGCTGGACATTGTTGACAGAAAAAAATAAATGTTGCGGTACTTCTTGTGCACCCTGACCTTGACCCAGAAGAGACATCTCTGGGTATGATCAGGTAATTCTTGCTCTGTGCCTTGTAATTTGTGACCTTTCTGTTACGATTACCAATAAGGATATCCATTACTCTCCACTGAAATTTGAATTTTATTAGTATTAACTATGATTTATATTACACTAAGGTCTAGAGAAATGGCTTCCGATGTTGTAAACAGTATAAAGGCAAAACAGAAAGACCACCTCTGCCCAGGAGAACCTTCATTTCACCTATGCTGTGGACACTGGCACTTATGGAGGTGACTGTCAGTCAGACTATCTAGTAAGGAATCCAGGGTATTGTGTACTTCTTAATGCTTGAGTACAGTCTTTTTTTATTTTTTAATCTTCCTTTCTTCATTTAAAACAGGTCTTATGCATATGAATTATTATTGTAAGTCATAATATAATGTATGTGTAAAAACCTATATCAGATAGTCTCCAAGTACCGTCATAGGACAAAGAGCACTTCCTTTGCATTGAAAGTTTTAAAAAGCCTTGCAGCCTGCTTCATGATAGCAGCAGCAGTAGATATCTTTCTCAAGGTCTCTTTTCTTTGCCTTTTTTTTTTTTTTTTAATTATTTATGTTGGTTACTTTCCAATCAAGGCCATTTCAGACACTCTCTTGTTTGAATGAGTAAAACTGTGATTGACACACACTTGCAAACATTTAAAAGAAAGAAAGAAATAGATGAAACCCAGAATCTTTATGTCCTCGTGATCAGATGAAAGTAAAAACTGGACAATGTTGACGGAAGGGGCGAATCAAGTTCATTGCCTTTGCCAGCATTGTGTATATTATATTGTGAATCATTCTTCAGTTTACAGGTGTGAACAGTGGTGTTCAGGCTAATCAGCATATACTTTCAGATTGACTTTGTATTCCAGAACAGTGCAAATGCCACACTTAAAACAAGTCCTTGTTGAGACATTTGCTTGAGTGCTGTTAAGAAAACTGCATACCTAATTCAGAAGAGAGTTCCCAGCCTCGCATAAGGGTTAAGTTGTAAAGGACCTCTGGAGGCCATCTAGTCCAGCCTTAACAATGAGAGTGGGCACTGCTAAGCTTATTTCCTGCAGTTGGAGTCCGAGGATATTCAAGTGTTGTGTCCCAGAGAAGGTCCTGTCTTTCTCCCTTTCATCTTCTCTAATGCTGTGCAGCCTGCTCTCTTCCTCCCATAAATCCTCCATTTTACAGCGAAGCTCCTCCTTGGGACAGCGCTTAAACAGTAGGAGGGCTGCATCCACCAGCTGAAGCTCAATCTGGGTTAAATCTTCCCCCCTAGCTAGGGGGAAGCAGCTGGGAGAGCTGCTTCAACATCTGGAGGGAAAATGACTCTCTGGCATGTTACCACCATGTCCAAGACTGTAACAGTGATGCAAACTTGACTAAGACACCCTTCTTTGCACTCTACTGTGCGAACTGCTGTGTCTGTTGGTACTTCTGGGAGCTGAGGCTAGGCTGTATTTACTAAGTCATTACTCCTTTTTTCTAGTTCGTGCACTACAATGTTTCTCAAGTAGCAATGTGATACATGAGAAAATGTCTTTTATTATGATCGATATTAGAAATGTAGGCATGTCAGTATGTCTTGAATATGTAATTTACGTGCCTTTATTGGAACATTTAAAGCAAATTCCTCTTGTAAGTTTTGAGCTTGATTAAATTAATTGATAAAAAACTAAAAGTGTCCTTCTTAGTAAGTTCCAAAGATGTTGAAATAGAGGTGAGGGAAAAAGCTGTGACTATATGAACGATAGCAGTCCTCACGAATCATCTTGAAAATACAGATTTGGGGAATTAAGGAAAAAGAGCAGGGACACCTCTGTTTGTAGAAATGTTTATAACACTAGGTTTTGTCCAAAGTATAAAGTGTAACTGGAATTAATGATCTTCAATTTCCATAATTCCGGTACTTATTAATAACCCTTTCAGTCATTTACCTGCTTTGGTATACAGAGAAATAGTCAAACATTTGCTTGGCAATACACAGGTATTTTTGACACTTCTTTTTATGTCAGTTATTCATTATGGTAATGGTACTTTGTGATATGCAGTTTCTGGATTTATGGCCCATTCCTGATAAGCATGAATCCAGCCTGCATGTGCATCTTTGATAAGGTTCTAATTGGATAGCAGTGACCTTTCTGAATGTAATTCTAGGAGGAAGATTAAAAAGCAGTCCAGAAAGTGGCAGGTTCAGGACAATAACATATGAATTCAGCTCTGCTGGCAGGCATGAGATGTAAGCCATGATAAATTAGAGGCAGGCTAAGCAGGCTTGCTGAAAGATTGTTCATTTCTGCTTCATCCTTGGATATTGCCAATGGTGCCATATTTTCCCTGTAATCCAAATTCAGTATATGCTGTTTACATGTGCTAGAAAATTGTGCAGCTAGAAAAGTTTCAGAAGACACTGAGGGGAGCCTATTAAGCTTTGCAGATCTGACTGATACTGTCCTTGATGGAGTCATACACTTGTCCTTACTGAACTACTTGGTTCTGTTTCTGTGTGCTGCTTCTGATGGCTTGCTGGTCTAATTAAGCTAATTAAAAACAAGAAAGGGATTAGCTTCATCCAGTGTCTAATTAAGTAGATCACAAATCAAAAGTAAAAGCAGTCAATTTGACTCTCCTTGCTTTTTTTTTTTTTCCCCCCCTTTGAAAAGAAAACAACTATAGAACTTTCTCTGCATACTTGGTTAGAGGCCAAAGGTAATGGAAGATTACAATAGGAATGAAAATTTAAAATAAAAAAAAAAAATAAAAAAGTAGAAAACGTATATCAAAAGTTAGTTTCAATAACTTTTTGGTGTTATGGTTAATTTAGTAATCTTTCAGAAGAGTCATCAGCTGCTTCATGGCTTGATTGGTAACTATTTCTGAGTAAAAATTGAATAATATATTAGATACCTCATATATACTTATTAATATTTCTACATGATATATGTGGAGAAAATTTGACAATATAAGGCAGTGGAAGAAAGCAACAGAAAACTGTATATCAAGCCTGTTGATGAGTAGGTATACCACATGTACAGTTTCAGTCCTATTTTTATTGGTTCTTAGGACTGGTTTTTGCATTGTGACAAAAATGGTAAGCATTTGAAGTCACTTTTTACCTCATGACAAATACTTGTTCTACAGTATGAAAACTTAGATCACCAAACTCGAAGAAAAAAATATTTTTATCTGTAGTAAAACTAACTGAATAGCCTCGTTTAAAACCTTGTAAGCCATCTATATTCAGTCTCCAATGTGTGTAGTGCAGAATTCAAATATCCGCTTTCTCTAGCTTTTGAAGTAAAATGGAGGTAAAAGAAGTTATGAATATAAATAGGGTTTGAGGTAATTGTGTGAGTAGGACGTAGGTTGCTGAAGTTGTAAACAAAAATTTGTAGTTTTACTTAGGTTTGTAAACTTAACTCTGATGGAAATATAAATTGATTTTAAAGTTTGGTGCTTAATCTTATGGCAAATATATTTAAATTAGACACACACTCTCATATGAGTGATATTTGTGAGAGAGGGTTGTATTTATTTATTAATGTCTTAATATATAGCATGCTGATAAAAATGAGCTGTGGTAACATCTCTGATAGTTCTTGTTTTAATCTGTCTTGCTAGCTTTTGAGTACAGATAATGGTAAGAAAGTGTCAGAGGTTACCACACGTATTTGTCCTTAAAATATTAATAGTCTGCCAAATGAACATACTTAAAAGCAGATAGAAAATGAAATACTATTTGCTTTCATAATTAAAAAATTTAAATCTGGTGGAAAAGAGTTTGAAGTGAAAGGCCTGATTTTGGTTAGTCTAGATAAAGCATTTTAGAAAGAGGTTTATAGAGGAAGTTTATCTTGCTAGGACAAATGTCCATTAATTAGTCAGAATTTTCCTGCTCGCATGTAAGAATTCCAACTGAGAGATAGAACAAACTCTGAATATGAGAGGGAAAGGACTAAAAATGTTATTGGAGCAAACGTAAACCTCCTGGGTATGCATTCTAATATCATTGCCATGCCTTTTCAGAAGGCCATATAACAGGTAATGTCAGGGTCGTCTTGCAGGTCAACTGAGAATTGTTGAACAGGTAAAGAAGCGTTTCTCCCTCTAAAGGCAAAATTACTGAATATGGTTGCTTAAGGGAAAATAAAGATCTTGATTTTTAAGTGCTGAACCATCTATTTGACTTTCAGAAATTCTGCCAAATTTGCTGGTCTGTTCTAAGCATGCAGCAATATGGGTGGTTTTGCATCATTATATGTAAAAGTTTGAGGATCCTCCCTCCCTCCCTCCCTTCCTCTTCCTCCCTTCCTTCCTCCCTCCCTTCCTTCCTCCCTCCCTCCCTCCCTCCCTCCCTTCCTTCCTTCCTTCCTTCCTTCCTTCCTTCCTTCCTTCCTTCCTTCCTTCCTTCCTTCCTTCCTTCCTTCCTTCCTTCCGTGACGTGACAACATGTTTGTATTTTAAAGCTTTGAATTTTTTAATTAATTCAAATTGGATTTTACAATTTCTGAGAACTAATTATTTAAGCTAATTGGATGCAGTAATAAAAGCATGTCCTCTTTTTAAACTCCAATCTCCAGTCTTAAATGAACATTTTTGAGATATAAAGTGAATATGTTCTATGATACCATACGGAGTTTGGTAACTTTTTAATTCAGAATAATGGCTGGCTATTTCTTTCTGAATAGGTGACTTAAAAAGTAAGATAAGCTGATAAATAAGCAGATGTGTGAGAGAAGGCACTACTTCTCTCCGCTGTAAATTGATGCTGTTGCACTGAAACTGGTGAGATTTTAGTTTCTGTGGCAACTTTAATTCGGGCATTTCAGCTAATTTTCCTCATTACCATACCAGTTGTGTTGTGTGGTTTTGTTTTTCTTAAATCTAAAAAAAAGTTGCCATCTTGCTGCATAACAACTCCTACAAATGGAGATGGAGAAATGCTGGCTCACTACAGCATCTAGACATAATCATAGAATCATAGAATGTCCTGGGTTGAAAAGGACCACAATGATCATCTAGTTTCAACCCCCCTGCTATGTACAGGGTCGCCAACCACCAGACCAGGCTGCCCAGAGCCACATCCAGCCTGGCCTTGAATGCCTCCAGGGATGGGGCATCCACAGCCTCCTTGGGCAACCTGTTCCGGTGTGTCACCACTCTCCTAATATCTAACCTAAACCTCCCCTGTCTTAGTTTATAACCATTCCCCCTTGTCCTATCACTGTTCATCCATTTAAACAGCCATTCCCCCTCCTGTTTATATGCACCCTTGAAGTATTAGAAGGCCACAATGAGGTCTCCCTGGAGACCTTCTCTTCTCCAAGCCAAGCAAGCACAGCTCTCTCAACCTTTCCTCATAGGAGAGGTGCTCTAGTCCTCTGATCATCTTAATGACTCTCCTCTGGACCTGCTCCAAGAGTTCCACATCCTTCCTGTACTGGGGGCCCCAGGCCTGGATGCAGTACTCAGATGGAACCTCACAAGAGCCGAGCAGAGGGGGACAATCACCTCCCTCTCCCTGCTTTTTTTAATATAGCCCAGAACATAATCAGGACTTCTGAGGCAGAAATTCAGGTTTTTGTTGAAGAGTGTTTTGAAATTTCTTAACTCCAAGTCTACTAGGAACAGAGAAAGAAAAGAAGAAAAAAAAAAAAAAAGGATTTTAAAATGAGCTTCAGCATGTGGTAGTATTAAGATGGTAAGTAGGTAGCTGGAATTTCTTTCACATGGAAGAGTCTATTTATATATTTTAGTATTGGAGGTTGCATTTTATGTAGGAAACATAATTCCTGAAGAGCTATTTGTTTTATTACAAAGTTTTCACAGTTAATCATCTCTTCACAAGTAAGCAGCAAGGCTTGTGGGTAAACGTTCTTTGCTTCGTTTGTTTTCTTAATAAACAGATACAGTGTTTCAGTTGCTTGTTGGTTTACTAGCCCTTGTGCTTTAATGTTTTGCATGGCAAGGCAACATTTTTCCCCCCAAAGGCAAAGTCCCATGCTGCTGTTCTGTGAAGAGCCAGGAAAATCAAAGAGCCACCTACTGACCCTGCCTATTGTCTGGCCTTGTTGCCTTCTATCAGTAGCACACCACAATCAGCAAGCTACATGTGTATCTCGTGCTTGCTTGGGCTTTGGCAGACCCGTCCCTTGCACCTGTTTGCTTATGCATGAGCTGTGCATGTTTGAATCCAAATAGCTGATGGAGAAAGAAGGCAAAGCCACTGTCAGGCACTTTTCATTACGATACTCAGAGAAGCCACGGCATAGTAAGGATGCAAGGGCAAGAGAAACACTGGCAGAGTCCACCAGCATTCTACAAAATTGGGAATTTTAATAGTTGTGGACAGTTGATCATGGGATATTAGTTAATAAACTATCCGAGGAAAGGCATCTGAATTTTCTACTTAATTAAATTCTCAGTTTTGATCTCATATTGGGAATAGGATCGCTCATCTGAGTGTGATTGGAGAATCTGTACATTTTTTGGGGCAGAATCTTACTCATGATAAGAGTTGATTTAAGTCCTATTCAGACTGAGTAAGGATGACAGAATCTAGCCTGTTATCTGTTAGGAAATCTAATCAGTCTGCTTATTCTTGCTGGCATATGCTCACAATTGTTACTGATGAAGGTTCTCTTGACTTTTCATTCATGTGCGTAGGAGTATCATTTAACCTGGTTCACCAAATGATTTTTAATTTTTTTTTTTTTTGTTAGATATTTCTCTTACAGAATTTCTTACATAAATGTGTTGGAGCAGATGCACAACGAGACGGACTTCACATGCTTGTATTTTCAGTGTTTTAAGAAAAGTATAGGAAAAGCTTATCCCGTTTCAACTCTTTCACACTCTGCCATGTCTGCATGGAGAATGGTCTGTGCTCTCTTATGGACAGTTATCAAATATCATTTCTCAGCCCTTTTTGGTGCTTCTTCCATGCATCTGTATTTCCTTCTTGCTTAGAACTGTGCTTTAAAAATCATTCTTAGCCTCAAAACATTATATACAGGTAATGTCTAATTTAGCTACTGTTGCTCATGATCCTGTTTTACTGAATTGAAGGTAGTATTTTCTTCAGGGTGATAGGAACATTCTTGCAGCTCTAGAGTTAAACAACTAAATACTATAACATAAAACCATTTAATAACAAAATATTAGCTTATACATAGCCTTGTGTAGTGTATAGATCAAGTAATTTTTGCCAAAATTGAGCAAATGCCTGAGTGATTTCATTTCAACATCACGCTTTTCATATGTTTATATAGGTGCTGTTAGTGCCTCTGAACTGAAGTTGCTGAAACTTCAGCAACTCAGGTCATTGATATGTAGACCCTCAGAGGGAGTTAGGCATCTAAATAGCTTTGTGATTTATTCTCTTTTGAAGGAGGTTTTGGGGTCTGAAGATACTTTTTGTGATTTTGTTCTTACTGAAAGAACCTATGGATACTCAGAACTACAGAAGAATGTGTGGGACTTCAAGTTACTAAATAATTTGAACTTAGAGTTGATAAATCTTGCTCTCAGTGTCAATGAATTTTTCTCCGAAATACGTATCTAATTACAAGTACTATACTGATGACTCTTTTTTTCCTCTGCCTTTCAGAGGTATCTTTATATCTTCATGAGAACTCCCTTAAATTTAGTAAGACAGGATGTTTTATTTTCCTCTAAGATAAGAAGGTTTACTTCTTTTGCATGGAGAAGGAACTGTAAAACAAATTAATTCTAATAAATTAGTACTTGAAGTATTCCTATAATACCTTTTCATAAGGTAAAATTTTGATGCTATAAAAAGTAATGTAATGAACAAATTTATCTTATAGAAATGGATTTATTCTGTGTAATTCACTACTGCACTGGAGATTTTCCTGTTTTTTATGGGTATGAATGAGCCAGTGCTTCTAATATTTTATCCCAGTATGTTTCACCTCCAGTCCTTTTTCTTAGTCAGCTGTTATCTGACAAAAGGGGAAATAAAGGATTGTGTCTTGTTCTTCTTTTTGGTTTATTTTGCACATTCAACTATGTTAGAAAAGATGTGGTCAGTGCTGTAGCAAGGACAATAGCATTTGCACTTGAATATGTGTAATGAATTCCAGAAAGAATCTTCCTGTTACTTGTTGTCCAGCAAAGTCTTAGAGCTGTTGTCTTTCTGTACCTCACACAGACTCAACAACTGAACATTTTGAAAATTGTATACAGAGTTTCAGGACTTGGGTAGAAAGCAATGCATCTTCAGATCCTTGCATGACTAATTTAATATCAACAATAGATTTTAATGACAATTAAATAAGAATTTATAATACTAGTTTCAAAGTTGCCAGGTGGTTAGGCTGATAAATTTAAGGCCTGAGAGCTTAAAAGTATTTCTTTTTTATTTGACTGGGGTTTTTTTTGAGCTCAAAAATATTCAGATTTTTTCTATCATTACTTAGTACAATTTTTTTTTGTTTGTTTGTTTTCCTTGTGCTAATTCTTTTACTGCAGATGCAGCTGTCTTTTTCAGAAGCTTCTTTTTATTTTAAAGCACTTTTGATCAGATTGACTTTATACCTAAGGAGAAGCAATATAATTAACTCATAAGTGCAGGTGCAGAAATTCCCTTGAATTCAGTGGTAACAGCAGAAACTCATCCCTTCCTAGTGGGACATGCAATACCAGTTACTTCCCTCGTTCATACAACTTCTAAATCCTGACAGGTTTAAAATTTCTAGAGCTAGCTTATGCCATCTTCACAATAAATCTGTAGATAGTCCAATAGTTTGTAGAGGCCTTTGTGTATGTTTTCTTGGGTATTACTGATATGACACAGACTGCAGGAACTGTTGCAAGAAGTTATCTATGAAGAGTCTCCTCTAGCCTAAATAGAGTTTACACTCAATAGGTTTCAGAATTGGAGAAGCATCCCTGTGTTCCTGTCCTATTTGTTCCCTTGCTTTAGGAACAGAATTACAAAAGTTAATACGTTTAAGGATTCAAAGACAAAATAATGTTTCAAGTTATGATGGTACAGTTGGATACTTTGAATTTTACACATTTTGTGAATTATTATGTACAGATGGATAGTAGTATTTTAGTATAGATTAGCTATAATGTTTTTTGGATTACTTTTCCTGTGCTTATTGAGCATTTCTAATATGCATTAATGTGTTCAAAATATTCAGAAATACTTTGATGGCCTCTAATGAAAGACAGAAAATGTATCATGAGTCCAATACTAG
This sequence comes from Meleagris gallopavo, assembly GCF_905368555.1. Lineage (NCBI taxonomy): Eukaryota > Metazoa > Chordata > Aves > Galliformes > Phasianidae > Meleagris > Meleagris gallopavo. The sequence goes on along the minus strand of NC_139404.1, from coordinate 95,749,499 downwards.
CCACAAGGTTTATATATCCATGTGGATTTAGGCCCTTTACTACAGTAACTCAGCTTCTAACATCCCTCTTATCCTCTTCACAGCTTGAATTTCATCACCTACCTATGTGTTTACTGCCTAAAAATAAAATGTTGAAAGAGTGCTGTAAGGAGGATAGTTTATAGGCTTGGTTTCATTCAGTTTTGTAACAGACATGATCTGTATATTTTGGTGACAGATCTTTCATTTCTAACCTCTTTCTCCCCTTCTCATCTTGTTTCAACTGTCAACTCATGTTTTCTCATTTTTACTTTACATTTTGTGTACATTTTCATTTTAGCTTAATCACTTCTAACTACAGTTATAGATAATTTGTGAAATAACAGGGAACCATATGAAAAACAGGGAAGCAAAGAGAAAGTGCTTTCCCAGGAAAAATGTCAAAATTGGATAATTTCTTTTTTCTCTCTCATCTGTCTGCTTCCTCCCCCAAGCCCTTTTTCCCACCTCCCCCCCGTACCCCTCCTTCAATGGATGTATAATTACCTCTTTGTTTCAGTAATGTGAAACAAAAATTAGATGCAAGAGAAAAATCTAAATAGAAGGACTCTAAATGCTTTTTTGAAATGAAGAATTTAACTAAACCACTCTAAAGTCCCCTGCTGGGCTCAGGCAAGCTGAAATTAATTCAAGAAGGCAGATAAAAATTTTAACCAGCCCGAGTGGAGATGATGGATGTGACAGCTCTCAGTTAAAATGTCTTTTAGTGGCAAATGCATGCTTATTAGTCAAGTGATGTGACATAACTGTCCTGGGTGAGAGAAGATGAACCAATGACCATTTGCATTGAGAACAAAAGAAAATTTTGAAGACTAAAATATGAAAAGGAAGAAAGAAACAAGTTCATATCCACTTTCTATATGTACACCTACACAGACACACACATATATATGTTCACACACGTGAGAGTGATTGAACTTAAAAAATCTTGATAGGAAGTCATTTATGATGAATATTTTTGAATTTTCTTCTAATATAATAATTGAAAAGCAATAAACAGACTGATTTGAATAGGGTTTAGAAACTGGTTTTATTCTTTTTTTTACTTTCTGGGTGTATTTTTTTTTGCACATAATTGACAAAGAAAAGCTGAAGTGTTTGTGTGTTTGTTGCTGATGTACACATGTAGCATTTTAGAAACCTATTTCTTTGGAAGGATGCTTTGGGCACCTTCCGTGGGTTCTCAGATATAATGTAGGTCATCTGCTAAGGATGCAGTCCTTTGCAAGACACTGCAACATAAATAAGTAACAACAGGAGTGGACTTTTAAGAACAAGAAATTATCTGTAAAGAAAATACTTCAAGAAATCTTGGTTAGTTTACCACATTATGTATATGTATACTTAATATGATTTAGGAGCATATGCTACCAAATTACAATAGTTCCCAGTTAGAGCTGTCCAGGTAATTGAGTTTCAGTATTATTATTCTTATTTTTCCCTACTATAATCAAATTGTATTATCATAATTTTGTTATTAGGATGCACCTCTTACTGTGTACCTCAATAACATTCAAGGCCACATCTGGATGTCACTGTTTTTAGAGTGCTGTGGGGGAGAGTGAGTAAAGTACTGGAATATTTTGCTAATAATGCTTGGTAGCATAGTAAGAATTGCTCCTAATCACTCTTACAGAAGAAATTGTATTAAAAGATTCATGATTGGAATCTCAAGACTAATCAGGCATTTGGGATGGCTATTTTTGTTATCTTTCTGATGAGCATGTGCATAAATTAATTCTCCTCAAAAACTGTAATTTTGATATTCAGTATAAAAATGTATATTTTGTTTCCACTTCTGATACTTACAAGTATGTCTTTGTGCTAGCTTATTGTATTTCACTTCAAAGAAGTAGTATCCATTCAAAGAGTTTCAGCTATTAAAGAAAGAACTGTAAAATGGGGCCAGAGGGGTAAGAAACAGTAAAATGCTGACCTGTTCAGAAGTAAACTGCAATTCAGCAATCCCATGGCAAGCTACTCATTAACATTTTAACAAGAGTAGCTAATAGCACAACAGTCTTAGAACAATGTGTCTGTTTGCATTTGCTCTGCAGACTTTTTTTTTATACTTCCTCTTTGTTGTTTCTTTAAAGGCAATATTTAAAAATTTGATCTGAACTGCTATGAGCTATTTTCTAGAGACTTTTAGTCAAAAGCAGAACACTTGGTTAGTTTATTTTAATTAAAGAGAGCCAAACATGTTATGGGCTATTGGTTTTTCTTTATTCCAACATTGAGGCTTGCCTGCACCTTGAGAAGATCAGAGAGTGAATAACTCCTTTTCTAAAACTACAAATTTCCAGGTTTTGTCAGCATATTCATGAATGTGCATTGTGTTGAGCTAAGTAGTAGCTTGTAGTGGTTTCTCACTCTATTATATATAGTCAGCTATTCCCCTGACTTGAGCAAGCCTCTACCTTTTCATGTTTCAATAACATATCTGGAAGGTGAAGACAGCATCACAATATTGAACTGTTTTTTTTGATTCATAATGTGAATACAGTTAATGTATATCCATGTGGGCAGTGTACGATTTTTCTGAGAGGATGAAAAATTTAATTTTATTTCTATAGGCTTGAGCCTTACAATTCAGAATATTGTGTTCCATATCCAGGAATGACAGAAGCCTGTAGCCCAAAAAGATTTGTGCTAAAAACTCACAGTTTTAAGTTCCTAAGTCATTCAGTAAATTAATAGTGAAAGAGCATAATATAAAATACATGGACTAAATTACACCAGAATAAACTCCATATGTCTAACGTATTTCTATTTAAGAATTTGATTTCTTTTTAAAGTAATATAAGCTTAAATTCTTAATGACTCTCTAGTTTACTGTGCTTATCATATTACCTACCAGGATATTGTCTATCAGCCATGCTAAAGAATATATCAATATTTTGGGGATATTGCCCATAGAGAAGTTATCTTTCTTTGCCTGACTTTCCAAAGGATATGTAGCTAAGGAATACAGAGTTTCTTTCTGTAGCACCCTAGGGTATAACCCTGGGGCTATTTCAGGCATTAAAAATTATTTCATATGGATTTTTTGGTGTATTTAAAGTCCATTTGAGATTGAAGTTAGTTGATGTTTGTCAATGTTGGAATGACATAGGTTGCTCTGAAAATAATGCCTCCTACTTATTTCTATCGAAACTTCAAGAGATGCAAAGATCACAATAACGTTATTTGATAGAGCAAATTCTCAGCTACAAAACTCTATTTTCATTATAGTCACCACCATTAGCTATGTGTTTTTTGCCGGTGATAAATAAGAGCCTGCATGCTGTGCTCATAGAAATCTGCATCAGCAGATGTGACCTACTGTCGCTGTCACCACTGCTGAAATGCATTACCACTATTTCACTGTGCCCATGTCCGCTATTTGGTCTCCATCAACATTCAGCAAGCATCAGTGAATGTCAGTGGGCACCATTTTTTCCAGATGGAATAATTCAGTGACTTACCTTTGTTTCATCCCCATCTTCCATGTCAGATGCCATTTTGTTAGATGCTCTGCTGCCATCTGTTATATGGTAAAAAAACATAATGGGAAGATTCAACTTTTACTGCCATACCAACCAGCATCCACCTCTGACCTCATGGGCCAATAAAATAAAATATGAGACATTACTTTTGGAGCAGGCATCATACAATTTTTAAGATTTTTAAGGCATTCACACCTATTAGTGACAGAAATGCTTCTTTAATGGTTGCTTCTATTTGGTAGATTCTGCATTCAAAACTGAAAGGGATGCTGCCAGATGTATTCTGTATATAAATAATAACAATAATAATAATCATAATCATAATAATCATAATAAAAAGGATAACAAAATTATCCCAAGAATGAGCACAGGATGTTTTTCATGAGAGTGTTGGCTTCAGAATTCCATGAATTTGCTAACAAGCTACAGGTGACTTCCCTTTGAATGCTGAATCTTTTCCACATGCTGTGGGACTCCTAGTTCACAGCGAAAAACCTGTAATATGCTTGCCAGTTATGATGGACTTCTGTGTCCATAAACAGTGAAAATCAGTAGCCTTGACAGTCGTACTCAGTGCAAGAACTTCACTGGCAAGAAATGGTTTCATGCTTTTTGTATACTTATCTTTTCTTTCATCATTTTGACTGTTATTTCTGGTTTTTCTCTGTGTCACGTTCTTGTTCAGCAATTAGGATAAGGTACCCTTTGTACCATTATTAATATAATGAATGCATCAAATCTGTGTGAATGAGAGCTTTCTTTGAGGCTTGGGATGTTTGCTAATTCAGAAAGTGTATAGAATGTACCAGATTCTTTGCTGTGGTTCTGACAAAATTATTAAAAAATATCTAAGCTAGGATGACATTTTGTATTATTATTTTGTAAGAAAACAATGCTTTTCAGATTTATTCCCTGTAGGCAGATTCCATTTTATAAAATGTCTGTATTCAGTCACTATCTAGAATTTATGTACAAGTTTTAAACTTTCATTTGTTCTAAGTAAAACGTTCACCCCACTGCAGTCTTGGTTTAGGATTTTGTAGCAACGTCTACCTTACTGTATAACTTACGTTACTTCTTTATATATGAGTCTAGCAAATCTGTAGTAATTTAAAGCATTTGAGAACACTGGTGTTTGTTCTTTTTTTCCTCAAGATCTCTGTAGCACATTTGAACACATGCTTGTCAATAAGTTTTTCTGAAGATAACTATTTTTAGAGTCAACTATCTGAACTGGAAAAGAGAATTAATGATAAAGTACATAAAAATGAGCCAACTTTTCAGAAAATGGATGTGAAAGCAGTGTCAGTACTGTATTGATGAACTAAATTGTTTGCAAATGAAGCGAGATAGGCATTTAATCAATTTTTCTCTCTAATGTAGCTTAATTACAAAAGGGACTTATCATTTGGAAGGCTTTCGGGATGTAACTGACTCATTTACTTTCACACATGGCTTTCAGCGTATTTCTGAAGTATACATTAAGATAATGTAAGAAAGCTAGTTTCGTTAAACTCTGTGCAAGATGGTATGAAAGGGGGAAGCTGATACTTATCAAATATTTAAGGGAGTTATTATTATGTATTCACACTTCAAAGCTGCATACTTAAAAGAGGCAAGATGTTTGCATCTGAGTAGCCTGATTATGATCACTTGCGCATGACACAAGACAAGGAATGCCAGTTCCTCTTGACTGACAAGAAACTGGTCTTTGGTCAGATCTTTAGTCTTAATGTAAACATCACATACTTTAATTTTATTCCTGGGAAAAGTGTCCTGCATAAAAGATCCTTTGTTATCAATATAGGTCTTTCTTTTCAAACAGTTGTTTTGTTTTTTTTTTTTAATTCTGGTGCTTACATACATGAATTTTCATTTTTATTTAATTTATACCAGTCTTAATTTCTTTGATACAAATCTGTACACTAAGGTCTAGGAAGAGTACGTACTGTTCATTTCACTTTAACTCTGACTTTAAGTTACTAATGATAATGATGAACATCATTTAGCTTCTGTAATGTTGGACTACCTACATATCTCAAATAGAAATCACATTAAGGTTATTGGAATAAGTAAAATTCAAATGAAACAAAGAAGTGGCTGTTATTCCATATTCTTTTATCAGAATGAATCATTTCAGGTGTGGAGAAATTCATAGAATTTTAAACAGCTTAGCTGTAGATAAAGTTGCTATTTAGCTCAATAACAAAAAGTAAGACATTAAAGATCTTTCAGCTCTTGTTGCTCTATGTCTAATTTTTAAATTGTATTATGAAATAGATTCATTTGTTAGAAGCATCGTGCAGCTACTATCTTCATTTTTACTAAGTACATCTTGTAAAAAAATCAAGGAAGGGATGTATGTTCTAAATCACTTTTCTAATCTAAGTACTTGCTCTGTTTTGGATTTGGCTGAAACTATTAAGTTAATGAATTTTTATTTTTATCTTAACAATAGCAGGCTCATCTTAAATTATTTAGTAAATTTTGTTTGAAAAATAGGAAAGTTCTGGTTTGTTTTTTTCTTATGGATGTGGACATTCAAGCTTTTTCAACCCAAAGGCTGATACTTGTCCATTCCATCTGAAAGTGTGATATGGAAATTGAAGCTAGCAATTAAAGACCTCAGAGAAAGAAGTTGACTGAGTCAGTCATGGCTGCCCTGTAATAAAGACTTGTGCTTATCAGTAGCAAGATTATTTAAGCAAATGAAACTATGAAAGACATGAAAGATCAAAAGGTCAATTTTCAAGCTCTATTAATTCTTTTTTTTTAAAAGCTAGACTAAACCTCGTGGTTTCAAGAGACTCATAAATTTGACTAGTCTATTTGTGAGGTACAAAATCTATGATCTTAGTTGTGATAACAAGTGATTGTCATGCCAAAGTGAGAAACTGAGGAAGTCAGTATGTCGTTTTAGCAAAATCTGGAGTGATACTTCCATCTCCACCAAAATCCCTTTAGCTACAAGCAGTACTTATCCAAAGTATTTGTGTCAGACTTCAAACAAAATTGTGTGTATTACTGAACATTAATCAAGTGAATAATCTCATGAAAGGAATACCTGCAAAGTTTATCCAATTCTCTGTTTTTGGAAATATTTCTATTTTAGGAAATACAGTACTTCAGTTGTAGTATCAAAGGCACATATCTCATTATAGTCATTGAACGAGTTGTCAGATATTCATTCATCTTTACAGAAGGTTTACAGTTTTCTTTACATTTTCCCATATTCCATTCTTTCATTAATCCCACACAGTGAAAGGAGAGTTGACAAAGTACAGTTTGCTTTTTGGTCTCTCAAGTTTGAGGGAAAAGAAAATGATAGATGTTTCAAAGCCTTCAACGTCTATCTTTATACACCTTCTATAAAAAAGATTGAAAGAAAACAAAGGCAGAAAAAAAATTCATGTAACTTAACACATACATTATAACTTTCTCAAACATTTTTTCATTCATAGGATACTACTATAGTTATAGTCACGGGCATGAATATAATCCTAGAATCACAGAATAGAATAATAGAATCATCGAATATATGTTTTGCTTTGTAGGGACTAAACTTCAATTGTTCAGGTCATTAAGGAAACAAAAAAATACTTAAAAAAGATAACTTCAGCTAAAATTGAACCAGGTGTTTTTTTTGTTTTTTTTTTTTTTTTTTTTTTTTTGTAGTGCTGGCATATATTGGAAAAGCATTAATGGAAAATTAATTAGGCAGTTGATGTAGGAGTATATGTTCTAAATAAAGAATTGACTGACCAATCTTCTGTGTGAGGGAATTTATACACAATAATACGCTATACTTAGTAATATACTTCTAGTAGACATCAGATTTGCAGTAAATTAAAGCAACATAGTTTTATAGTGGTGAATCAGTTTATTGTATTTATTCTGTTGTTACTTAACAGGTCTCTGTAATACAACACTGAAAATATATTTATTCTTACTTCTGTTAATTAAAAAAATTGATAACAATATGTTTTTGCCTTTTTTTAATGACTTAAAACAGTTATTGAGTAATACGCAAAGAAACACACTAATGGAACATTTTCTCCTGTGTTTCTCTTAACTTCCCCTTATGATAACATCTAGTTAGCACTCTGAAAGAAAAACAATGAGCTATGTTATTTAAATACTCTAAAATTAAATCTTATTCCTGCAGATGATATTTTTTCCAAAGTATTACAGATGAATCTTTAATAATGCAACAAACAGGGAAGACAAAAATCTTCCTGTATATAGCACATCAAATCACCATTCAAAATATGGATTATTAACTAAAAATATTACTAAGAAATTTTGAATGATGGATCTAACAGCTTATGTTCCCTTTTGCAGTTATTCTGTGAGTTTCAGCAAATCTCTTTGACCATAGTTTGAAAACTGTCATCCAATGTCAAAAACTAGTGGCCTGTTGTCATCATTCTATTTCACTAAATTATTTCTTTGTAATACATGGCTGGAGAAGTATATAACTTAATAAATAATTGCAGTTAATTGTAGTTAATAATTGAACTAGAAGAGTTCATAATGTATGTTTTACTGTCAATAAATCTCTATGTGTATAGAGATGCCATATGTTGTCATTGTTTTTTAGAGGACTTAAAACAAAACTAAATAACAGTCAGCACTAGCCACACCTGTCCCCCCAAAAAGTTTAGAATAGACAAGCAGCCAATATCCGTTCATTGGCAATGAAGTCAAGACTCCTTGTTACTCATCTTTGTAATTGCTGACATCTCAAAATAAGATGTCCTGAAATCAAGGGAAATCCTACAAGATGATGAGAGCTTTTCCTGAGACTTTTCATGTAGTTCTTGCTATTCTGCAGTGAAGTTTCTTATCTTGATATATAGTAAGTTCAACTTTTACTATTAAGTTTCTATGCTTATACTGTGTAAAACCTGCTTAAGATCTACTTAAGAACCAAAGCTGTACAGTGTTTTGCGTTCTGTTCCAATGTGGAGCACTGTACAAATTTTGTTCCTTGTATTGTGTTTCTTAGTTATTTTGAAGTTTAAAATAAGTATTCCTTACCTCTACTCTCATTGGCTGTATTATTGCAGGTGCTTTTACATAGCACCTGCAATAATTTATATAGCATCATAAGTACAAATAATGCTTAAACAAACACAGAAAACTCCCAAAATATCCTGCTGAAAAATATATTGTATTACGCAATATCTATAATATGTATTACTTTTTCACAGCACTCGTATTTATAAAATAATAATAATTAAAAAAAGATTAATTACAGAAGAGGAACTGTTTAGATATATCTGGGGGGTGGCAATTGGGAACTAGTGAGAGTGATTGATTTTAGGTTGGAATTTGAGTAAGGTAAAGAAGTATCTATCAAGCTCCTTTTTTAAATTTTATCTTATTTTTTCAAACCCTCAGGAGCAGCAAAAGAATATATTGCAAGTACCATGAAAGTCCCATTTTTGTGAAAAATCATTTGGAACTCGTCTGTTTATATGTCACAAAAGCAGCAAGTGCAAGACATATAAATGATTGAAGATTTTGTGACTTGCAAAGGGCAAAAGAGTGAATGAGACTGTCTGTTTTACTTCTCCTGGATTCTCTTTCTAATCTGATGACTAAAATTGCTTCATCTGCTGCCAAAAAAAAAATGAGAATTAACACACAGCGGTCTTGAGATGGGACTTTTAGAACAGCTGAGGGAGAAATATGGTGAATACCCATTTCAAAATGGAAGTTGGGTGCTAAAGCCCTCAAGCTTTTGAAAGTATTTAGTTTTAAATGTGGAGAGCTGAGTAATGTCTTGAAAAGAAAAATTGCTCTGTAATCTACTGTATAGGATAAAGCTTACCAGAAGAGAAAGAAAAGGAATAAGACTATGTGTTTTTAGGTTGGTGAGACTCTGGAGTAGGTTGCCTAGAGAAGCTATGGATGCCCCATCCCTGGGGGCTTTCAAGACCAGATTGGATGGGGCCTTTGTCAGCCTGATCTAGTGGGTGGCAACTCTGCCTGTTCTAGGCTGGAACTAGGTCATCTTTAAGGTTCCTTCTGATCCAAATAGCCTTCCAGTACCTAAAGAAAGCCCTGCAAGAAAGACAGGGAGAGACTCTTTACCAGGGTGTGTATTGGCAAAATACGGTTTTAAACTAAAAGAGGGTAGATTTAGATTACCTTCACTGCTCTGCCCTCATGAGGCACATCTAGAGTACTGTGTCCAGACCTGGAGCCCTCAGTACAAGAAGGACAAGAAGCTCTTGGAGTGAGTCCAGAGGAGGGTCACAGAGATTATCTGAGCACAACTCCTCTGAAGAAAGACTGAGGGAGAGTTGGTTTTGTTCAGCCTCGAGAAGAGAAGTCTCTGGGGAAACCTCATTACTACCTTTCAATACTTAAATGGGGCCTGTAAACAGAAAGGAAATGGAATTTCTACATGGGCAGACAGTGTTAGGAGAATGAATGGTTTTAAACTATAAGAGAGGAGATTTAGGTTAAATGTTTGGAGTAAATTATTTACTCAGAGGGTGGTGAGGCACTGGACCAGGTTGCCCAGAGAGGTTGTGGATGCCCTTCCTTGGAGGCTTTCATGGCCAGGTTGGATGGTGCCTTTGGCAGCCTGATCTAGTGGATGGCAACCCCACTCATGGCAGTGGAGTTGGAACTAGATGATCTTTAAGATGTCTTCCAACTCAAGTCATTCTTCTGTGATCTGTAAACTGTAGTTTCCTATTTGTGCATTCAAAATAGGAAGAGTGTATATGGCTCATTGCTTGGCTGCACTAGGTTGCCTTTAGAATAGTCTCGTAGGCAGCAGGTAAAGTAGGTGCCAGTTGTGCCATTGCATCAAGTGACTGTAGAAACTGAGCTATCTTAAGAGCACAAGTTGATGAAATGGTCAGACTCACAGCTCTAGTCAAGTTCATTGACCTCCTCCTGCTTTATGCTTGGGCTATTCTATTCTCTGAGGATGTGTGCCTTGCTGTTGCATATAAGACAATATGATACTGCATCCAGAGAGCAAAGGATTTTCTCTAAATAGATCACATGACTTTTCTAGCAGGTCTGAGAAGATACCACTTCGCAAACAAGTGCCTTGATATTTATGAGAGATTTTGCTTGTACTTGAGTAGTACCTTTAATATATTTATTACAGCTTTCTCATGTAACAAAATTTTAATGAAGACAAAGGCAGTAAGGAACTGCAGCATTTCCTATTTTTCAGACCATTGTGTTTTAATGTTTTTTTTTTTTTTTTTTTTTTTTTTTTTTTTTTTAAGTCTTGCATGTAGTTGATATTTGCTTAGTGCCATCTAGAAAGAAGTGAATGCTGACTCATCTCTCATGCTTTGCAGTAGCCATGATGGCACTGGGGAATCTGGTGTATGAAAGCCTCGTAGGATTTGCTACCTGAGAAAATTCTTTTTTTTTTTTTCTTTTTTTTTTTTTTTTTTTTTCCTGAATCACAAGCATGTAAACTTTGAGGGAGAAAGCCCTACTTTGACCTATTTTTTTTCTTTTTAGTAATATTGCTTTTTGCTAAGTGTATGTTACCAATGATACCAAATTAAAGGACTTTTTATGTATGTGTAGAACATTTTTGCAAAATCACCACACTGTTGGAATCAGATAGTAGTAACACTTATTCAGTTCTACTGCATCATATATTCTGGTGGCTTTAAAATAAAAATAATTTGAATGGGGAGAATTTGCATTCTTCCTTTCCAGCGAAGTGGTGGGGACACTGACACCAGAAGTGTTCAAGGAACGTTTGGATTTTGTGTTGAGAGATATGGTTTAGTGAGAACTATTGGTAATAGGTGGATGGTTGGACTGGGTGATCTTGTAGGTCTTTTCCAACCTTGGTGGTGATTCTGTGATTTTGTAATTTTTTTTTAATGAAAAAAAAAATCATTTTAAAACTCCACATAGTTAAACAGTTTCAGTGAATGTCCACAAAGCTATCTGCTGTATTATTATTTATTGTGAATTGTTTTTGTTTAAATATCTTAGCATAAGTTTACATTGAAAGAGCTTATTGTGATATGGACTGATAAAGTAGGATGACACTGTTGTAAACTGTCTTCACTTATAATGTTCACCTGCCTTTAGTGGAAGGTGAATTCTGGACATAATGTCAGTATTGTGTGTCTTGACTGAGAACTAATTAAAAAACAGGAATGTTTTCCTGTGTGAAAATTTAACTTTTTCAAAAGCTCTTCATAGTTTAAAGGTCATGTAAACTTTACAGACAAGGCTTTAAAAGGGTTTGTTGACAAGCCTGTTGCATTTTGAAGAGAACAGGTGTTGGAAACATCTAACATCTGAAATACATGTCATATATTTGTGTGTTGAGCAACACCTCTTTCTAAGCTGTCATTCTCTATTACAGCTCTGTATCATAAATAATGTGTTGACTCACTCTTACCTTTCTGTTTCACTGTATACCAGGCTGTGACCAGTAAAGTGTATTGAAATATCAAAGGGCTGAGCTGGTTAAAGTGGAGAGACATTAGTCACTTTGTGGCATGGTTGCAAGTTTACTTATGAGTGAGAGGAAACTGAAGAAGAAGACAGATTTTTCATTCATCTTTTTCCCCCTCTCTGCCACTCCACCTCTGAGAGAATTAGTTCTGCATTACAAGCTATAGGCTATGTTGCTGTTAGGAAACTGGTGCCTACTTATGTATAAGCTGATATTGATAATAACTCAATTGTATATATTTTAATATATTACTGCTTGCTGATGCATGTGAATTTAACAAGGAGCTATCTGTTTTTAATCTGGAGAAAAGTAAGGTTTCTTTCTAGTTTTCATGTAACTGATGGGCTGAACTCCGAGGAAACCTGCATGTGATCTAATAACGTGAGGATTTTCAGCTTTCATAGTCAATCTAATCAAAAACTTAAGGGCAGATATTTTTCTTTAATAATTTAAGCTTGTAAGCGGGAATAAACCTCATTAAGTATTAACTAACACTTGAAGAATATTAAATGCAAAGTGCCAAAGAAGTTGACATGCTTAATTTTGATTCTTTACTGTTATGTCTTTATCTCTTTTTACTATTGTGGATATTATTATGTATGGGCCTACACAAGCCTTACATAAATAGGCAAGTTTTATTGATTTAACTTAAAACAGTTTTAAAAGAAATTTTAGCTATGTAGATACTCCTGTTTAGATTTAATAACATTTTTTTCAGTTTACCTTGATGCCTGGTAGATTGAAAGCAACCAGAATAAGCCCCTTGAAATAACAAATACATTCTTTCAAATATTCAAGATAATGCATAAGGAGACTATATTATTTCAAGAAAGTAAGGATTATCATTCAGGTACTTAACATTTGTGCTATACTTGCTGTATGGGAACTGCTGAATCACAGCCTGAACCTCTGATTGATCACCTGAGGCAAGAAATGAGTCAGCTCTGAGAACACAGGTGAAGGCAATTCACCTGTGCTATCGGAAGGGGTGGAGCCTGGCTCCACCTCTCCTAGATCTCATTTAAGAGCTGACTACTGGGGAGGAAGGATCTCCAAAAAGAGATCCTTCCTCTCGGAGTCTTCTCAGCAAGCCCAGGACAAGGGTAAGCTTTCTATCCGTTCTTCTTTGGTGCGGCAGCCTGTTTAGCCTAACTTTCCTGCGTGTTTCTTAGTTAGGACAACTGCATATTCATTGATTATACACTTGCTTTTTCTGAAGAATATGAAGTATAATACAGGCAAAAAGTTTTAAATTGCTTTTGTACACATACACACATAACTACGATCTTGTAGATACATAAACAGAAATTTAAGTCCAGTTTACAGGTGATGATATTCAGGTTGACTTTGTAAGTTCAGTATTTATATATGAGACATGATATGCACACAAACTAAAATGAAAAGTTTTAACACCTAACTAGAACAGCACACTATGGATTTGCAGCTGGTAAGGCTTTAGTTATGGAGTTGTTAGTGTAGCAGCATCTGTATTTCTAGATGTTTATATCTACACTCATTGTATCTTGTGCTGATTAAAAGGTTTTTGATGTGGCGTGTCATCCTTTTGAGATCCCTTTATGCGATATGTGTCATAAAAGTAAGGTTCTGGGAGTGTATGGTTAGTGAACTAAATCTGACTTGCTCTTAAATGGAAAGATTCTTAATTTTTTATTTAATTTCTTAATTTACTGGTACTTTTAAAATGGGATTCTAATGTTTGTCCGCAAATTATGAACAAGCATATTTTATTGTCCTTCCTTGTGGTGTGTCAGTGGAAAAATAACTTCATAATTTTCTGTAACATTTTGTTCCTATTGCTAAGTATTACATCATGCCAGGCTGCAAGCAAGTGAAGTTCCCTATAACTAGTGCTTGAGTAAACACTTCAGACCAGGGGATTTGTTCTGATGAAATATTTGAGTTCTTCTGGAACAGGAAATTCAAGATATTTTAAATTCTATCCATTTGCTACCTAAGTAGTTGCTCTGTGAAGTTATGTATACTTTAACCATAGCATAATTTGTTCTGTATGCAAATACCCCTAGCTTGGTGTTCAGTTAGCTTTTTGAAGACTACTTAGCGTAAGGAATCAACCTGCAGTTGGAAATAATAAATATTAGAGGAAGATTACATAGGCTACCTAATGGAAGAGAGAGGCCATAAGTACACTGAAAGTCCATAACTATGAAACAGTCATCAAAACAGATCAGTAATTCAAGGAGTAAACAGCGGATTGTCTATGCCTTACCTCCCCAAAGAGGGAGAAGGCAGTAAACTCCATCAGCTGGGAGATAAAGATAGTTTCCAGGACATTCATCTTCATGGAAATACTGTTATTGGCAGACATCACGTGGCCCTAATGAGAGCAGGTGTGTTCCCTCACGGATCCAAGCCAGTTGTGGGTGGTAATGAAACAATCTGTAAATGAGATTTTAAAGAGTGCAATACTTCATCACTGGCACTGTTGTCAACATGCAGACAGCCCTTCCTTCTATTTAGAGTGGAATGCATTTAGGTGCAGATTAAGAGTGATGACAGAATTGAGTTCAAAGCACACCCTGCATAGTGTCAACAGGCCCTAATGATAACATAGTACCGCTTCCCTTAAAGAGTTTCATGTCTTATTCGATGTAAATGGTAAAAATGTGGCATTTTAGAACCAATGATGTGTTTTTCTATTGAAGCTGTCATAGTAGGCATCTGCTGAAAGAAGAGCTGTTTGTCAGATCCCATTTTCCTCAGTGATTCGTCAAACAGTGGCGATTCATGCATGCAGTATCAGAGGCAAATAACTTACAGCAATGCACAAACAGAGTATTGTTTTATTAATCTGCCACCTACTCTTTAAGTTTTGAGGTGAGATGGTTAGAGAAGAGAGAATCGGGATGACAGGAATAAGGAAAGTCAAGTAAAAAGCCAGGCACATCATAGACTTCTATTCTTAAGAAGTAGATATTGCCTAGTACTACAAGAGTTTGACACATTTTCTAATGGAAAATATTGTGGAGGTTCCAGGCAGTATGACGTTGGGTGCCTGAATTAGCAGGCTGCTACCCAGAGACCATGAGTCTTAGGCTCCCATAAACTTCCTCCACCTAAAGAGTGGAGGGTAGTATCGTATTGTACTTGCAAACCTTGTAATTCTCTTTGTTGTTGGTTTGTTTTTTATATGAAGAGTGAATATGAATTTGTATACATATATATATTTTTTTTCTCTTATTTGTGTGTATGTAATTTAATTCCCCAATGAAGTTCTGTTTTTGTGCCTTGAGTTCAAGAAAATTTGCTACATTCTTCAGAGTAAATTTTATTCTCTGGGATTTGCTGGAACTATAGACAGTAGTAAAACTCTAAAGTAACTAGCAGTTAAGTTAGTAAATTGTGAAGAATTCATGTTAGAATCTCACCTATGCAACAAGTGGTCCCAAAAAGTGAAAGCATATGAGCTTCATGCTACTGCCTCGTGTTGAAATATGTAGTAACAGTACAGCAAAGTACTTAGATTTCAAAATGATATAAGCCAGAACTGGACAAGAAACCAGATGTCGTGCAATGAGCTCATCCTGGAGAGAAGAAAGGAATATTTCAGGAGTCAAAATTTTCCTAAATCATTCGATACTTGTGATATGTTAATTGAGATTAAGAGAAGGTGAACCACAAATTTTCTTTACAAGACTCCATTTGTAAGCTTAAAATATTTGGTAAATTAACTATGGTACCTTTCCCTGCCAGATCTGTGTCTGTATTTATATTTTTTTGCATTATTAATAAACTATTAATAAGCCAGGATCCACCCCTTCCCAGACCTCAATTAAGAGTTGGCAGTGGAGGCAAGAGTGTATCTCTGGAAATCTCTGCATACCTGGGGCCTTCTGAAATTATGTGGCTTCTTTCCCGTTTTTCTGTGCCCACTGCTGTTGCATTTGAGCAAATCCTCACTCGCTGCAGCCTGGGTTCTTGCTGCTCTGCTGTTGTTGTTGCACTTAACATTTTTGAAAATGTGTTCTCCTCTATAATTTCTTGAAAGTTCTACCCTTGATGTATTTAGAAAATTTTCTGGAAGGATGAGTCTCACCTGGAAATTCTCAGAATCTATGCTTATAGAATATGCATAACTAGCTGTAGTGTAGAGTTATACTTAGGGAGAGAAAGTATCCTTTGTTTCATTGTCAACATATACATGTTGCTCTCTAGCTAGGAAGTTCAGTTCTTGGATCCTGTGATCACATACCTAACAGCCTCAAACTACCTATGTATTACTCATTTCTCTCACTACTGAAAAAGAAGATATCTGATGTTTTGTCTGACTCTTTTGCCACTGAAGACAATGTAAAGAGGTTTAATGAGATCAGTAATGTTAGAATAGTTAGAGTAAGCCTTTTCAGATGTACTGGAGCTTGGCTTCTCACAGATATTCATTAATTCTGTTCATGAAAAGATAAATCATTATCTTAAATGTAGTGACATTTTCTGGCCCACTACCTGTATTCAAAGGCTGCTCCAGAGAAGAACACTTCTGGGGGTAATTACCAGACCTTGACCAAATAAAACAGAAAACTACCAGCAGCTTTTTCACAAGAACAGGTACTAACGCCACACTGAAAAGGATCTCAGTTGCCTGCCAAAAACAGATGTGTAAATTAGTTTTATTTGTTGGGATCAATTATTGTGTAGGTGAAATTCTACCATGAATTTTTTTCTTTGTAATCTTGTTGTAACTTGGATGCAAATTTGTATCTATTGTTTTTATATTCTTCCTTCTGAAAGAAGGGCATTTCACCTAAGCAGTCTACCCACAGTACATACGCATAGCTACAGAAAGGTAGTAAAATATAAGGGAATGATATTGATGTATAGCTACTCAAACATCTGGAGTATATCCTTTTTAATACTTAGCCTTCTTATTCCCTTTTTTCTTGTTATATATGTTTACATCTTGTTTTTAAGGCATCTGTCCTAAAACCTACTCTCTGAGAATGAAGAACCAGCTTGAAGAACCTGCAAGTGAAGCACCACATTAAAAGTCAAACACCCATGAATATTATGTGACTGGGAATTGACCATTCTCACTAGGTAAAAATATAATAAAACCAGGTCTTGGACACAGGATTTTCTTCACTTGCTAATCCACCAATTTAAAAAGAAAACAAACAAACAAAAACAAACAGTCCAAATCCAGAAACTGTAATAGAAGAATGACTTATATTGCAATATAATACCTTACAATAGACTTTTTATAATGCCATCTCTAATCAGTTGTCAAAGGTCGTAAATTCCTTATTTTCAACTGTGGACAGTACCACACACATTAATTTCCACTGACACTTGCCTCTTCTTCTGTCTGTCCCTACAGCCTTCTCTGTGTCTGTGCTAAGGGAACCAAAGCTTATTTTTCACAACAGGAAAAGATCTTAATTTACATTCAAAGCAAGATGTAGTTGAGCCATACTAGATACTTGGAAATTCAAACTGAATTCAAAATTAATATCCATGATTATGAAAAAATGGTCTGAGACAAGTGAGATTTTCCTCAACAAATCAGCCATTCTTGATGCTGCTATGTAAAGAATTTGGTAGTTACACTGAACTGGGTTGTGACAGGTCTCTTACGCATGTGAACATATTGAAAAGAACCCTCTTCCTACCTGCCCTCAACACAGACCGAGCCTCAGGTGAAGACACTGACAGCTTCTTCATCATTGTTCAGGGAAAGGGGTTATGCATACACTTTTTGAATGCACAAGGCACCAAAGAGGAGTGAGCTACAACTAACACTATAACTCTAGGGTTCCTCTTACTGGCTCAAAAACTGATGCTTTGTGACAGGAAAGTGCAGATTAGTTATAAATTTATGCTGCTAATTCAGATTTAACCAAACATTTTTGATAGGTGAACATGACAGCAATCAGGAATTGTGCCATGTTGTCAGCCTTCCCAGAATTGGCATAAAAGCATATGGCCAGCATAAAGTTCATGTTGTATGCTGTGGTGGAGTTAGCAGAGGTCAAATTTTATGTCCATGCTGATATTGGAGCAAATGCATACTGTAGGGAAGTTCAATTATGGAACTGTAGACTTGGTGGCAGTATTGAAAGTATCTAGACTAAAATTGACAAAATAATCTTGGAAAGACACTGTTTCAGCTACAATTACTGTAGTATAACTGAACACTATCTTGTTATGACATGGACTTAACACATTCTTTCTTTTTATTTACAGTATTGAAAAATAAATTTTGGAATTTAGCAAGATTACTTCTGATGGCAAACTGAAAATGAAAAAGTTTTCATTATTTTTATATATATATATATATATATTTATTTATATATATAAATATATTATATATATATAAGTTTCCAAGTTATATGCATGAATATCACTTCCATCACTACTTCTATTTCGCTAACAGACTCTTAAGCCAGATTTTGATATCTGTTCTCCTTCTAGTAATTCTTAAATTTACAAATGGTTCCGTATGTGGCATTTTCTCAGGCTTATTTATTTACTAACTAAATTCAAGGTGTAGAAGAGTCAGGTTTGCAGATCTCAATTCTTACCTGTGTTGTTAGCATGTTCTGGAAATGCCATTTTAAACTTTCATGGAAAAATTGTGCTGAAGATTTGTGCCTTTCCTTAGTGCATAACCTTGCATTTTATCAGTACTCATAGTTTTAGAAGGAAGATTTTGCAGGATGTAATTCTTTCCTAAAGCTTTATCAACTCTCTGAAATACAGTACCATAAAATTAAAGAAGTGTTTCATTTAAACCTTAAACCTTTCTAAAAGGTTTTAATTAGCAATTTAATGATCATTGTGAATGAGAATAGGGCTGTGTTTGCTCATTAAATTAGATTAAATTAAATAACACATTTTGGTTTGGTAGGGTATGTTCTTGTTATGACAAGCATGAATATGTTTTTAAGAGGGTCGATTAGCCTTTTGGCCTCTCTACTTAATATTTTTCTCACTCTTTTATGGAAGTTCCTGTCTGTTTCCCATCAGGATTATCGGAATCTGGAACCTTGTCTATAATTGTATACCAATAGGGGTGGCATGATGTCTCTTCACTGCATTAACTTTATCTTCCCTGTAAAACATTAACACAGCAAAAAATCTGAGCTTGTAAATGAGAGCCATGTCTTCATCTTGATCTGAGAAGTGAAATTTGTAATTCAAATGAGAGAAGTTAATGAACTTAGTGTATGGGCTGGAAAAAGTGTTATAAGTGCCAATTTGATCTGCCCATGGATGCTTCCAAACATTCCCATTAAGGTATTGATTATGTCCATTTAACAAAGTGAAGGGGACAGTGAATTCCCTAATGATTTATGCGTTACACCAGTAGAGCCTACATTCCCAAACAAATGAAACCTATCATAGTAATCCTTATTTTTTCTTTATAAACTGAACTTAAGAATTTTAAAAATTTTACTTATATTTTATGCATTTCCAAGTTCAAGTAATAGCAGTGGGTCTTAACTCTACTAATAACTCCCATCTCAAAAATCATTGTAGTTTTCTAGTAAAATTTTATCAAGTTGCATGATGTTGTGATCCCGGTGATAATTTGGAAGTTCAAAATGTACTACTTGTGTTTAGAGAATATGCAATTTCTGTACTGATTACTAGCAGTTGTCATTATATCTGCTCTCAGTAGTTGATGATGTTGCACAAACTGTTCAGGCACCCTTACATGCACAAAGCTTTATTAGTGGGGTCCATAGCTGATGGTATATATCATCTTCAAAGTTACATTGACTGGAAAACAAAAACAAGGAAAAAAGAGTACAGAGAGGGACAAAAGACCTGTCATTGGTAGTCAGCTGGAAAGAAAAATGAAGAACATTCCTGGAAGTGTCCTCGTCCATGCAGTCCAGACACTTTTGCTATAGGACATAGTATTATCAGAGCCTGGCCAAACTCCTGACTGCATGTTCTGTCTTACAGTACAGTAAACACTTGTGAGACCATGTGTGATCAGGTACAAGTCTTGCACATTGGTTGATGGCCAAGCTTTGTGTGCATGAATATTATAGGAACATGCCTACTGGAATTGTATTTGATTGACCTCTGTTATGTTATCCGTAGAGTGCTGAAGTTCTAAGCTATAATACAGAAAGGGGAGGAAAAAGATCTTATCCTGGACTTATGGGTTGGAAGCCATGAGGCAAAGAGTGATTCATGCATTAGCAAATCGTTTGCTACAAGAAACTACTACAGCAGTAGTTTGTTCCCATCAGAGTAAGGCTGCAAGCAGAAGAGCAGTTGGGACAGTGGAAGAGGCATTGCCACAGTGTCACCGGGGCGTGTGCTGATGAAGAGCCTCAAGGTTACAAGTGAGGGTCAGGATACAAAATTGGAAATGAAAAGCCTCTAGCATTAAAAATGTTAAATCTGTGAGTAGGGTAGCCATGCCTACTGTGATCTGTGTAGGAGATTTGGTGCTGTAAAGGCCCCAGTTGATTTCTAAATAATCTACAGGAAATATGTTTGAGTGATAACAACAGCAGCTGCTGACTTAGCACCTCATGTCAAGTAAGTAACAGTGAAGTACTAATGTGCAACTGCAGTTACAGATTTGCAGCATTTCTGATGTTTTTTCTTTTAAGTTGTGAAGTGAGCCTGCTGGCCTGTGTTTTGCTTTTCCTGCAGAGACAAATTCTATATTTATGTAAATAACTAGTTTGCTTAACTTGAAAGATTGTGTGTGTACCACCTTGCAGTGATTTTATTGCATTACCAATCTAACTGTCTAATTTAACCTAAGTTTGTGAGTTACTAATTGATGTATAAACAGCTGGGGACCTCACATCTAACAAACTGTTCTGATTGCCAGATAATATTTTCAGTATGTAACTACACAGAAGATCATTTTAAATAAGGTCAGTTTTTATACTACATGTGTAAATTTCTCTAAAACGTGTGTGTATAACTGCAACTGATAAACCAATGCTTCTCAATTATTATTTTATTATTTTTGTAGATTTTAGTTTACTGCTAAAGAAAGTAAAATTTAATTAAGAAAACAAATCTGCTAGACTTCCTGGAAATTTAAGTATGCCAAATTAGCAAGAATAAGATATTTTACATGAAAGTAGAGGACTTTACCCCCAAAAGCTCCATTGTACATTTAAGTTTGAAAGACTTGAAAGGTAGCTTGTGCTAAATGCAGACCTTGAGCAGTGGCATGCTTGAACATAGAACAAGTCAGTGTACTATTGATTGGAGTACGGTGGGATAAATGTGTGGCTTCTGCCCTTAATGGAAGCTGATTGTTCAGGGATGTGCAGGCAAGGCTGGTCGATTCTTTAGCTGTTGTTTACTGGGGAGGACGATATCAATTTTCCAGAGGGATGATTGGTGGGATGTCAAGGCTGTCACCCTTTTCTTCTCATCACTGACAGACAGCTGAGTGACAATTACAGTGATGGGACATTGTCTGCATTGGCATATACACCAGAGGATAACTGGCAAACAAAAAAAGGCAGCAGTGCTTTAAAAAAAGATATAATCAGCAGTTGTCAGGACTAGTTACATATATGATGTCTGAATAACAAGACCAGAGTGTCCCGCCCCAGACATTGACAGAAACTGTACTGGGTATTCCTCAACCCACATAGAAATTAACCCTGGGGAAGTTATTAACTGTTGCTAGAAGTCAGTAGTAATTTAATTGGGAATTAAGCTTCAAGAAACTGTATTTTCAGGCAACTCTCTGAAAATAAAATACAGTTTTTCTGCATAACTTCAAAATGGTTTAGATTACTACCAAATTCATAAACTAAAAAGCCTCTTGAAGTGCATACTCAATTCCTTCTAGGAATCCTCTGCTGGAAATCTTCCTAAATACTATCCCAACAGATAGTCACATAGCAAACTTTGAGGGTAATTTGTGTTTGCATTAACACATTTAACCTGCCAGTCCAGATTATGCAGACTAAAATAAACTTTAGATCCTTAAAGCATTATTTTATGCTTCACAGATAAATATACTAGGTCTATGTAAATGTTTCTCATGAATTAATATTTTATAATATATGTAGGTCATTATGTAAAAGACTTTGTCCTGCTCCTTTGAAGTCACATGTAAAGCTTCTTTTAATATGCATGTTGAGAACTAAAGAACATAATTCTGCATTATATTAACTGCTGTTGCTTTCTGTGGCCTCTCAAAGTTGAGCTCAGAGTAAGACTTCAGAAAAAAAGAGATAAGATATTCCTCTGCTATTTAAACCAAAGTGTTATACTTACAGTGCAAAACACATCTGACTTATCTCCAATCAACTGCATCCTCCTCTTTACTGATTTTTCTTGCCATTCCTCCCAGAAGTTCTCTGTTGAGGGAACATTTCAAAGAGTATTTCAGATGTACTTTCCTGAAACCTCAGTTACTGTTTTGACAGTACACTTACGTTTATCTCAGAGTTTTACTTCAAATATTCATCTTACTGAGACCTTTTTCTGGTCTGTTTCTCCTGCAGCAAGCATGAGAGAGCAGAGTACTCAGTTCCCTATGTGCTGCTTACTCTGAAACAGAGATAATGGAGGCAACTGTTTTAGGAATGATCGCACTCTTTTACCATAGGTCTGTGTCTCTGATCTTGGTTATAATGGAGTCATGTCCAACTTGCAGCCTATGGGCCACCTGCGACCCATCACAGCTTGCAGTTTGGCCCATCTCTTGCCCCATGCCATCATGGCAACAGCTCTGTCCTGTGCATGGCCCAGCCTGGCCCCAGGCACACATCTGTCACTGATCACTGACCAAATACAGTGAACTGTTAATGCTGTGAACTGAAGCCAGTGCATGGGGAGGATGTACTGCAGTGCTGACTCAAGTGATGGCAAGTATTTTTATGCATTTTGATGCATTGGCAGAATGCAGTCCTGTGAATGGTGAAAAGTATGCTGCTGTACTTCCCATTGTGATAAAGAAGTTTGAGAACAGATTTCAAGATTGCTGGGAAAGTCATCAATTTTTAATTTATTTGCAACTCCATTTTTAGTTGATATAAATACACAACCTTCACATTTTCTAAATGGAATGTATAGAGTTGCAATCAGATATTCAATTCAGAAATTTGATGATATCTCTCTACCAGACTTCCATAATCCTTTTCTTACCAGAGAGAAATATCCTTCTCTTCACAAATATGCTGTAGTAGAAATGCTCAGACACAGCTTGAACCAGTGATTGAACACCTGGTGGGAAGGCGGGGCCAACCCATGGGAGCTCATGTGCAAGCAATGCAGCTGAGTAACCTAAAGGGGTGGATGCAGGATCCACCTCTTCCCAGACCCCATTTAAGGCTGGCAGTGGAGGTGAAGGTATCTCCTCTGGAGATTCCCTGTATACTTGAGATCTTCCTGAGGCAAGCAGCTTCTTTCCTTTACTTCTGTGCCTAATGCTGTTGTTTGAGCAAAACCTTACCTGCTGCAGCATAGGACCTTGCTGCTGTGTTGTCAGTGTTGCACTTTCCATTGCATTATGTGTGCCTTTCTCATGTTGTTTCTTTTTGTCAGTAGGTACATTTGTAAAGAACTATTTTCAAGGATGTAGCACATGAAAAATAAAATTTCATCAAATCTCTGAGGTCACTAAGAGTTACAGCTACTGCCATCAAACCAGACTGATGCATTCGTTTCACAGAAACAAGATCAAATATCCTACTATTTTTATGTTTTGTTGCTCTTTTTAATGTTTCAATAAAAAAATAATAAAAGATTATGCATGCTGCACTTGTAAAAATCTGCACCAGCAGAGGTGATCAAGTGTCACTGTTGACACTGCCAAAATGCACCACCTCACAGTGCTCTTATTTACTGTTTGGTCTTCATAAGTGTTCAGCAAGTGTCAGAGAACGTCAGGTACTTTTTTTTTTTTTCCCTATGGAGGAATTTAGTGACACATCTTTTCTTCCTCTGCGTTTCCATGTCAGATTCTGCCATTCTGTAAGACTGCCCCTTTGCTGCCACCATTTTGCACAGCAACAAAATGCAATGGAATACAGTGAGAAGGTTCAACCTCTACTGCCATACCACCATCTGCCTCTCATGTCATAGACCAACATAATAAAATAGGAGGCATTACTTTTAGAGCAGCCCTCATATCTTCTGGATCTCAGTGGAATGACACCTAAAAGGGAAGTCTATTTCTGCTGCTCACTGCTCATGATGAGACCCTTGAGCAGCTGGGACTGTTACAGTAAGATTTTTAAAGTTTCTTCCTGCCATATTGACAACATTGTCTCACAAATAACTGATCCTGGATAACTTATTTCATGCGCATTAAAGGAGATGTAGTTTGCATCTTCCTGATACAATGAGTCTTTATCATGTTTATATTACTTGTTATCTCAATTTTTCTTTATTACTCGTTATGCTTAAGCATTATCTAATGATGCTAGTGTGTGCAAGTTAATTTGTATTTCATTTTTTTTTTTCAAATCTCTAATATCCCTTCTGCTCACCTCCAAGATGAGTTATATTGGTGTATTTAGAAGAATCTTCACAAATAGGATTTATGATTAGAAATCATTTTTTTTTACATTACAGGTACAAGAAAAACTTTGTAATAAATTGCACTTTTAGGATAAATTGCTTAATGCAGTAGAGAGATAATAATATGACATATGAAGGTGGCTTTCTCCCAATTGAGTGACGTTAGAGAATTACATCATACACTTGTCTTCTTCCATTCTTTCCAATTTTGTGTTTACCTGTTTACCCTGAGTACTTTCTATTTTTTTTCCCCCTCTCAATGCTGTAGCATTTTTCAGGTTGATGACTGATGTGAAATATGGATACAATGATACGAGCTTTTTCGTACCTTTTATTTGTAAGCAGTGGTTCTCCAGCCTGCAAAAAAGTGGCAATGCTTGTGATTAACATTGAAGTTTATTTTTTATGGATCTCACAAAAAGCCAGATGTGATTATGAATTTCCCTTTCTAAGCCACCAGCTAATTGATTTTGTACTGAGCTCATTAAAAATAGATACTTCACCTTTCAGAGGACTGTCTGGGAAACCTAAGGCAGGGCATGGCTCCTCAGGGACAGCATCGACTGACCGTTCCATCAGGCAGGGCAAGAGTGGCCATGGTGCTTGTCAGAGCTGAAGTATATTTACTTCATCTCCCTGCAGATAAACATTTGCAAGGCAAATAATAAATTAGCCATTAATCAGAAGAGTGCCTGTGTTTGATGAACCCTGAATAGAGTGGAGATGTCAGGTAAAGAGACAGAGTAAACTGACGTTGTAGATTGAGCCATATGGAAATGACTGCTAGCAGTTTTGAAAGCTTTTGTGCTGTGTTTTCAAAAGACTCTCAAGGTTAAAGTAAAAAAAAAAAGCTGAAGATATGAGGCAAGCAGAGGTTATTGGTTTTCCAAATGATAGTATTATGTAGTCTTTGTCCTCAGTTAAATCTACATTGTTCTTCCAATGCACACGTCTGTGTAATACTGAAAAGAATACAGTTTTACAGAAATGGCACAGACTGCCCTATTATTACCAAATTATTCAAGGCATACATTTGTTTAGACTTAATGATCTCAGTACATCTTTGGATGAAAGTTCAGATTTCTGATTGACGGTATTTCTTAAATATTAATTTGTATTACGTTAAGTAGACTTCTTTAGTACCATTTGCAGTTTAAATAAAACCACTTTTCTTTGAACATACAGCGAAAACAGCAAGCACATTCTACTCTGTTATTATCCAGGCAGTTTTATTAAAGATTGAGAGTGTTTTAATGGCTATTCTTGTAAACAGAGCTGAAAATAATGACAGAATTTGGTGATTCCTGTTTTTGAGTGCTTCGCTTGAGCATTGTTCTAGAATTTTTAAATAGTCCATCCTTTAGATGGCCAAACTACTAAAACTTTCACAGCCGGTGTTTGTTTTTTTTTTTTTAATGATTAGCCCAAATGATTTTTAATTCATGTAGTGCAAATAGAGCTTATGTAATTAATTTCAAAAATAAAATTTGTAGGATTGCTATAAGATTTCCAAAACTGAAATAAGACTTGTAATGTTTTTCATCTTAACTGACAAGAAAAATGGCAGTCCTTACAAATAGTGCAACTGTTAGTACTGCAGTATGAACTCTGCACTGGATTTTCTCTTTACCTTCAAGTGTCTCAAAACACAGTCAGTGTTAAAAACAAATGACCTGCACCTTTCATCCTTGAACGTTTATATTTTTTAAATATTATGAATAGAATTGCAAGTTTTTAAAGCAATCAGAATATTTAAGACCTTTCATTTTCACCTCTGCTCATTTAACATAGTACAGCTGTTAAAAATGAAGCAGTTGGATATCAAAGGAGGATCTTTGATTCTTAAGTTCACTTATTCTTCATCTCAACAAGCTAAGCTTGCTTTACCTCTTTAAATCCTTTAAATCATTAATTTTGAATTAATACCTGTTCAGTTCATCAGCACAACCTCAAGTAAGCATTTTAATAGAAAAGATAAGCTATTGTGTGTGGCTAACTGCTTTTTCTAAAAAGTAAGAGGTTAAAAAAGAAAAAAAAAAATCACTTTTTTAAGTAGCATTACGGTCCTTAATGGTGTAAACAACTCAAGATCTCTGTCTCTAGAAGACTGGTACTGTAACTTGTCCTCTGTATTAGGAAACATTTGACTACTGCTGGAAGCTTTGGTGCAGGTGAATGCCTCAGCACAAAAAAGGGTTTTCTTCCAATAGTTCTCTTTAAGATTGAAAATGGAAACTTGATGAGAAATAAAACTGTCATCAAAGAATTTGGCCAACTGCATATCGTATCATACTTAGGTATCAGAAAAGTGAGAGAACAAAAATGCTATGAAAGTGTTTTTCCATCAGATAGGGTAACTACTGAAATACATTTTTTTTTAAATTCTATTTTTATTTTATTTTAATTTTATTTTTGAAGATAGCTGTTTAATAACTTAGTTGCCATGAGCTCACTTGTCATTTCTGTAGGTCACCAAAGAATTCTTTTTTATTCTGCATCTATATTGGAAAGAATGGCCACACAGAGAGAAACTGAAAGGAAATTGTTTTCAAATGTGTTTTCTCTTGTCATCAGAGCAAATCTCAGTAGCCATTTATAATAGCATACTGTTCTTTTTTTTTTTTTTTTGGTCAGCTGTGTGGCTCCAAAATTGATAAAACCCTTCAGATTTCAGTTTTCTATGGATTACTTATGCTCTTAACTGAGCTTTAAAAGGTGATACTAGCCCTAAATATGTTTTTAAGAAGTGCAGATTACTAGTCAGTGTAAGAAATATATACATGTAATAACTGAATCATGGAACTGGAGTGAAACAGTTCCTTCAGTGTTATTCATAGCTCTGTTTTGATATAAAGAATATTTTTTACTCTGTGTGCTCTAATATATCTGTAATTTAGGCATAAATAGCTGATCCCCCAGAATGTGCACAAAAAGCTCCTCATCAGATGAAGGTCAGAAAACTGACCTTGAAAAACAATTCTGTGCTCAAGGGGCCAGAAGTCTCATGAGTGGAGTATTTCAGGCTCCCAGCATTCTGTCTTTGGGAAGGATTTGAGTTTGCCATATACAGACAGGGAGATTGAACACTCTCTCATGTATCACTGCATGATATTGATACTGAAACAAGTGTTTTTCAAAGCTTTCCTGAGGCTGGATGTCCCTGGTGGTCAGAGGGCTCAGGACCTAAAGTCTTGGCTTTGCATTACCCCTTAGCTGGCCTTAGGCTGCTGCAGCATGTGCTTCCTTTCCTGCAGCTAGTTGTTTTGGTCCGTGTTTGTAAAAGGTGAACAGGAGTCTGGACAGCATGAATCAAATGCCTAGAGGGCAGATTTTGTGGCACAGCCTTCTTAATGTACAAGATCTTCACTGCCTCTATCCTCTTCAAGAATCTATTTGAAAACAGCAGGTTAATAACATATTTCACTTAAAATTTGAAATAGTTTTGATTCCCGCTTTCTGCCTCTGACAGAGTACAGCTTTGACAGCAGTAGAGGGATGTTATGTTGTAGCAACTCTTGTTCTGAGTAATACCACCAGTTTGTAGGCAAATGGGAATCTCTGGAGAAACAACAGAATAATTTTGATATATTTTGAATTTTTAGCTGATTATTTAAATGTAGATGGCAGTTCAGTTGTTTGAAAGAAAAGCAACATCCATTCAAAACTCCTAAAACTATTTGGTCCTTATAAACTTTAAACTTTCATGGAAGACTGTTAATTATCTATTATGCAATAAGTTAAAGAAAGGAGCTTTGTAAGTAGTGTATCTTCTAATTATTTTACTCAGTCTTTTTGTGAACAACAATAAACTTGCTGCTTAAAAAAAATGTATCAATGCAATTCTCCTCTTTTTGACCAGCTTATTTTCAGTGCTTTGTATTTCCATATTACTGACTCTCAGGAGACTGATGAAAGAACTTGTGTCCTGTAGTTTAAAGTATATTTGTACTGGGGAATGAAATCCCTCCTACGGCTTTTTTTTTTTTTTTTTAAATAAAAAAATATTTAATTACTGCTTAATGGTTTAGACACTAACAAATTAAAGTTTTGGGCTTTTTTTTTTTAAGTCAAATTTTGAAAACTTTCTTAAATTAATGGCACCCATCTTGTACTTAGCTTTTTATAAACCCTTGCATTCATCAGCCTGCTGGAATGTATTCATATGTAGATAACACACCATGCTTTTGTGATTGACTTGGTAGGCTTCTGAAAATGGCCTTTAGCTTGTCTATTGTTCAGTTGATTAGAAAAGTTTAATAGATTTATGTCAGTGAAATCTGACTGAGTGCTCAGTCTTATCCTCTCCATAAAAAGATTTTTAAAATATTTCACAGAATCACAGAATGGCCAGGGTTGGAAGGGACCTCAAGGATCACAGATCTCCAACCCCCTTGCCACATGCAGGGCCAGCAACCTCCCCATTTCATTCTTACATTTAGCATGGAAGAAATCAGAATATGAAAACACAAGCTAATATTATAACATCATGACAACATGTTGTATGAACGTTATGCAGCAAAATAGATTTAGCCTTAGTTTGTGTCTGCAATGCAAGTCTGTTTGAGTAAGTGCTTTGCTGTACTTCTCCAGCATACAGAAGTCTTTCATGCTCTCAAGATACATTGTGCTAATATTAGTGTCTCAGCTCACTAGTTCGTTTGTATAAAGTAATCATCTTAACTTCAGTTTCTTTCTGTATTTCACACTTTTAGACAATTCTCAAACTTCAACATTTCCTCTTGTCTAATGATTCCATAACAGTTCAATGGGGATCATAATTCTTCCCTACCTAATGAGGAAAGGGGCTATTTTAGTTCATTACGGTGCTCTGAAATAAGATGAGAAAGATGAAAGCATCTCTTTATTTTCATCTTCTGTCAACAAAATTACTGGTAAATAAGAGAGAATTACAGTAACAAAGAATGTCTTTTTAATAAGTCTTGTTTATCTAAGTACCAGGGGAGGTAGGCAGATGTTAATCTTATGTGATATCTTTCCCATTAAAGTAGAAAACAGTAGTATAAATTTAGGTAAGTTATACAATTACTTCGCTCTCTGTATCACAAAATGTTGAGGTTGCTGTGGTCTGTTCATTTAGTAAATGAAGATTTTTCCTGTTCTTTTGCCTCTTTTAGTTCTGGTCAGCAGTAGAAGAGGTACCACCACATCTGTGCACAGTTTTGAAATAATTCAGTGAATTAACTTTACTTCCCACTTCGCTGATCATATTAGGAAATCTCCAGAGCTGACACTGCTTTCTGAGTTTATTGAAATGCTAGCAGATACTACTCTAGGTAGTAAATTCTACATTGCTTTTTCATCCTCTAATTTTTAGTAATATTTAAAAAGCCAGATAAAGAGAGTATTGAATTTTTCTGATTACTGGTTACATGATCTAATTACGTATATTGCTGACAAGAACTGTAGAACTGTTATAGTCAGAAAGATTAGGATAGTGGAAAAGTGATACAGGAGTAGAATAGCAAAAGGGACTGTATGGGAACTGCTGAATCACAGCCTGAACCTCTGACCACATGAGGTGACCAATGAGTCAGCTGTGGGAGCACAGGTGAAGGCAATTCATCTGTGCTGCCAGAAGGGGTGGAGCCTGGCTCCACCTTTCCTAGACCCATTTAAGAGCTAACTACCAGTGTGGAAGGATCTCTTCTGGAGATTCCTTCTGGAGTTTCATAGCGAGCCCAGGATACGGGTAAGCATTCTGTCTATTCTCTTTTGGTATAATGACTGCTTAGACAAACTCTCTGGCATATTTCATAATTATTACATCTGTACATTCACTGATTAAACAGGGACAAACAGAAAAGGAATGCTCACCTGTCTCCAAGAATCTAGTCTTTGTGGGGAAAATTCTACAGGGGAGCAGTCTCCAACCTGAAATCATTCCCCCTGTGGCAGTCAGTCCTTAAGTGAGGTCTAGGAGAGGTGCAGCCAGGCTCCATCCCTACTGGTCACGTAACTGAATTGCCTTCACCTGTGCTCCTAGGGCTGAACCGTCCTTTCCACAGGTGATCAATCAGTGGTTCAGGCATTGACTCAACACTTCCCATACTTGAACAAAGTCAGAAGCATTTGAAATATTCTGTGATGGTCTGCCACAGTTTCATTTTCCCAGCAGTGAGTTTTTGTAATTCTTAGTAAGATCAGCAGAAAATGCTTATATTAATCAGATGAGATTTTTTACACTTCTTCTCATGTTTTATCCCTATTATATTTGCCTTTCACTGTTGTGCTCTAATATGAGCACTTCCTTTCTCACCTGTCACCAGAACTGCAGAAAACGGTCCATAAAGGTTATTAGATGCTGAATTACCTTTTCATTTTTGAAGCTATTTGTTCCTCTTTGCAGTTGAAACTGCTTTGCTACCCACAGCTGTTTCGAAATTTGTGGCCCTTTAATCACTGTTAACTTTGGCTTTCCCACAGTACAATTTTTATCTTTATTGCTAGTTTTCAATCTTTTCTCTTTACATTAAACACTCTTTAGTCATCCAAAGACTTTGATTCAAGTTGAGGGAGAAAAAAAAGCAAGCAGAACAATGATCTTCACCTTTTACAGGTGAGGGTCTGTTGTGGTTTAATTTGGCAGGTGGGCAAGAACTGCTCAGTCATTTTCTCGCTCTCCCCTCCTTCCTAGTGGGATAGGGGAGAGAATTGCGGGGTGGAAGGAAGGTAGAACCTGTGAGTTCAGATAAAACTATTTACTAAGATAGAGGAAAAAGTAAAGGATAACAGTTACAACTATATATGCGTGTATGTATATTCTATATGTATACATATATATATGATTGTATGTAACAAGTGATGTACAAGCAGTTGCTCACAACCCCTCAACTAATGCCCAGCTAGCCACCCGAGTGGTGGAAGAGAGAGAGATGAACTCCAATCCCCTTCAAAACTTTTTCCATGTGATGTTGTGTTATGCAGTATCCCTTTGGCCAGTTTGTCAGTTGTCCTAGTTCTGTTCCTTCCCAGCTCCTTGGGCCTTTCACTGCAATTTGGCTCTGTACAACACTGCCTAGCAGCAACTATAAACATCAGTATTTTTCTCCCAGAACTAAAATATAGCATCATACCAGACATTTTAAAGAAAACAATTCCATTTCAGCTGAAACTAAGATAGAGATCTACTTGGCTGTGCTCAGGGACAAGCTTTTACCTACTCCTCAAGCTTAAAGGTTTGAAATGGCTGCTCAGTGGTGTGGCAAAAAGTGAGCTCCTGTCTGCCACGTGAAATATGTAAACACTGAGCTCTCTTGGCTTAGGCAGGGTTGAGTTACTCTTGTTGATTTGTAAACATGTTTGTTTCTCTTACTGGTTGTGTTTCAAAAGGAATTTGTGACTCCTGTTTATTTGCTGAAAGACTGAAGAGCCTGTATTGATTAGGGAGTTCTCTGCAATGTGTTCTGAGTGGAGGAAAATGGATCCCAATAGTAGTTAAACAAAAAGCCAAAAAAAAAAGGAAGAAGCCAACACAAACAATAGTGATGTGGTGAGTGGAGGAAGCAGCGTACTTATAGAGACTTATACACATCCACTGTTAACTGCTTTTTTTTTTTTTTCCACTTTGTTTGAGAGCAGGCTTTCCCTTTTACCAGGGCTATATTTTCTACCTTAGTCAATGAAACATTCAACAGTGGGATATGTTTTTCTACCTTTTAATCTCAGCTTTAAGTCAGATTTAGGCAATACAACTTGACATGTGCCTCCTTGTCTGGAATTCAGCTAAAGATATGACATTTTATTCAAAGCAGTTTCTGCCTGCTAATTTTACCTATACCATCGAGCAGTTAAAAGGGAGAGCAAAATATATGCCTCACTAGGTTGCCATAGTTCAGCTTTTATAAACTGGATCAATGTCTCCTTTTCTTATGATTGTATGAGCTGTCCAGATGTAAAATGTTTCCACTGATTCTGAAAACTTTTTATTTCTTCGATGTCACTGAAATTGTGGTTTTGAATTACTGTTTTTGTTTTGCACAAAAATAGAGATTGCCAAGGGAGAAGTAGAAGGGAATTTTTAGAACAGTCTCTGGTAGCTGCAGAATAGTAGTGTGTGTGGGTCACACTGAGCTGAAAGTTGCAGCTGAGGTTCACTCTGCTAAGGAGATAAAGTTGCTCTAACTGGAGCCCATTTGTAATTAGATAAGGAATACTGACAGGAACAGTGAGTTAGTGGCTCCACTCCAAAGAGAGCTATTGACTTAACATTGGGTTTTGCATGAGATGGCGATGCAGTCGATAAAAGCATCAGGCCTTGTTTGGAGTAACACTACAGATTACTCTCTAATTTGCTGCCTGGAAGTGAGCCACAGACATTTCAGCCTTGTGTTTAGTGTTGATGAGATCTAGAACAAACATTTAATCTTACATTTACTAGCAAACCACTTGTAACAACGATGCAGCTAACAAAAAGCTAACTCTCTGATGGCTTTCCAGCAGTAAAACTTTTTTTTTTAGTTATAACCCATCTCAAAACTACAACTTGATATGCATTGTTTGTTTTGTAATCTATAGCTCAAGGCAATCTGTGGTAACCTTGATCGGTGACTTTTTTTTTTTCTTTTTAAGATACAACTGATGTTTATCTCTTGACTAAAACACAGTATTCATTTTCCAAATTACATCAAGGTCTCAGGTCATCGAAAGTGCTCTAGATGGAAGGGGAGACTTGCTCACTTGTACAGTCCCATTCCTGAGAGTCCATGTGACTGCCGGTATCTGTCCATGGCAAGCAATTTGCAGGATCTTTTCTCCAGCATTTCCCTTTATTCTTTGTCAGATTTCTCACCAGTAGTTTCTTACAGATTTATTTATGCAGTGATTAAAATAAATATATATTTTGTCTTGAATGTTACAGTATGTGTATATGGTGATGTGTTTTTTGCTTCGTATGAGGAGCACAGGCTAGTAACTTTTAGATGAAGCATAGCTCTAGGTTTTGTAAATTAGCAAAATGTCAAAATTTTTCAGGACAGGAGGGGAAATTGCTACAATGTTGAAGGTGTTGTTTTTTTTTTTTTTTTTTTTTTTTTTTAGTCTTTCAGGAAAGCATTTGTACGATTTCACAGTGGTTCTGATTCCAGGAAATTGGATAGTTCAAGTAACTAAAAGATAAATCTCATTTTATTATTCTATTCTCTAGCAATTATGACTAACTAGCTAAAAGGGATTTGGTACAAAAATAAAGCAATGTTGGTTTAGGAAATTGTGGCTTTTATAGTTTTTAACTTCTTGGCTTTTCATTCATTCATACTGTGTGTGTGTATATCTGGTGTTGTTATCCAGTGTTGATTTGGCTCCCGTGAGTGAAATATTCAAACTACTAAGTGATTACTTAGTGAAGCATGATATGTCGCACAAAACAAAGTTCTCTTAAGCATATTTTAGTATTTCAGAAGTAGTCAAATAGCATTCATACAGACCCTTACCAATTCCATTGTAGTTGTCTGCTGTCCTCCTCCCTCAGGATTAGGCAAGAGTGGAGGTGTTTGTCCCATATTGCTGTTTTCTTTTCCTTTTACATGGAAAAGAAGAGGAAACTATTCAAGAGCCCCAAACTCTTATTAACTGTACAGGTTCACTAGGGCTGTGGGATTTGGTCATGTGGCTTTGTGAGTTTGTGTCCAGCACTGCTGATAATGATTTTCAGATGTTTCATTTCAGAAATGGTGTAAATGAGTGGAAAGATTTGGAGCCATTCAGCTGAAATTCAGGAAAACAACATGTGTCAGAAGATTTGTGCAATAAGTTTTGAAAGACAAACTACACCATTCAAAAACATTATTTGCATTTTGTTAGCTGTTCAGGCATTCTCCATATGCTTTCTGCGTGTCGAAAGAGCTAACATAAATGATAACAAAAATAGCTCCTACTTTCTTGCCACTTGCATTACTTGTATCTAAACCAGACCATAACATTTGTTGGAAGTCTTGGGTATAGCTGAATACAGGAATCATATTTCT
Source organism: Meleagris gallopavo (assembly GCF_905368555.1). Lineage (NCBI taxonomy): Eukaryota > Metazoa > Chordata > Aves > Galliformes > Phasianidae > Meleagris > Meleagris gallopavo. The sequence continues at coordinate 95,715,024 of NC_139404.1, read as the reverse complement.
TATAATCCAGATTTTAATGACACATGGTCCTTGGAGTCTCTTCAAACCCGAGCCATTCTATGATTCAGGGGAAGAGCCATTTGCAGATGAAATTGAGTTGCAATAGAGACACAGAAGAAGAGCAAATTCTCAGCTACATCAAATAGTGTTATTATGCTCTTTGTATCTTTTGTAGTTTCTATGAAAATAAATAGGAGGCATAACTTTCAGAGCGATCTACATGTATACTTAAAGGATATGTGCACTAAATAAAACCTGGCAGTCCAGTCATATTTAAATATATCTGTATGCCAGACAACAAATGCATAATGAAACAGTCTTATCATTAGAATGTATGTCTTTATTCTTCCCCTTCTTCTCTCCACACACAAACACTTCATGAAATACTCTGAACTAGTCATGAAAATTCACTTACCAGTGGCATACAGCTGCCTTCAAGGTGAGAGGGAACTCTGCATTAGCACCTGGACTACAATAAATAAGTTTGTCTAATAAATTGGAACTATGAGTATAGGTAGGCATAATATAATTAGATAAATTGGAATTTGGACTGGATCCTCGGAATAAATGTCACATGGTGAGAGGATGAGAGGACTGAATGATGGGAGGACTTCATCAAATAAAAATAAATGGTGCTCCAGTAAATGCAGTGCTTTTTGCACTCCAGCCTTAAAGTACAGGCTGAATATCACGTTATCTCTGATCCAGTCTTTATTCAAGTTCATGGGCAAAAAATATCCAGGCTTTGAATCTACCCCTGGGAGGAAATTGTCATCTTCTGAATTATCAGAACACTTCCTGGTGCACCTGTGTTTCCCCTGGAGGACTCTCAACCATGCAGGGGATGAGTGATCTGAAAAGATCAAAGCCCAAATAAAGCCTCAGTAGAGGCATGAGCAGAAGAAGGAACTGCAGTGCAATCACAGTGCAGTTCAATTTCCTCTGAGGAGACTCTTCCATCCTCCATAGGTGATGGCCATAAGGAAAACTGTGGCCAAGGAAAGAAGCTGAGATGCAGCCACGCAGTGGTTGGGAGAGAGGATGCGTAGCTGTGCACGTGCTCCTCAGGTAGCAAAGTGAGAAGCTTGCAGACTTGACTGGGTTAACAGTGTTAGCACAAAGCACGGCCCTCTGACTTTCCTGTTTTTCTTCTTCTTGAGATCAGTACCTTTCGAAGCACTGAGTATTTTTTATTTTTTTTCTTTGTAGTGCCTTGTGTAAATAAAGATAAGATAAAAATTAGCTTCTACAAGTAACTGTGGAGTAGGAACTGTTGCTAAAAATCCTGATTCTCAGCAAAGAAATTTTCAAATCTAATCATCGTACTCAGTATCAATATTTACCAAATACTGTCAATTTTCTCTTAATCCTCTATGACCGTGGCTTTACTCTTGATATAAAGATAACTGTGCTGTTCTTGCAGGGTTACTTTCTGCAACCTTGTGATAGTGAACTGCATCAAATCTTTCTAAACAGCTGTGTGCCCTGAATGCCTATAGGTAATTAGGATCCTGTTTGTTAATACTGGTATAAACAATAATTACTCTAGAGGCGTTCATGTTACTGGTCAACACACCTGCATCTTAAGAGACAATGGCATTAATTTTTAAGTGTGTATTTTTTTTTTCCCCTTGTGCAGCTTAGATAAGCCTCCTTTGCAAAATCTAAGATTAGCAAGCAATTTAGCTTTCAGTTCCTTATAGAGGAAAAGAGGATTTAAATTTTGATAACCTTAAGGGGGGGGGAGAGGGAGGAAAGAAGAGAGTGAGGCAACTTGTCTGACTTAGTTTTGAAGAAACCACATTCACTGGAAGTATCAGTTTTTATCTTGTCCTGTGTCCACCCTATGGTAGTTCTAGTGATCAGTTTGCATAATTTGTACCACCTGGCGTATTAGTTTGATTTCGTAGATATTCACTTGAAATATCATGTACATTATGCTGAACTATTGCATTCTGAACATCGGTTGATAGTGGTCAACAGTTGTACCTGTTGATACAGGAGGAAAAATGATCTGTATCATCATCATTTTCTGTATGACTGTATTGTATGAAGTTTAATGCGAAAGAGGATAAAAATGCTATCAAGGATGCCTATAATGTTGATTACAATATTAAATCATAACACTGGAAACGTACAGCTCTACAGTATTTGTCCCTGCTGTAATAAAAAGGTGCATATAATGATTTGTTTTGCTTACAATGCATGAGGGTAGCATTGCATATTATTCTAATGAGTCTGAAATTAGGAGCACATTAACTGTTTAAAATCAGTTTGAGAATAGGATCTACAAATGAAAAATGATGCTATTCTATGCAATGTGCTTTTTATACTGACTGTCCATTAGGTAATTGATCCAGAAAAAGTGTGTCTGGAAGACCCTTAACTGCCAACAGTTTTGTTAGGATGTGAGCCTACAGATGAAGTTTCAATATTTATAACTGCAGTAGTGTTTTTTCTAACCAGCTCTCAGGTAGATAGTTCAAATCTCAAACATTCTGCAGTGGCAATTGTAGCCACTGCAAAAAAGGATTAATACTGAAACTTTTGTAAGTATGTTCATTTTTGGTTCACCCTAAAGACCTGTCTTGGTTGTATCAGTATTCCATATCATGACATCATGCAACAAGCTGTTGGGTGCAAAGGCACAGTGCACTGCAGAGCTGTATTTTCTGTTTTTCTAGCAGTCTCGCATGAGTTCTAACTCTCCAGGAGGAAGGCACACAGAGGTGTACTACATTTCCCAGGATCTTCCACGTGATCTCCAATTCCATGATGAGGGTGAAGGAGTTTTCTGGTTTCTGGCAACATAGTGAGCAGCAGCATGGTCGTAGCCTTCTTCTCTCTCTCCCATTTGAGCTATTAATTATAACTCTCTTATTATTATCTTACATTCTTTTACCATGTGTAGTAAATTTATTCTCTCTCCTTATCTTAACTAATTTCCTTTCATTCTCCCAAAAAGGAGACAAAGGGGCCCGCTTCTACTGTCATGCTTGAAACCGCAACAAGACCAAACCCCAGCTGAAGATTGTTAAAACTGTACCCAATTATTCAGAGCTTTTATTGCTGCCTTTCCTTCTGTTTGCTACTGCCATGCTCTTCTGGCAAGTGAGTGGCGTGGAAGAAGGCTACTCATCCTGGGTTCTGTGCCCTGCTGTGGGTGGCAGCTTTCTAGGTGAGGGGCTGTTGCTTTTTCCAAAAACATGCTGAGGTGAGAGAGGTACATGGGGCTGATAGGCGGAGGAAGGACAGCAGCTTGGGTTGAGAGCTGGCATATAGCCCATTTTTGGGAGAGCAGGGGGCTGTCTGAAAGCAGATTGATCTGCTGCGCAATGCAGCATTTGTATTGACTGAGGCAGTCTCAGAGCTCTGGATACAAGGGTGAACCTAAAGAAAATGACCCTGCTTTTAGAGACCACGTTCCACAGATGGAACATGGAATAAACCTCTTTTTATGTCTCACCTGCCTATTTAGTCATAGAGGTTTTATTATTTTATATATTAAGCCTGAGCAGAGGCTGTTTCATTGTCTTGCTGCAAAGTTCCACGGTTACTTCTTTGTATTATTTCTTACTGGATGTGCAAAGTATTTCAGAAAGCCAATAACCACCATAAGATAATTCTTTTGCTCAGTGTGAATTTTTCAGAATTTCACTTACCCATTCATTGATTATTTATTTGTAGTAAGACAGCTAAATTTAATAGCTCGGATATGTTTTCCAGATAAGTGCATCATGTTTTCAAAGACCAGTAATTCCTGGTGTTTGAATATAAGAATACGGATCTGGAGCTACAACTGTATTTCTGTGATTTGTCCATTTCACCAAGTGTTCCTCACAATCTTTCCAAATCTTTTTTATAACAAAATCAAACCATGTAACAGAAAATTTGAATGAAAAAAGCTCTTTCACTTACACTGTGGAAGCTCTTTATACTCCTCAGAAAGTGAGTAAATGCAAAGTTTAGTGGTTTAACAAGGATACGCTTTTGTGATACAAAGTAAAAATGGAATGAAGTATCCTAGTAACTGGAGAAGTATGTCATTTTACATCTCTGAAAGCTACTTTATATTTCATTTTCAGCAGGTGAAGTTGCAGTTAAGGAACGTAACTACTCAGCCATGCAATGGTTCACTTAAAGAGCTGTGATTTGTAGCTTATTCAACCAGAAATTTCTTAAGGATAATCATTCTGAAAGCAAAGCACACAAAACCTGACCTACTAGCCTCCTTTTTTCTTCTTTCTTTTAAGCTTTTATCTCACAATTTCATCTTGTGGGGGAAAAAGGAATTCTATCTATTTTTCAGATAGTGTCATAATTTATACTCGGAGTGCAGCAGGTACATGCTGCTATATTTACTTTAGCCACAAGTCCACCTGCAATGGGCACAGATGAGAAAAAGACTGTTCTTGCCAGGTGTGCTTTAGCCATTGTGCTGCTCAAAACTTATTGAAAAGAATGTTGGGAATGGCAGGCAAATAAGAAAATTTCCATTTTCCCTAGAAATTGTCAGGTATATTTCCAGCAGTTTTCTAGATATTGTGCATCAGTGGTAAGCTAAGACGGAATAAGAGAGAATTGGCATGAAGAAACAATTTTGTTATGCCAATCCTTCTGGAAGATATCTGAAAGCTTTATGGTGGTTGGGCCCTTGGGTGGGCAGTGTTTATTGTCACAAAAGCATTGTTTCATTCTTCAGTTGTATTGATCTCCAAAAAAAGATACCTTTTCTTGTGAATGAGGACAGCTCTTTGCCAGTTCTGGGGTGAAGTTAATTATAAAAATGTTTCAATCCTTTGGAGAAGGGCGGGGAAATAAAAAGTGGAACTATGAATAAATGCCACATTTTAAATTGGAACCTAAGACTGTATTCTTTATAGAGCGGTGTAACTAAAACACTTATGATTTACTTCACTGATAGGTGTATATGAGATGAAGAATGAATTTGTTGATTTTCTCTGTGTGTTCTTGGAAGAAGAATTGGTTAAGTACGTTTACCAGTGTTAGTGCATCTTCACCACTCCTTTCTAGGCATTCTTTTTTTATTGTGTGTATGTCAAATTTACAATGTTCATAATGATGTGAGTGTAGTAATTCAAAAATTTATGATGAAAAAGAAACAACAATGGAAAAAGGAAAAAATCAATTAAAACAAAAGCACAAGTGTGGGACTTGTCTGGATTCACAGTCCTACTCTAAACCAGGTTAGATCTTTTTTCAGTATGAGGGAAAACAATATCTTTCATTCTTGAAAAAGCAAATGCTTTCTGTTATTTATTGCTTCTTTGCTCACTCAGCTTCTTCTGTCTATTCCTGTGCCCAAAACTGTTCTTGAGATCCTTGACAGAACTGACTTGAACATTCAGATTTTTGCCCGTCCTGGCCACAGTGCATCTTTTAGTTGTCTGAGTCCAGTAACGTTGCAGGCAGAGGCTAGTGCTAATGTTTGGAGAAGTCCGTTTATGAAGAAAAACAGTACAGCCGTGATCTTATGTGCCAAGGATTCTTGTGTTCTTTCACCAAAAACTGTGATGCTTTTCATTTTAGATTCAGTACTTCACTTAGCACTTTTTCTGGTGTAGTAGTACACCAGGATACACTTGGAGTATTACTGGATGAAATAAATAAATAAATAAAAATTTACCATTTGTCTGAGGACTGAGAATCCTGAGAAAAGCATTAGGAAGGATTAAATGAACTTACAGGAAAATAAACTTGATCAGTTTAAACTGTAATAGCAAAAATGAAAAAAAAAAAAGGAGCTTTTGATTAGAAATGTACTTTGCTGTAAAGCTAAATGTTGCTTTCCAGCTTTAAACGACCCATCTTTAGTTTATATTTTGCTAATAAGATTAAAAAAATACAACAACAACAAAAAATTTTTTCTACTTTAAAATGTACCATGAGTAAAGATCATGTCTTTATTAATTTCAGTAGTAGCAGAATTTTAACTGTCAGTACCTGGAAAAAGAACTCCAGAAATGGAATCATTGCAATGCAATTTTACTCTGTTGATTTCCAGATAGGAATTAGAGTTAAAATACAATTTAATATCTTCAGAAGATCTTTTTCTAAATATATGTATATATATGTATGTTATTTGCTTCTTTTCTTGCAGAAGTATTTAGTAATTGTAATGAGTTTATAAATCGTGTAAAGTATTGCAAAATTTCTCAGCACATAGTTAGCCCTGATTTGTAAACTACCATGTTTCAGTCTTGGGTCTCAACTTTGGCGGAAATCACTAATTGTATAGTTGCTTCATGATGTAGCTAAATGTCCACTAGGGATTAAGTCTAGATCACAAATCTCTTAACTCATGACCTCAGACAGACATGAATGTTGGCCTCCGGAGACAAGAGGCTAATACACAGCCCCACTGCTGCCATCTACCCATTACAATTTTGTCCTCAGTAAAATCAAGGATTATCAGTGTGCTGAGTTGTGGGTTTTTGTTTTTTTTTTTTTTTAATTATTGTTTGTTTGTAAGTCTACATATGTGCAAACACCTAATAACTACACAGCAAGGAAAATAAGAAAACATGGATCTAAAACTGTGGAAACAGAGTAAGGAAAATGTATAGAGCTCAGTTATGAAAACATAGGACTTTTGAGTATTTCTGACAATTCCATTTACTCATACAAACTTCAGGAGTTCCAGGCAGTGACCAGTTCCTTTAATAGTTAACAAACAAATGGATTGCCTTTGAGACTGTAAAACTCATTCTTGACAAGAAGTATATAAAATCCTTAAATTTCTTGACCTGAGGTATCAGTAAGTGAGACTACTAAAATATGCTAAGCAGATACAGTTAAAGTTGTACACATGTCCCTTTATGAAAGGTGATGACTTGGTGATTCAAAGCACAGCTGTGGAAATGACTCCTATCTTGGCTAAAATGGTGATATTTTTGACCTCAGCAATGAGATAAACAAAACATTTTGGAATTCTCACCGATGATGTAAGTTCAGTAGAGTTAGCAAAGTGCATTGTGTTAATGTTTATTGTAGAACAAATACCGTTGTATGAAATGAAGACTATATTCAACGAGAAGAGAGGAGAGAAAACTGTAGATGCGTTTTGTTTTTCAGCAAATTTGTTTTGTTATGATACCCCTTCTATAAAACTGTGACTTTAAAAACGCTTCAGCTAATACACACTTCGTTTCAAGGTAAGCAGTGAGCTAAAGAATAAGGATGATCTCCCTGGACCTTTGGATTGGAGATTATGTAACAGTTTCTAAGCAAAGAGTTACCTCTTCAGAATATCATCCTAAAATCTACCAGGGTGCAGAAGCACCGCACATGACCGCTCTTTTATTTGCATGTCAATGTGAGCTGGGGAGGTTGGGGAGGTTTGTAGGGAGCAATGGATGAAATGAGCCTGATCCCATCCTGGAGCTGAGAATCCTGTTGCAGCACAGGGAGGTGCTGCTCCTTGGTTGGCTTGAAGTAAGGCTGTAATTTAAACCAAAACAATGGGCATGCCTTTCTCATTTTTGCATTTAAAATGGCTGTCATGAGAAAGACTGCTGTGAATAGTAGAGGAGGTTTAAGGCAGCTATTAAAGACTTTTGTGTTGTTAAATTGAATGAACTCTTTTGTAATTTAATAATGTTACTAATCTTGCAAGTCACTGAAAAAAAAAAAAGTGTGATTAACAATTTGAATTTTAATTTATGATTTAGGAATTTACTGTATCTCTCATACTAGCAGAGAAAATAACTTCATTAAATATGAAGAGATCTTTTGGAAATGTTCAAAACATAATGACTGTGTTTTTAGGGTCTTTAGGACACTTGCCAAGCCGAAGTACTTAATCAAATCTGATTGCCATGGAAAGCAACATTACAGACATTTCATATTTAATGTGCAGGCTTTTGTATCATTTTTAAATACACCTTTTTATTAAAAAGTCTTTTGAGATAATAATTTATTTTCCTGTCAAGAAGTGAAAACTGTTTGAATGGATGGCAAATTCCTTACAAAGGAAATCTTGCTTTGTTTTCCCAAGGCTGTATGTTCATTTAACTTATGAATTTTCAGGATATCCCATATGGCTACACTTGCATTTTCTTAATGGAGGACAGAACCATTATTTCCTTGTAAAAATGAGATGAGCTTTGAGCAAGCTTGTTAGTTTTACTAACAAGTTGTGTTTTTTTTTTTTTTTTGACAAAAACATTCTCTTAAAATTGTGAAAATAAATCAGTGTGGAATGGATCGAGAAGTACCAGGCCTTGACAGGAAAGCATTTAACCACATGATTAAGTCAGTTTTTTACATACTGGAGCATCTCCTATCCACCCCCTGCTTAATTTCAGGTCTATGATTTAATCTTTTAAAGTTCAGCATATGGTTATTCTTCCTAATTGGGTCTCTAGCTGAAGCTTCTGATGTATATATTTTGGCACTATTTCATTTTCCTGCAATGCTGTGCTTCTGAAAATGTGCACATTTTGCCAGCCCCTCCATGGTTTGTGCCTACCTTGTTCATAAATCTCACCACCCTTTGTACGCTTTCTACTTTGTATGACAATTGGAAGGATAACTTTTACAGTGGCACACATTGGAGTTTCAGCCCACATCTCTATTTTAATTTGAGTTATGCTGTAATGTACCACAAACAGCCCTTTGTTACTTCAGAAGTTTAGAAAAAGATGTTTATAAGGCATGATGCAAATTCTGTTATTTTAATGAGATACTACTCCTCTGCTATGTACAACTGACATGAATATTTATGAACCAGACACAAAACCTACTTGCCCACCTTTCATTACGTTGATGAAATTGTAATGAGATTTCACTTGCCTGTCAAAAAGTTGTTTCCCTTGGATGAATTAACATTGAGAAATTTTGCAGTACAGTTCTACACATGGTTTCTAGTCTGGATTTTCTATCTGAAACCCTGTGTTTGGTAGCCAAGATTAATCTTAGGAATGTTCTGTAGTTGAAAAGATTCTCTGCTGTAAGTCTGCCTGAAAGATAGGTGGCAAGAGGAAAATGTATTTCCAACTGCACAGTATGAATGCTATGAGTACACAGAGCTCTGGTCTCATCTCTCACCCAAGTTCATTAAGGCAGAAGCACGGCGCTAGCGCTGGCACCCACTCCTTCAGCAATGTGGGTGTTGTTCTGATGCGTCAGGGCAGCCCACGGCTTGGCAGACCACTGGGTGATAAATGTCCACAGCCCTCCAGGCTGACTACACATTTTTCATCATTAATCCGGCCTATTGTGAGCTGGTCACTCACATTGATTCCAACTAGAGGGCATCATCTGCCGTTAAGAGGGTGATGACTCGCTAAAAATGAAGGCCTGAAACTAATCAAATATAGTTAGAGCCTTTGCTGGCAGCTTGCTTGGATAGCTGTGGGGCACTAATAGGAAAGCGGCAGACGTGGGCAGATCCCTTCAGGCACTGCGTGGCTTTGTATAGGAATGCACTGGTTTCCTTTGAAAGCATGTTATGTTATTAGAACTATTATTGAGTCAAGTGCTGTTACAAGAAATTCTTCTCTTCGTGCATTTTCTTTCTTGATGTATTGCAATTAAAAAGAAAAAAGGCAGAAAGAGGAGTGAATTTAGATCTGTAATGCAGCAGCCGCCGCCTTGTCAAGAAAAGATCATGCTAAATGATCATGCTACAAAGAGGAAAGAATTCCCTCTGCAAAGATCTTTGTCTGCCTGTCTAAATCATCTGTCTTTCTCTGTCTTTTTACTTAGCTACTTATTTATCTATTTATCTAAAGGCTTCATTCCTTTTGTTTAAAAGTAGCACAAATGCCTGGCTTGATGCCTTATTCTGTGTTTGTCTTTGAATTGTTTTAATCTGTTTGTACAGAATAAGTCTGGATGAGAAGACTAGAGATCTGTGTAAATTGTAGCCTCAAGTATGGATACAGAGTTAGTGCATTTTTAAAGAATTATTGCCTCTTGCAAAGGGGGGAGGGTTTCCCTCTTCCTTTTTCCACTTCGCCTCACTGAGCATGTTCCCCTTTGGAAAGTTCACATCATCACTAAAGGTTCTTCCTTAAGGAATTACAATTGCTGGTAGAAGTCCCTTGTCAAGAAGTGACCCATTGTTGGCAGGAGGTTTTCGAGGAGTGTGCACTGCTGGAGGGACTCTCCCTTCCTGAGATTTTTTTTCTAGGGTTCTCCTACTGAGAGTTTGTTTTGAAGAATGTCAGCATTTTTAATTGGTAGCTCATAGAGCTTTCTCATTGTTAAATGCTTTGCCTGCAGTAAAAGCTTCATAAATATGGCAGACAGCATTCTACTTTGTTTTTATTACAAGATGTGTAAATGATGCCCAGTGGCAAGTTTTCAGAATGTGAAGCTGTTGCTCTTTTTTGAACATTGATTTAGTCTTCTTATAAGCAAGTTCAGCTTCCAGGTCGTTTTTTCTTAGAAAGCTGTTTGTGCTACGGGAATGACTGCTTTATGTTGGGAAGAATTGCTGAGAGTGCCAGACTTGGCCATTCATTTTGGCATAATGCATTGATGAAGTGATCTACTAAAAAAAAAAAAAAAAAAAAAAAAAAAAAAAAACTAACACAAAACAAAAACCGAGGCTGGATTCCACAAAAACTGGGGCAGCTGCTCATTGGAACTGTAGAGTGGAAGGAAATTCTCTGCTGCTGTCTTGGTTCCCCTCAGGAACCTCACTGAAAGGAAGCTAATTCAGGATCACCAAAACCTCTTTGTGACTGGCATCAGTGCATGCTGTGTAGGAGCAGTAAGGGAATTTGCTTCACAAATGCACTTCTGCTCTGAGCTATGACATGAATGTAGGTGTAGCCTAAGGGTTAGATTTGTGAAAGGATAAGAAACTTAAGTAGCCAACACACTCTGAATTTGTCTATGCTGCAAACTTTTTTCTTCTAATCCAGGAGTTTCAGTAAAGGCTTCCCAGTAACTGCAGATTTTACTCAGAAAAAAAAAAAGAAAGATAATTCAGTTATCTATGGATCGATTCACATTTTATAAAAAATAAGAATGCATTCTTCTTTACTTTTTTGGATTGTTTAGTTTTTTGTCATGATCATTTGGGGAGCCCTCTATTTAAAAAAAAAAAAAAAAGTAAGAATATTCTATTATTTGACATTATTTTCAATAATCCATTTGTTTTCAGAATCTTAGCCTGTATAGACACATTTGTTTGCTGGTGTAAGAGATATCTTGATAACCTTATAAAGATGTTCCCTGATTTTTCCAAGACTGTTTCATTTTTCTCTGTCAAGAGACATTGCAGTCCAGAATAAAGAATATTCATGTTCTACACAATTGTTGTTTTTTAGAGTCATGCTCTTATTTAGCTTTTTGTTTATATTGTTCTAGCATTGTAGATTGTTTAGTGTTTTTAACATAGTTTATGGCATCTTGCTAATTTAATTCAGAAAATGTTACATATGTTTCTTGTCTATTCAGCATCTTTAATAAAGTGAGCTATTTTAATTTCACCTACTTACAAGTAAATGAATGAAATATTACTTTGCTCATACATACGGAAGCCAAGGAAAGATTTTACAAATAATATCAAAGAGGAGCGGAGTCAGCCAGCTGTGAAATTACTGATCATCTGGATTTTCCCTCTAGTTTTGACTGCATATAGTGAACTGGAATGAATGTATTTCTGCACTATACAGCACTTCTACTTCGTAGCAGTTTATACCAATTTGCTTCTCTTGATTACATGTCCATCTTACTAGAGCAGAAGTGGTGTACCAGATTGTAGCATATTTTCTGGTGAACCTTCAGGAGAGATTATATGGGGCAGAAGAGGGGAGAAGCCTTGATAATGTGTATTTGCCCTTAATATCCTTAAGAAAAAATACTCTGAGAAAAGATTTTCCTTCTAATAATGGAAATAATCATTTTTCATAGTATTTTAATATTAAAAGATACAATAAGTTAATTGATGCATAATAATCCCCTCACACTTAGAGCAGTGTATAATGGAATAATATTTTGTTGAGTTTTCAGGAGTATTTTAAACCTTAACTTCAGTTGCTGGTTGAGAAGGAATGAGCTTAGTTATCTAACAAAGTCTGCAGTACTGCTAGTTCATCAGATAAGATAAGCAGAGCTAAGCCTGTCTTTACAGGAGTCAGGCTATAGGAAGTTATAAATGAGGGAGACTCAAGACTTGTCCATTGTCATGCTTGTCTTCAGCTGCCCTGCATTACGTATGCAAAGGATGATTGACTATGTGTATGATAAAAGGCAAGTTTATCAAAATATCTGTGACCCTGTGACAATGAATACTTAAAGGATAATTTTAGGGTGAGAGTAGCATGTTTTTAATAAAATGGGTGAGATACTGTGTGCTGGTCCCAGTTCATTATAGCTTTAAAAGAAAACAAACACCACCTCTATCAACAACTGAAAAACAACCAATAAGAGCCAGCTGATGTTTTTAAGTTTGGAAGCAGCATGCATTCTTACAGAGACTGTACTGTATCTGTAGCGCTAAAGCTGCTTTAAAAAACCCCTGTTGCTGATGGTTAAAGAGTGTACTGTGGGTTTTGTCTGCTTGCTTGGTTGCTTTTTGCTGTCTTATTTCAGCAGTTCAGAGTACAACTTCATCACGTTCCCAAACAGATTCATGGAAAAAATAGTGGGGTGTCAGAATCTGCAGCCCTGGTGACAGGATGATGCAGCTGGGATGAGGTATAAAGGAAACTTTGTAAACTGGCATTGCAGATGGAGAAAATTTAAGGTCAAATTGCACTCCGATTACTTAAAATTCATATATGTACTCAAATATTTTGCTTTTCTGAACTCTATATCGGGTCACTTTGTATGTGTTGCTGCTTGAAACAGTAAAGAACTGATATTGATGACTTCAGCATCCCAGCTCTTTACTTTTTTAGTGCTGTTTACTATGGAAACTTTTAGGTTAAATTTATAACTATAGTTAGATTAACTGTTACTTAATTTGATGCATTACCAACTCTTTTAACAAGCCTTAATTTTCTGTGCCTTCTTTCCAGTTCTGCAACACACAGTATCTTCTCCTTATGCCTTCTGCAATCCTCTGCACTTATTTTGGATGGACTTAATTTGACAAAAATGTATTAGAGAAACATGACATAGGCAGTATCACCAGAATAAGCTATTTGGACAACACTGCAAGTGTTTAAGAGTATTGAGGACACATCAGCTACAGTGTTCAGCTGAAATAACCTTTCCAGAAAAGAAAATATAACCTCTAGGTAGCCTAATTAGTCAGATCAGTGGGCATGAAGTTGGGGTGTGCCAGGACCTCATGCTAGTGACCATTGTATCATATGGTCTTAAACAAGCTTCATAATCTTGGTGTTAGAAGAAACATTTTTCCTGTCTGTGGAGGATAGGCTGAGAGATGATTTTAAAGTGTATTAGAAATAGTGACTCTAAAAGAAATGGCAGATTTCCTTCTGGCTCTACACATACATCATATTATACAATATGTGGAGCAGCTAGGTTTTCTCAGAAATTTGATTCTCAGGAGCCAAGCCAATTTAGCACTGAAAAAAATAATAATAATAAACAGAAAAAACAAACAAACAACAACAACAACAAAAAAAACTTTTCTCCCATGTATCATCAGTGTGATTTTCCCAATCTGTTCAGTATTTGTCTTGGTCAGGATCGAGCCAGGACTGTTCTGAATTGTGAGAATTCCCACCTGCATGTAATAACTTAATGCTGTACAAATTTATTATGTTTTAATCTATTCTGGTGTTTGCAGTGGAGCAACAAAAGGTGGTAATACAATTCAGCAGTTCCTAGTGCAGTGAGTGAAAGAATATAACAATTTTCTATTGTGTCAGCAAACACTGTATCATAACAGATGTTTTAATTATGCTTTTAGATGTTCTGTGTTAGATATTGTTTGTGTTAAAACTGTTATCTTTCAAGCTCTGTCTTTATATGATCTTAACATTCAGTATCTGGATGTATGCCCAAGGTCATGCATCTTGTAAAGTTTATGTGCATCTTAATACGGCTGTGAAGAATGAAAGGTCACTTACATACTTGCAGTTTTTTGGTGTACATCTATTGCCTGCTGGAGCCAGAATGTTGGTGCCACTGAAGAAATTTTGTTAAGACTTCTGAAGAGAAGGAAAACTTGTTTAGCCTGTGTAGTGAACAATATATTTTCCAAACATATAATGGAGGAGTCTTAGCATCTTTGTTACATGATTCCCTGAGGTTAAGGGTGATGAAAGTTTCTAACAGATTTTTAGAAGACTTCCCAATCTGTTCAGTGTTTGTCTTGGTCAGGATTGAGCCAGGAGAGTTCTGAAGTTTTATATCATAGGAGATTGCATAGAGCCCTGTCCAGCCTGACCTTGTATGTCTCCAGGGACAGGGCATCCACCACCATACTGGGCAACCTGTTCCAGTGCTTCACCACTCTTCTTGTAAAAAACTTGCTCCTTATATCCAATCTACATCTTCCCTCTTTTAGTTTGAATCCATTTCCACTTGTCCTATCACAACAGACCCTGCTAAAGAGTGTTGATAGCTGACTGGTTCCAGCATAGCATATTGCAGAAAAGAAGTCAATTTGTACACATCAGCTCAAGGACTATCACCTGCATGTTTTGCATATAGACAATAATAAAATAAACATTTCCTTTACCAGCTACATATATACATTTAAGATTTTTTCTTCCATATTCTGTGCTATCAGATCTGGCTGCTGCTGCTGCTTCTTTTTTTTTTTTTTTTTTTTTTTTTTTTTTTAATAGTAAGTATCGCCCTTTTGGGGCTACTAAATTAAGTCTTCTGGCTGACTTAATGCATTATTAAAAAGAATTATCTTGAAGCAAACCTACACAGAAAAAAAAATCAGAATTGTCTTACTTTCTGGGGAAACCTCAAGTTTTGTATGTCTTAATTGAAGGATCTCTATGTTGTTTGCAAAAAGTCGATGATTAGTGCTTCAGAATAATGGTACGCTTTGTGGGGGAAAAAAAAAGGAGAATATCATTTGGGATATTGTGATGTAAGAGCAACCAGAATCACTGGTATATGAAAAAAATAAAAATAATTCAGAGTGTGAACTAAAACTTTTACAGATGAAATTCTGTAATTCTTGCCAATGGTTGAAATTGATCCTTCTCTAAGAAGCCCATCCTTGGTCTTTACTATGCTGTACTCCTCCTTGAATAATATTTTGATATTTCAATGGATCTTAAGTGGCTTTGGATAGTCCTTCTACTTGGGTTTGAGTTTAATAGTTGCTAGAGGAAGGGTTTCCCTAACATAGCATGAGAAGAGAAATTTAATTAATGTCAGAAGCCTACGCAATCTTTTGTGGCCAATGTAAAAAAGGAAATAAATAGGAATGCAATGTGCTTTTCTAAATATTGTTAGGCTCAGAGGCATGCAAATGTCCACTAATTAAAATGATTAAATTATCTCCACTTATAAGAATAAAACATTCAGCAATAAAATGATTTTTAATGCTTGCCATTATTGTGTACTAATGTCTAGATATTTGGTTACAAATAAAGTTCATATATTCTTCTTATGACTGCTTTTTACATTTTCAGACAAATGAGTCTATTTTCTATTGATCAGAACACGTTACCATCCAATTAGAAATAATTTGAACTTGATCGTTGTGCAATAAATGTCCTTAATTGGATACATGTCCATGTTACAAGATATACCATGCAGCGAACATCTAGTGTGTTAACAGATGACAGGCCAAGCAATAAGTTCATTTGAAGAGTGACCTCTCCTTTCTTCCTGTGTAGAGGCACTTAGGAATACAAGCCTGCACCATGTGCAGGGCTGAAAAATGGCACATCTATGCTACTCAACCTCCTTCTTCCTCAGTGCAGGCAGCCTGATATACTCAGACATGCTGAAACTGCTGTGTGACTGCAAGATTAAGCATTTTTTATTTTTTTTTTACTACAGTTTTATTTAAAATGACTTTGTTATTTCCCATTTATCTGAGTAATGAAAAATTCTGATCAATTTTTAGCAAACTGACTCAAATTGCGCGGCGCGTAGTTATGGACGTGGGCCATATGCCTGGTGACTTCTGTATGTAGCATGTTGTTTACCCCCTTTTCATTGCCCCTGACCTGCTAAACAGTCCGCTCAAGAAAGCCTATTAGTCTTGACCTAATTAATATTAATGGACCGAAGCTGCTTATAATTTGGGTTTAAACAGGCAATCAATCTTAAATTTGCTTCTGAATGGCACAGACCTCTCTGGTTTGTGCCTTGCCCCCTGTCAGTATCTTCAGTCACCTAGTACTATGAGTGCATTTAAAAATACCTGATTTGGCAGTACATAATTTTAGCACTGCATAGAAGTTTCTAATGGCACTGAACCTAAATACTAGCTATAATTGTAAATGAAGGTGGTCAAAAGGCAGATACTTTTTTTACAAATCTGACACTTGTGAAGTCAGAAAACAGGTAAGATGTATTACTCTGACATGTCATACTCTCGCAGTCCTCTTTATTTCTTTGGACATTCACTTGAGATTTGAGGCAGATAAATAATCTATTTATAGATTAGATATTTAAGATATTTATATAAGATATTTAGTTTTGAATGATAATGGAAGAATGGAGAAAGCAATATCAAGTCATGAAAAGAAACAAACTATATTGTTTTGTCCTTCTTGTCAATGTCATGCTACTAATTCATAACTGATAATTGTGTAAGCAAAATGTGGTGTGAACTCTGTCAGTGTCTATTGATTTTTTTTTTATATTTCACATGAAGAACGGAAGTTAGATTTTCTTTTTAGCTCTTAAATACTAGCTGAAGTTGACTCTCCATCATCTGAAGTTCTCATCATAACACTCCTTGCAATCCAAGCAGTATAGTGTATAAATTCTCATTTGATCTAATACAATCTAATAGAAAGAAATAATGTATTTTTGGTGGCCATAAAATCCTAAATTTTGGTTAACATAAAATAATTCCATTTTTCTTTAATCTGTTATTAGATCCAAAAATGGAATTTATTGCATTGGTTGTGCTCAGGGCACTAAATAGTAGAATAATAGAATAATAGAAAAGAATCTGCAAATTTTTTTAAAAATGTGAACTGTTTTTTTTCAAGTCTTGATAATTCCGATGAGGAACAGAAATTTTCATTTTTGTTCCCTTCAGATATCATGGTGAAAGCTTCAGTAGTAGAAAATGCATTTGATTTAGTAAACAGTAATAAAATGACAGCTTAGAGATATTTCTAACATAATTGTTCTTTAAAAGGGATAGCGTTTTAACTTACTATAGAAAATATACTAATCCGATGGTGTTTCTGTTTTTCTTTAAATATGTTATGTATTAAAAGCATCTCACTGCATCATCATGTTCTTTTAAGTACGATTTAGTTCTTGTATATAGTTATTGTATCATCAGATATTCTGCATGGTGTTCCAAAGTATGTGCTATTTCTTCACTGTAACCACTTATTGTAAGAAACGCATTAGGATAATTTTCCTGAATACAATGCATGATTAAAGGGCAATGTTAAAGTAATTTTTCAAATGATTTTACCCCTTTCCTCATTGTTTATAATAGCTTTTTTGGAAGAGTGATACTCCAGGCATATTCATTTTAAATCAAATAATGTCTCAGAACATTTTCTAGCTTGCCTTGGCTAATTTTGGTGAGTTAATGAGGGGAGATTACTATCTGTTTCACTATTAAGACATTAATGAATTTTAGGTCCTGGGCACCCAACGTGGCCATTTATCTTTCCTAAGAGACAAATTATTGCATAACTTTAAATAATGCTCAAGAGTTTTATTACATTTATAATGAGAATACTTTTTGAAACAGCAGCATTTTTATTTTATATGGCTAAGGGGCATAATCCAGTTGAAGTATAAATAACTCTACAGCTTGAGTGATGAGGAAGTTCTTAACATATTTCAATTAATGAATGTCTAGAATCACATTTAGGACAAAAGCCCACCTATGCTTGTGTCCTGGCAGAAAGGGATCAAGGACAGGAACTTTTAATTTATACTTTGAAGAGTTTCATCTCCATTCGGTATTCTTTTATCTCTTTTTATATGTACTGTGGAAAAATGGTTTGCCAGCCCTTTAGGAAATGCCAAGCTCTTATACACAAAATTAAGGTGATATTTTCGTAGATCCTTTCACTTTGAAGCTTTCACTATCTCTGTCCTCTAACTATCTCTTCTTCCATGGGCACTATACTGCCAGGAGTACTCTTAGGAATTCACACTCTGGAGGGATGTTCATGCATCTTGAAGATGTCACAGCTGAGTAAATGTAAAGAGATTGGAGCCAGAAGTGAGCTTTGTGTTTTATACGTGTGTGTAGTCTCTTGTATGAAGGATCTTGATCCTTGATGAATGTTTTCACAATACTAGTAAGCTGTTCTTGTAGATTCTGTAGAAACATTCATTGAATTTCTCTGTGAACTGGGGAAAGCTATCAGAAACTGTCTGGATCTATTTCTCTCTTCTAACGCCTTCTGTGACAAGAGGAAGGGTGGGAGGTTACAAAAAATATTGAGTTCAGTTTCGTGAGATTCATGTGATTGGGATTATATAATTGGTATCAGTTTTTTGTCCCTTCTGTAGAGATCCTTGGGCTTACGCTTTTCCCTTTCTTTCCCTTTCCCTGTTTTTTGATATGTTTTGTTTTATGTGTGATTTGGATAATTTTTATTATAGAAAAAAATTTTCTGAATTGTTCATCTAGTCCTGTAATGTAGTTCTGTTTATTATCAGCATTATTCATTTATTATTCAGCATTATCTCCATTCATTTCATTATTCAGCATTATCTCCATTGGTTTGGAGGCATTCAAGGCCAGGCTGGATATGGCTCTGGGCAGCCTGGTCTAGTGGTTGGTGACCCTGCACATAGCAGGGGGGTTGAAACTAGATGACCATTGTGCTCCTTTTCAACCCAGGCCATTCTGTGATTATTTTTCTGTTTTCTCTAATATGACTCTTTTTTTTTTTTTTTTTTTTTTTTTTTTACTTTTTATCTAGCTGGATCTAGCCAAACACAAGCACACTGTGCTCAAAACTTAATCCGTTGAATAATGGACACTGATTTCACTGATAAGTCAGTTGATTCCCAATTTGTTTCTTTTTTCTAAATATGAAGGTCCATTGCATTGAAGACATCTGATGTTTTAGGGACTTAAAGCTGCAGATCCTGGGCAATTCTGCTCTGTCTGTTTAAATATGCATAAACTGTTGTTTATGTAATCCATTCTGTCAAAATGGCATCAAGTGTAATACATCACTAAACTTCTCTTTACTTACTGGAGTGGATTGGAAGAGTCTACTCACATTTACAGCTACACTGTGTAGCAGTTTTAATATTTTCAAATCTTCTGAAGTGTCAAGAGTATGAAGGATGTAGTATGGTAACATTTGTATAGGTATACTTTTTTTTATTCATAAATTTTACTTATTTGGCCTCAGGATATTACTTTAATCTTTTACAATGCAATCTTGATCTTGAGGATAAGACAAAGCATTTATATAACTTGGCATGTTGTAGGCCTTATGGTGTGGCTTGTGCAAAATATATCATGAAGGAAGTATAGGACTCCCAATGTTCGTAAATATACTTTGGGTTCTGGTGTTGAAGGAAGCAGGTTTAGTGTCACTGTGCCTTCAGTGGTCCTTGGAGATTCTTTTGACAGACACTGATTGAGCAGCACTTCACTCAACTTCTTTCTCCTCAGCCAAGAGGTGCTACAGGCAGCTGGCAAATGGCTAGCGTAGTGAGCCGTATAGTGCCCTGAGATGATCCTCAGTCAGCCAGCAAAAGAAGTTTAATGATTGAATTGCTTCTGGACTCTCATGAAGCAGAAGCCTCTTGGGAAGGCATTTCACACCATTTCTATTACATGCAAAAAAGGCTTTGCGTTTACAGTTGAGCTGTGGCAGTTTATCTGCCATGTTAACATACCCCTTTCAATGGAAATTACAGCCTGTGTCAAATAAAATGAATAATGTCTTTTGATTTTTTTATTTTTTTTTCTTATGGACAAGCTAAAGTTGAAAGTGGTTTCTAAAGGGTCTTTTGAAATCACTTATTTGCCATTTGTGTGACAGTTTTGAGATATAAGAATTGACCTTGCCTAGTCTCAGTACGTTTATGGATTTCTCCGCTATAATTATGGAAGATGCCTTGCAGAATCTGTAACATTACAATTGTGTATAAGCTCTGTAATTTGTTTTTCTAAATAAGATTGACTACACTCATTCTGTTGGTTTTGTTTGTTTTTAACTCTACAATAGGAAGCAGTGCTGTAATGACAGTTATGATTTAAAAGGTACAGGCTTGTCTTCCTGCTGATAGATGTATTTTTTTAATAGGCACTTAATCCTTTTGAAATGAAAGGTGCTGGATTGTGACAGCACTTGAAGATGAATTCCTGCATTTTTCTGCAGTAGTTGCATAGCAGAAGACAGTGGCAGGGCACACTTCTCTTACAAATGTCTGAACCCTGACCTCGAGAGATCACCTTTAGAGATGAGTCTCTGTGCCCATTCAATCCTTGACCTCCCTGCCAAAAGTTTATCAGGGTTGCCAATTTATGATATGGGCTCTGGGCTAAGAGTACCAGCTCATTTCGAGTTGACTACCAAACCAGCTGTGAATGATGGCAACTCGATAATGACCTGGAGGTGGTTTCAAGCCAGTGGTCACTGGGGAAAGGCTTCCATCCTATTACAGATCTTTCAAGTCATCTAGCTTGCAGAGCAGATGCTCTTCATTGTCAAGGCTTTTGATTGTCTTTGATATATATATTTTTTATATATTCTGTTTTTATTTTCACAGGATCTTCATTGCAATATCTCTTTACATAACGGGAAAATAAAAACACATCTTGCTTTTATGCCAGGAGTTTGGAAATTTGTGTGTACTGAAATCACAGAAAGAGAACTGTATTAGCTACGGCAGATGCTTTGGTCTGTTTTTACTTCTTGCTGAATCTAGTGCGTGAACAGAGAAGGAAGGTTTATTTCTGTATATGTATTCATCTTGCACTTTCCCCTGTCCTTTGGATGTGGCAACAGTGGCAGTGGCCTGCAGTTTATGCACTCGTTGATGCCTAAGCACATGCTTCCCAACTCTTCCAAGGGAAAGATAGCAGGTAAAAAAAATTCCTTAAGCTGGGGGGGGGAAAAAAAAAACAAAACATGTAGGTGTGTATAAATATGTCTATATGTGGTGTAAATTGCATATATGGGCACTTTATTTAGATATCCTATGTACTCTTCAAGTAATTTGCTATGTGCACTATAGATTGGTGGTCTCTATTCTGTATCTTTGCTAGGCTTTATCTCTGCTGTTACCAGGCAGCAAAAGAACTAACTTTGATCTCAGTGGCATTGATTCAGTCTCTTGTCCCTGTTAAATATTTTTGGTAAGTCTCAGAGGCATGAGGAAAAAACTTTGGAGTGATTATTCAGCCTATCTTCCTTGTTTTATTATTATTAGCCTCTTTTTACATTAGGAGGAGTAAGAGCCAGCTAATGCATTTTGGGTGAATTTTCTCCCTTATCTTTCCTTTAATAATTGATTCAAACCCAGCCATTTTTTCTTGTATAAATCATAATGGTGTCAGAGCCCTTTTCCTCTTTCCCATTCCAAAGCATTTGAATAACATTGCTCATTTAGAACCTGCTTTAACCTCAGCAATATGCTTATGCTGTTTGAATGCTTGTTCTCTTTTTCCTCTTTGTTATTCACTGTACAATTTGTTTAATGCTGCTGTAGCCATGCATTACCAGTCAACCTTATATATAAACTCCATAATAAATTAAATAAAGCTCTGTACGGGTCAGCTTAGACTAGCCCGATTAAAAAATGATTTACTAAAGAGATAGAGGTAGCAGGATGGTAGAACGTGCTTCTAAATCAATTATGAGTCCATTCACTGTCGGCCTGTTGTGCATAATAGTGTATTAAAATGCATTCTATATTGTCAAAAAAGAATTGACTCTTTCATTGAAACTGAATTAGCATTTGCAAGCACATAATAGTGTTTGGAAAACTATATGCATTTAAATTCAATTCCACATTGCAGGCTAAGCATATATAGCTAGAATTGTAATATCCAGATAAGTCTTTATGTTTTGCTCATTTTCTTATTATAGCAAGATGTTCACCGTACTGAAGGTAAGATTGGGTCACCACTTGTGTTTGTAAGCCCATAATAGCAAGCAGAAAGCAGTACCACTGGGCTGTAAAAATAAAATTAACACTGAACTGAGAATTAATGTCTATGTATACATTTATTTGTTTATACCTACAGACATACATGCACATATAGCACATGCTGCTTCATTTTTGAAAGATGTACTTGTAGAAAGTGTCTTGGTCTTTCTGAACAGAATGGCTGCCCCTATAAAACATCTTCTAGTCCTTGCAGCAGAAAATCCATGTCCCTTATCCTCAGGTTCAAAATCTTCCTGCCTCTCAGCTGTCCTCTGAGATCATCCTGAGATTCATCCTAAGTTCCCCTATAGCCTTTCCCTCGCTTTCTATTACTTGTGATGGAGGAGAAGGTACTATGCAATCAACAAGACTCACTGTTCTTGCTGGGGTGGAGATGAGACTCGATGATCTTTAAAGTCTTTTCCAACCTGAGTGATTCTATGATTTTATGAGGGCTGTGTCCATGTTTGCTGCTAAGCACAGACACTGTCATCTGACAGCTGCTTTTTTCCATTTCCCCAGCTACTGTATGCTGCCTCAATTCTATCCAGGGGCTGCCCCAGAAGAATTACTGTAATGTTTGCTAACCTGGATGCAGTTGTGCACTGAATTCACGTACATCAGACATACACTTTAGAACTCCCATTGAAGCAGTGAGGCTGGCAAGGGACACAGTGGAGCTCTGCTCCTCAGGTGCATTCGTCTATGGGGACAGATACATTCTTTAGTGAGATTTGCTTACTTCAAATTCAACTAATTAACTCTTATGGAAAAATTCCAAAAGGAGGTGGGACTACAGCTTTCATTTCAGTTTTACTCACATGTGTACTTGCTTCTGTATTTCCTGTGCACTGAATCAGAATAAAACATTCTGCAGGAAGCAGACTGAGCAGTATAATTTCATTGGCAGAGTATGAGAGTTTCAGAGAAGCTGTATTCAGTTTTATTTCATGGGGTCTAAATGCTGGGGCTGGCATTTAGTCTTTCAGTCATCTTCATAAACCATACTCGCCTCCTTAGCTCATTCCTTGGAATGGACACCTGCCATTCCCATGCACAAACACACGCAGGCACTTACGTATGTAGACCCATAATTAACCTTTTGTATGGAAGCAGGTCATTTTAAAACAGTGTTCACAGTACAGAAACTGAAGTTGTATGTAAATGAAACACTAGGTGAAGATAGATAAACAAATTATAGATTATATTTTGTGACTTGGAAGGCTGGTAGTGAGCATCTTGCATAAGGCTTTGTGTTCTCTGATGAGCATAGAGAGTTTCCAGAAGCACATGAACAATTCCTTCAGCCTTTTGAGTTTACTTAAATTTGTTGCTCTGTAAGATTGTGTGTAATTTGAGTTGACATGTAGGATGTTTGCAGAAACCTGGGAGAATTACCTAAGCATTTTTGTTTACACTCATGAGGGCCCTAGGCTTGAGCTAGCGTGAAGACTGATTTATTTCTCTTTCCTGAAGAGATGTAGGCCTTCAGTTTTCTGAAACTACCAGGTGAAGAGTAAATTCACTACTGTCTATTTCTAAACCAAATAAAAGCATGTTTGGCTTTAGATGATATACTTTTAAATAAAAATACAGTTCTACAAGTACCTTTATGGCTGACACTCCTTTGAAAACATAGAGGCTGGGCTTCTATAGGTAAGTATTTTTTGTTGTGTTTTTATAAGGTTGGGTTGGGGAGAAATTTATGCAAAGCAGAATATAACATTTTATCAAAGTGTTCACAGTTGAAAAAGACAATTTCAGGTTGGTTTCCTCTTACTTTATAATCTGATGTGGTTAAAACTTTTTATAAATTTACAGTATTACATAAAAGAGTTTAAATTTTGTGCTGTATGTTTTCACTAATTAATTTTGCTTGTTCTTTGTAAGGAAGAAGTACATGAGAGATTATGGTAGATTAGCTACCACCTGATACTTAGTTTGAATATTTAACATCACCTCAGCCTCTAGCCTCATAGTGGGATGTGGGGGCTATCCAAATGAAATAATTGGTTTGTCTGGCAAATAAATCGTCTCATAAGAGGACTGAACTGTATTAAATGATTTTCCCCTGGTGATTGGAAGTATCTCTCTCTGCTGGTTCAGGTAATTCTGAGGTTGTGCTTTCACTCTTTCATGCTAGACTGCATTTCCAATAAAATAAAAAATGTAGAACTTGCTACATAAATGTAATATTAACCTAGATTTCTCTGAGGACAAAGGTGAATGCTATAGGGCTTGCCAAAGGCAAAGAGGGAAATAATATTAAAAGGATATTAGAGAGAAAATTGGGTGCATGGAACTGTACAAAGCTGAAAGGTGAGGATTAGGATGTATGAATTTTATATTAGTTTACATTTATTAAAAAGTTGAATTCTTTCTTTTTCCTATCAGAAATAAATTACCAGTAGTGGGTTTCTTGGATAGAAACAGAAGAGGAAGAACTAGAGTTGTGTAAAAGCAAAGCCTAAAGATTGACTTACTAACTTCTTTGTATTGTTTTAGGTCGATACTTGAGCAGAACTGTGGTTGTCCAAACTATGTTTGTCCAGTTAACAAAATGAACAGAAGCAGGAGTCTTGCTGAAATTAAAAAAAAAAAATCCCTTTTAAGCTTAAATCCTGTAGTGGCCTGTCAGTCTTTGTAGTTTTTGATGCAGAACAGCAAGGAATGCCCAAGGGCACATCTGAATTTTTTTTTTCTGTATTGTACATACATTGAAATTAAGTGTGTAAATTTTGAAATGCAATTTGTGTCTAGCAAACCATCATATTCAGCAGAGAAGCTGTTTTTATTGCAGCTAAATGAGTTGCAATCTGGATGCATATTTGCTGTTCTAGTGGAATAAATGTACGCATCTGGAGAGATGTTAAGATATGAGTACTGGTGGGAGGAGAGTGCACATCATAATCTATTTTATGAACATCTCAGTCATGTGCAGTTATGCAATTTATGTTCAGTTGTTTTGCAGCTTGCATGTTATCTGTGACTGGTGAATATTTGGGAATATTTGTTGCTTTGTAACATGGGCTGTGAGTACCGTAGAATTTTAGGGTCCCTAGTATACAGAACAACCAAAAAAAGTCTATATGCTTTATTATATTGTGCATGATTACTTTTAAAAACTGATGCTTAATTAAAGGAATTCTGAGTAGAAAGTATCATTAGAAGTACTTGCTTTGGAACTATCATGAAAAATGTTTTTTTATGTAAAAAATTTTTTTATGTAAAATAGATTCTCTGTAAACTTGGTGTTATACTTGGGCTCACAGATAACAGCTAGAGATCTTAATAATGAAAAAATGTTATGGACCTTTGGGCCTTGTTCTTTGTTCTCACTCCTTGGAAGGAAAAATTAGTTTTGTATTGTTCTATATAGAAAACAATCATACCTTAGCAAGACTTTGTGGGAGGTGGTGAAGCTTGTTTAAGGCAAAAGTGAGCAAAGACAAAGGGATTGTTCAGATGTTAGCACCTCTTTACAGATGATAAAGCCAGATCTAGCAGTGGCAGTTGTGATGAAGCTTTTGGAATGTTCGGATGGTTTCTTCCTATCAGCAGAGCTGACTTGGCATCTCAGTTGATCAAGGTGCGGCCCATAACAGGTCCAATTTTGAGAGAAGCTATCTCTTCCTCTTTTTCCCACTCCATTAAATGCATCTCTCCTGC
Source organism: Meleagris gallopavo (assembly GCF_905368555.1). NCBI lineage: Eukaryota > Metazoa > Chordata > Aves > Galliformes > Phasianidae > Meleagris > Meleagris gallopavo. The sequence goes on along the minus strand of NC_139404.1, from coordinate 95,689,158 downwards.
AACTGAGAGAAAATCCTGCAGATGAATCTTTTCACCTCAGATCCAGCTGCTGAACGAGCAGGACAATGCAAATGTTGGCACACCAGCTTCAAGAAGGATGTGTGTTTTACCCCATATGACATGCCGCCTTGGGCCTTCAAAGGACTTTTTTTTGGTTGTTCTGTATACCAGGGATGCTAAAATTCTACCGTACTCATAGCCCATGTTACAAAGCACCAAATTTATTAGGCTTCAGAGTAATATCTACCTGGACTCAATAGGGAACAGAATGGAAATTTGTGTATTGGAGGCTTCTATTTGTTCACCTGCTGTGAGAGGGAAAGCTTTGTGGGTTATAGGTTCAGCATTACAGACGATGTTGTTGCTCAGTAGCCATTAATATAGCTTTACCTATAATTAGCAAAGGTCTAACACTTTTCTGGACATTTGGGAAATGATAAGTTAGCTCCTGTCGTAACAGGAAAATAATTATTGGTTGAAGTATAAATATCAAAATATGATGAATAATGGTTATCTCAACAATTCTCATCTGAATAAAAGTTGCATCTGCCTTCCCTTTGTGGATATCACACGTGATTAGTCTGGAGGCAGCAGGGCACTTCTTCAGCTGTGCTTGTGTCCATGGGGCAAACCTGGTCAGGCAGTCAATCCAATAAAGGAGAATGAAGCAAGAAGACTTTGAAGCCCTCCCTTACCCTTAAGCTCTGAATCAGAAGTTTTCATCCAGATGTTTCTAGGGAAAAATAGCAAATGGTTGATAGGGGTGAAGTGACATCGTAATGTTGACTGAAAATACATAGTATGCTATTAGAATTTTGTTGATTTTGTCTATGGAAAGTGCATCTAAACTATGTTTTATTATTCTTTTTAGAATTCCTTTCATAATTCTAGGAAAATTTCTACCAGTCCTTTTCTGTTAGAGATCTTGCCTCCCATTCACTGTCATTCTTATGCTTTAAGTTTTTAGTTTCAGTCAGAGACTTGACGTGACAAAATTGTTCTAAATCTGATTCATGCTTCCAAAGCGGATAGTGGATGTCACACAATGAGCAAAGCATGATGCAAGTTTTTGTTGAATTGAACCCTTGAGAAGCTGTGCCATTGCTACCACTCCATAAGTGGTCAAAGATATTAATCTTTATGGTTAGTAACTTGCTAGAAAAATGGAGAAAACAAAGATCTTTGCATGTATAGTAAAACTAGAGGAATCAAAACCAATTCTGTGGGAAATTCACAGATAAAGGAGAACTTAAATCCTCCTTTCACTGTTGTCATTGAGGATTTTGAATTTAACTGTCTATCGTTTTCTCAAGCTTGTGAAGTACATGTGAAAAGCTTGCTCCTGTTTTAAATGAAAGGCATTGGTACAATACTCCAGAGGGTGCTGGAGTAAGCTTAGCGATAATCATTAATCCACTCTGACTTGGAAGACTAAAGGAGGACTGTGCCAGTGGGAGATTAGGACTCTTTTTTTTCATATTTGTTAATTTCATATAATCTCAACTATCTGTGCATGGATACAATTTCTTAGTACTTTTCTTCACCCTAATAAAACCTTTGAATTTGCTGTAGATTCTGCGTGGGTATATACTGCTTAAAATCAGCTTATCTAGCTTGAGGTCAGTTAGCTCTCTTAGTGCTCTGGGACTTCACCCTTTGCCTCTGGAAATTAAATATTTAATATTGCTTTGTCTGTGCTTACTTTGAAAAACATTCATCCTTCATTTGGGTACCATGTCAGAATTCATTGGGAAGCAACAGCTAATGTTGCCAGCTGAAATAAAACCTGATCCTCTCATTCCCTTTTTATCCTCAGGGGCTCTGTTAGTGTTACCATCTCAGGAACCCTTAGGGTTGCTCATGATAAAATGATGTGAAATTAGGATTCTGGTAGAAAGAGTATGGGATCATAAAGAGTAATGCAGAAAAGGACTTCCTAATAATAGTTTGCTGTTAGTGGGATCCTTCCTATTTGCACAATTTCTGCAGGGTAACATAGTATATATTTGGCTAAAACCCTTATAGTAGGTAAGTCTGACTAAATATATAGGAAGTGCTTCTTTTTTCTTAAGAGCTTTGCTTGAAATGAACAACACGTATGTAGAGGGGTTATCTTGTCAGTTAAAAGTGTTTCTTCTAAGAAGAGCATGAGGTGATGTGGTGTGGAAGCTGAAAGGATTTATGTGGTATTCATGTTACATTTTAAATTATATGTTTGTGATCTTTTTATTCCTATCTCCAGTTCTTATGGTGATTATCTGAGTACTTTGCCCACAAAGCCTCCTTCCATTGATTTAATATACGAATTTATTACAAATTTTAGTGGACAACTTGCACACAATATAATAAAGATTCATTTTATATTAACATTGAACATGTTTTGTTATCCTATAGGGAACAAATGACATTGTGTTTATTTTATTAACATGTAGATTGTTTTGGAATTGAAAAACAAAGTGAAATGCTTCTTACAGTTTTGTTCTTCAAATTTAGTTCATCAGTAACATAACTCTTAATGGTAAAACTAAGATTGGTGAAGGCATTAACTTTTGTATTTCTTAAATATGAAAGAACAAATATTTTTGTCTGTAGAATTAAAGGAATAAATATTGATAAAAAGCCAGTATTTTCTCAGAGCTAAAAAAGTTATTAACAAATGTTTTGTTTAACATTAGACACTTCTGGGAAACAGGAGAGTAATATAGTCTTATTGCAGATGGATACTCTGATTTCTCTGGGTTTGATGTTTTGATGTCCTTGAGTTGCTGGGTTATAAATGTTTCTGCTATTTTGAGAGAGTGGCATATTTTATATCCCTTAATTTTTATTCCTTATTTTTAAATCTAGTTATTGCACACCTCTATCTGTTGCATAGGCTCTTTTTGTTTGTTTGTTTGTTTGTTTGTTTGACTGTCTTGATGTGATGTATCTTTCATGTAAAATTAGATTAGTATTTAATAGTAGAAGGACAAGATTTCTGTCAGGCATTTGCCATACGCGTTATTGGAAACAAAAGAGGAATGGCTAGAATGTGCTTAGTCCAGGGCCGGAGACAGTGGCTCAAAGATGCAGAGAGACCTTGTTTCCCATGGTATTTTCAGTACCAAAGAAGACTGACCAATGACTGGGGTGCCACAGGGACTGAAGGTACCTTGTGCCCACTGGGAATGGCAATGCAGATGAGGGTCTCATTGATTTCAGTGTTAACCAGCAAGAGTGTGAAAGCATATGCCACAACTTGTAACAGTCTTATGGGTCCTTCAGTTTGTTTCCCTTCAGTATGTTGACTGTAATAGCAGAAAGGCTGAGGGAGCATTTGCTTTTAGTCCATCTACTGTTGTCCTACCTGTTCTGTCTTGTGCAATGTGCAGTGGTTTTTTTTTGAAGATCTAAGCTAAGACTTCACTTTTTTCACCATGTTTGAAAATTCTACCTGTTTCAAATAATGCGTCTTTAACAGCAATTAGTAAGTGAACAAGAATCTCCTATTTCTTTCAGCAGATACTTTCAGATAAATTTGGGAAAAATGAGATCATGACTGTAAGCAGCATAATGTTTCTAGTTTTGTTAATACACCATGTAACATGTCAAAACAAGAAATCAAATGTGATTTTGGCAATTCCTACCAAACACACATGTACACATAAAAGCAGTGTTCCACTCAACATAGTAAGTATTTTGATATGATCTTGTCCCTCTAGATTGAAGTCATTTATGAAGTTTCCAAGTAAATTTAGTACCCGTGAATGTAATTGATTGTTGATGCGGCAATCCAGCTAGCTGCTACACTGTTTGATAGCTGGAGAATCCATCTAGAAAAGAATGAGTATTGTGAAGGTAAGGTGCTAGAGCATTTACAAGAGGTTTAATTTTAATTCTGAGTTTTGACATGAATTTGGGATAAATTGCCCTCTTTGTGCTTCTTTTTGTAAACTGTAAGTTCTGTCTCTCCCTATCTGGTGAGCATGAACATGGATATGAATGACATTCTCCTGTTAACGTTGTTGTAACCCCATCGAGTTCTAACATATGGTTTTCATTATATTTTCAGAAAAAATAGGCAAATGCTATGTCCAATTTGTATGGTTTTTTTTCAAGATTGTACCCAAGAGAGAATCTTCCCAACTTGATCTCCCATCTTACATATCTTTCTGTTCCGTATTCTGGTCACTGTAGATCTGAGTACAGTCAGAGGCTTTCAGTACTGCTAGTTCCACACTTTTGATACAGCGACTCATTAGTATTTCACTCCTTCAGTAATAATGTATCCTTACATTTAAAATGTTCTTTTGCTTGTGCCCCATATACAGGAGCCTAATGATTTTAGCTTTTGTCCTTTTCCTCTGAAATCGGTGAATGTCAAATGATTTCTGTGACAATTTATGTCAAACTTGTGCCTTTCTTTTTTCCCATTAGATAAATCCATCCCACTTATCACTATCTATTTAAAAAAAAAAGAAAAAAAGGAGAGAAAGCACACATGTAGTGTGTTTCAAGCGCATAAAAGCATGCAAAGACAATGCCAGTGTGACAGCTAATTAAAACCAGGCACTTTAATGCTGAGGAACAAACAGAAATCTTTCAACACACTGAAAACTAAGGTGTTGAGGTGGCAAAACAGAAAGGCAGAGGGATTTTTCAAGGGACAGCCTGAAAGAAGATTTATGGAGTACAAAGGAATTTGCATTATGATGGCTCCCAACAGACAAGTCAATGTTGCTTTGGTACTCTGAGACTCATTATAGTTGCAATGCAATTATGAGCGACTTTTCAGCTTACAGTACTACATACCAACAAAACGAAGTATTTTTGATCAGTGAGATCCCCTAAATTCCTTTGCAGATGGTCCTTTGACCTCATCAGCTGGGTAAGTTATTTAAACTATTGTTCCACCTCGTGAGACAGCTGTGGTATTATTCAGTTTTGTATATGTAGGAAATGAACAGTAAAATCTGTATTTTTATTTAAGGGTTCTTTTTGGTCCTAATAAAAATGTTAATAGCTGAGCAAGAGCACAGTGATTGGAAGAAAGTATATATTTAGATCACTTACTTGCTTAGATCTGAATGCAGCTTTAACTGCATATTTTTAAGCTAAAGCCTCTGTGTACTGCTAGGCATCCTTCCTTTTATACCAGGACATCATGTAATAAACACACTTTGCAAAGCCCTTCCATATACAATGGAGTAATCCATAGAGATGTTTCACTTAGATGAAAAGATCTGTTTTAAATATTAAGTTCTTTTTTATTATTATTATTATCTTTTCTACACTTTTGCTTCACCATTGCATGCATGCATGTACATGTTCTGGACTCCTGTTTCAATAAAGCCAAGGCACATACTAGGCTACGTAGTGAGAGTATAATGGAGGAGATGGCTATTATGTGCTACTGCTCATCCTTGAGAACACCCCTGGGAAGGCAAAGGGGAAAATCTAACTGTTGTCTTCTCCCAGTGTATGATTGCAGAGAGAGCAGCCACACTTTGCCTTCACAGCAAAAGGGCTGGAGGCAATGGCTATGAGTTGTAGCCAGGGATGCCTCAACTAGATAAGGGAAAGAATTCTTCACAATGAGAGCAGGGATTTATGGCATGGGACTTGATGACCAGAGTGGTGGTGAAGCCTCCAATCCTGGAGGTAGTCAAAATCCATCTGGAAAGAATAGTGAGCAAAATCTCTCTGGCTTTAATTTACACTTGTTTTCAGAAGAGAATTTGATCAGATGGCCCCAGAAAGCCTTTCAACTGAAAATATTCTCTGATTCTAAGATATGTGGATGCATGTATTAGTGATGAGGTATGTACGGCTTGTGGTTTGCAATTGGCACAGACTTGCATAGTGTTATACATACACAGGTTCAACAATTTGGAAGAAGTAGCATTTCCCTCAGGAAAAAATAAAAGTAACATCATACAAGAAACTGAAGAAATGTTTCAAAGTGGTAGCAAGATGTCATTTGTTTGGCAGATAGAGATATCAACAGTTAGGACTTGTGGGAATAGATTCCCTTTCCCCCTCCTCCTGCTCTGTTTTGCTTTTAGAGCATGCTTTTGGCAATCGAAAATGTCATTCTCTGCATCATGTAACACTTTGGTTGCAGTTCCTAAAATAGGATTCAGAGGAGAGTGCAGTCAACAGTTGAAACCAACTACTGAACATGGTGAGCAGACATAAAAGATTTGCACTGATAAGATGAAGCCATTGCTGTTTCACTTACAGAGTGTGTTGGCAGGAGCTGCGATCGCTGACATTTCAGGGGCAGTTCCTGAGAAGTGCAGAACTGAGTTGTCTTGCTCTGTTATTGCCACATCAACATTGACACAGTTTGTTTGTGCAAACGTGTTGTCAAAATGAAAGCATTTGTTTTAAATCAGTCCCATTTTCTTTCAGAAGTGAAAGATTTTGGCATGTATTTTACAAAGCCTTAGGAGATAATGTCTGTGAGAAAAAGCAGCAGAAAAAAAGAGAGTATAGCGTGTCACAGATATGAAGAAGCTGTTTGTACAATACACACAAATGCCTCGGAATTGGTGGAGACTCTTGCCAATATATTCCTGACCAACTAAACCCCGTGTGACTTTAGAAATCAAGCGTTTCATGATCTACAATGTGGCCTGTGTTCATTAGAGGCCTTTATTTGTACAGTTTTACAGTAAGGTAAGGCTTTTGTATGAATATCATGCTCTTTTGAGAGGGGGCTTTTGAGAGACATGGAATATTGAGATACAGTAAATAGCGGTTTGGGAAGTCTAGTTAGAAGTATATGAACTTTTGTGGATATTTGCAGAGGAATGTATCAACCTCTGATAAGTGGTGGGAATGAAACAAAATCTCTCAAGTGAGGCTGGACAAGCTATATACAGCATCAGCCTGAATCCTACAAACATTTCAACAAATGCATGATTGAGCTACTTGAAAAAATGCTGAATATGCTGTAGAATTGTCCCACTGGTCATATGTTTATGAGCATTTAGACATTATAACCTGTATGTGAAATGGTAGGAGCAATCCTTACCATCACATGTGCAAAGAATAGGTGTAAGACTACAAGGTTAAATGCAGATCTTCCCCAGGATTCCACCTTACATTAGGGAATTTCAAGCAACCTCCATGATTTATAGGTCTGAATTAAAGGATGGAAGCTGCCTTAATACTCTTTGATAATCCTAAAACATATCCTAATTTGTATTTATTATTCAGTGAAGTAAAACTTGAAAATTAAACGATAGCTGGTGTCTTTATGAACGAGTGCTTTAGCTGTGCTTTCTCAACAGTCTTTTTATTCAACCTCATTTATTTTTTTTTAAATAACTCTTTTTTTCCTGTGCTGTATAGTTGGAAAGCATGCTATGTATAGACCAGTTCTCATGTTTGTGCAGAAATTCTCCTGACATCGAGATGATCTTGTAGAACAGGATGTCTAGCTTCCATGCTTTCTTTGAAGATTGGGATCAATACTAATGGAGCACAAGCACTCAGGAGTAACATAGCAAAGAGAAATCCCAGCTTTTATTTTCATAAAAATAACCCAAATATCTGTTCAACGCCTATGAAGACTCTTAGCCATTTTGAAATATAAGGCATGACATGTTGTTTTAACTTACATACAACAAACACCACATTTCTAAAGTTGCTATTTGCTTCTTTTAAAAGATGAAACTGATGATAGCTAAAATGAAATGAAGCAAGTTTTATGCATGTTGCATTTTAACAAGTCTGCTGTCTCATTGGAATGCACTGCCTTCTTGTGCTACATTTTATTTTTGGAATTTAATAAGGCGCCTGTCATATCTGCCTCAAGGCTAAAGAATATCATGAGGGAGAAATCCAAAGTACTGTCATGTTTGACTGACAGGGGGCCAATTTTAATTTTTTTATGGGAGGTGGCTGATATTAACAGGCTGCAGTGCTGAAGATGCATTGCTCTACCATCTGCTTTAAACATCCTGTGTTGATGAGCCAGTAATGACGTTGCTCTGTGACATTTATCAGGTGAATTTGGCTCTGACACTTAGTAGAGCAGTTTCATTAAAAAATTAATTCTGTGCATTTTACAGTGAAGCCCATTGTGATGATAGATTCTGGTACAGTGCCACGTATCTCCAGAAGCTGTTCTAATTACCTGAGAAACTTGGGAAAGCAATATACTACTACTTTCTATTTCTTTTGTGTACTCCCTGAGCATACAATTAACACACTGACTCACTTAGCTTAAGTCTCTGAAGATCTGTGTCTATTTGATGATTACTAGCTCTTCAAAGTAATAAGCAAACACAACTCAGTGGTTAGATGAAAGTGGGATCAGCAGCCTTTGTGAGGTACAGGCTAGTGGTGGTGTTCTGTAAACGCTCGCTAGAAAAGTAAGATAAAATAATGGAGAAATGCTATGGCTTGCGTATTTTTAAAAGTATATATGCCAGAGAGAAATCTAATCAAATGTTCCCTTGATCACTTCAGTCAAGGGGAGAAAATTCACTGAAGGTTCTGTTCACCACCAACTCAGGATTTAGTGTTCTGGACATTGTCTTATCTGGAGAATTGGAGACTCTGTGGATGCTCGGTAGTGATGTAATTTAGATGTCTTCTATTTCAATATTTGTTGGAAGTTTCATTCATCTTGTTAATGCTATTTCTCATTAGCTTGCCACCAGTGAAAAAAACCAAGATCTTGTCTATGAAATGAACACCAACTCCTTAAGAGGCAGAATTACTTAATTAAGTTGAACAATTAATTAATCTTTTCCTGTTCTTAGACGTGCCAGATCTGCATGTATCCTTCCCTGGGACAGAATGACTTTCAGGTGACTGAGGAGAATAAGTAGTCTTAGCAGAGTTCCTCAGACCCCTCTGAGTGCAACTGGTGGATGATGGCACTTTCGCTGACAGTCTTGGTAGAAAGAGTAAAGGCTTAAAAACTTACTAAAACATAGTAAGTGAAGTTATGGTTCAGTGTTCATTAATACTCTCCTCAGTTAAGCTAGATTATTTTGCAGTGCCTATTTGATTTGAATCAGGGCTGAACATAAATTCTACTGAGTTTAATATAGCACATGATAAGGTGTTTGAGCCAAATCTATGCAGTTAACTGAAAGAAATGATACTTCCTCCATCATATACTTAAAGAGATAAATACAGAGCATTTTGGGTACAAAATGAAGTCCACTGAGGCCAGACTCAACATATTGAGAAATAAGACCATATCACTTCTAAAGAATGATGATATGATGTCTAAATAAAGCAGCAAAAGGAACAATTATGCTCATTTTGTAGATTGAGAAATACATCAGACACATTACACAGCATTATGCAGCTGATCATCAAAATACTTTAGAAAAACATTTAGTTTAATGTGAATCAAATAAGTTCTCCATTAAAGTCTCTGGAGATGATTTGACTGTCCATTAAATCTAGTCAGATAATTTTGGATGAATAATATTCTGTTTGAATATTGTTTTTTTTTTGTTTGTTTTGTTTTGTTGTTGGTTTTTGTTTTTTTTAACTCACCTCTTGGATTTTTTTCTGGTCACATTTCATTAAGGTTTAAATCAAACTAAATATTCTTATCACCATTTTTTTTACAGAAAATTAAAAAGTAGTTTTCAGACTGCTTTATCAGCCTGATGGGAGAAGAGGATACATTCTCTGACATTCTCTTGTGTGCTTCTCCTTCCTTCTTTGAGACAGGGATATTTCTTCATTGTCTGATTTATTAATAGAACAGTTAGAGGTGTACTTTGATTGCATGTAGCCCACACCTGGCCTGGAAGGCATATACTAGTAATCAGTGGAAAAAAAAACCCAATATCTACTTAATAAGGGGAGCTGCATAAGAGTTAAGTTTGTGACCTTTCTCAAAGGACTGTTTTGGGAGCATTTTCATGGCAGGCAAGTTCCATGTGCATTCATCACCTTAATGTGTACCTGCCAGCTGACCTATCCTGCAGAGGTCATCTGGGTCAGGTCTTCAGACAGCTTTTCTAATCAAGGTCCCCTGGTAAGCACTCATTTCATCTGCCCCTGGCTGCTATACGATCTCTTTTTTCCCTTTGTGCTGTGTTCCTTGTGCCTCCCTCTCTTTCCGAAGTGAATGACAGCCAAAAGAAAAAGGGAAATGGAGTAAGGTGGGAGGAGGTTGCTCAAATGCAGTTTCCTCCTTCAGAGATACGCAGTTCCTAAATCCTCCATTTTCTGCCCTTCTCAAGTTGAAATGTTTCCAGCTGACTGCCTTGTCCAGGTGTTAGTCCTCCTGTTACCTTTGAACCTTTGTAGTGTGCTGGGTCTCCTGCTGGTGGTCAAGGCAGAGTTAAATAACCGTATGGCTGCCTACTGCTGAGCTCCGTTCACTCGTCACTTACAACCTGAGCAGATGGTTGTGCTTCTTAGCCTTGAGAGACAGCCGCTTTCTCTTCTCAGAGAAAAGTAGCCCATGGCTAGAGACTGCTTAAGGTTGATTTTTTTGTTTGCTTTGTTTCTTTCTTGTTTTCCTACACCAGAAAATATCTGTGGGACATAAGTGTGAGTCACTCAGAAATAGTGTGAAAAACCAGCAGAATAGTAAATGGTTGTGACAACAGGAACCTTAAGTTAAATACTAGTTTAGAGCTTAAATCTATTTTATTTTCTTGTATGTTTGTACTAATGTTCATTTTCTGCTATTGCTTGTTCATTTACTTGACCAGCTATTAAAGGTTCTTCCTGATTGTCTCAGGTCTTAAGTGGTTTGGTATGAAAGATGTCATTCTTTATAGGCAAGCAGGTTTAGAGCAATAAGGCTTTTTAATCATCAGCTGCTGATCATCATAGACAAACCATGACAATATGTCTTGTTTGCTAGGGTCTTTCATAAAGGGAAGGGGGGAAAAATGCTGATGGAATGATGATTTCTGTATTTATTTATTTTTTCTTCATTGTAAAAGAAGGTGCTGGTTATGGATATTTTAAGCCTTTTTGACAAAAAAGTAATTAATCGTGGTTTGTTTCAGGCACACTTCTGTAATCGTTTCATACTTTTTGCAGTAAAAGGTAGATCAGCTGCATCCCTAGTGTTCTGGAATTGGGATGAAGGACAAGAGGAAAATTACTTTCCTGGAGGGAAAAGATATAAAGGAGATGACCTTCTCTTCCTTTGCTCCTGTTCCACCTTTTTTCCTTTCCCTTATTTTCTTTATGGGTGTACAACACTAGCGGCTGGCTGAGGCCAGATCTTCAAAATAGCAGGGACTCCAAGGAGATGAAAGAGCTGGAAAACTGGGAGAGCAAGTATATTTTCTTTTGATCAGAATAGAACAGATGTAAGTTAGCAGAAGGGCTTCTGTGAACTTCTACAAGTTAATGTAATAACTAAGAATTTAATGATGTTAAGAGTTGAAGCAATGGTGTTGCAGTCCCGCTCTAAGCAAGCAAAATAAACAAAGTTTTTAAAATTATTTTCATTGTGTCAGGACTATGTGGTTTTGTGTGTCTATTTTTCCAACATATTAAGTGGTTGAAATGAAGGATGCTTCCTTCCCCTTCTAACCATATTTCTGTTATGATCTTGAATGTCTAAAGAAATGATGAAGCTTATCATGAATCATGAGAAGCTTAAACCTAATGTTTGTTTAGCACAAAGTCAAAAAAAACAACTAGTTCTGTGGCTCGAGTTTTGTATACCTTACTTGGTAGGTCATTTTAATGGTATTACATGGTACGAAAAGATATGAAGAGAAGTGGAAGAGAAGTCCTGTTGAGCGGCTTGCCGGTGCTTAGCACTCCAAAGATACGTATGCCTAGGCTGTAGCAACCACATTAGTGGTTTCTGGGAGGACCTCATCAGCCTTCCAGTACCTGAGGGGAGCAGGAGGAGGACCAACATTTTACATGATGTGCTAGTGGCAGGACAAGGGGGAATGGCTTTTTACTGAAGAAGGGAGGTTTAGATTAGATGTTAGGAAGAAATTCTTTACTCAGAGCACGGTATGGCACAGGCTGCCTGGAGAATTGTGGATGCCCCTTCCCTGAAGGCATTCAAGACTAGGTTGGATAGGGCCCTGGGCACCATGAGCTGATGGGTGGCAGCACTGCCCATGGCAGGGGAGTTGGAACTAGATGATCTATGAGGTACCTTTCAACCTAAGCCCATCTATGAAAAAGGATTGCATGAGAAGAAGAGTGCCCTTAAATGCTTGCAGAGCAGGAGGTTCCAGAAGAACTCCCTTTGAAGCTGTCTGCCTCATAGTTGGGACAACTTGCTTGAAGTACAGGAATTGTGTAAAGAAAATAATTTTATTAGCACAGCAAAGAAATGATACAGACTTAGCATAGTTGCTCTTAGAGTGAAGCGTCCTGATCATTTGGAGTTGGAAGGTTCTAGATGAACATTAGTTCCTAACAGTTCATAAATGGAATAGTTCATAAAGAACTGTCTCAAGTTACTCAAAAGGCAGCAGTGTTTGGCTTCAGTGAGTAAGTACTTAATGATTCCTTCTTTTTCCTCCATAGGATGCAAGAGGAGAAAAGTTTATTATCAGAGATTATTTAACACCATAGTGATTCTTCAGTAATATGGGAATGAGCTCGCTGATTAAATGAAGTCTGGTTTAGATACTAAGAAAACTGTGCCAAAAATTGTAACTGTCTCATGGAAAGATTTCTCTCTAGGTGAAGAAGGCAAGCTAACCAGATACATTTATCAGATGCTACTGCCCAAGAGTTTGGTTTAGTTCTTTTTTGTTTTCTGTTAAGTACTGAAAATCTTAACTCTTCAGGGATTATAATTCCAGGGACATATATTCTATTCTCCTTTTAATTAATTTAATCTATTTTCCTTTTAATTAGCTTTTTGCAGCACCATTTACTGCTGCTGTTTCTTAATTCCAGTTGTGTAACTTTATTAATCTGTAAACCAAAACACAACGTTTCTTTTTCAATAATGAGATTGGAAATACAGAGCAATACTATCAACATTTGACGAGATAAACCAATTGGTGTTTAGCATGAAAGACGCTGTTATGTTAAAGCCCTCTCCTGACAACATGAACATAAAATCTTTTTAAATAAAATAGCATGTTCTTAGCATTTGCAGCCAAGAACTATAATTACACTGGTGTTTGAACATCAGCTTCTCTGGGTGGGAAACCTTTGCAGGTTAGACTCCCTGTAGGCTGCTCAGTTTCAGAGTGGACACTTACAAAGTGGTTGTGGCCCTTCTTTGCCATCTTTATGAAAATAGGACTTAACTTCTAAAGTTTAACAGGCAAAGTCCAAGAATATACACTGTTGTTCATGAGATCTGTAAGCCCAGTATAACTTGTTTGTGCTTATGAGTCATTAACATTCTGTTGCTTTTGCAAATTATGTTCAGAGCATCTGTCTTCTCCACTGTTATTTTGAGGCTTCAGTCTCTATGGCTGTCAATTTAACAACTTTTTTGAGTGTTATGGTCATTTTCTACACTGGAATGAAAGTTACAGGACAAAATCGCAGGGACATTTTCATAATACTTGAATATAATCTATAAGGAAGAAGAGTAGTGCTGATATCATATCTGTCTCTGAAATAATGCCTCCTATTTATTTCCATGGAAACTACAGCTGACACAAAGAGCACCATACTGTTATTTGATAGATCACGTTCTCAGCTACAGATTGCTCTTTTCATCATAGTTACTGGCATTATGTTTTCAGTAGTGAACATGAACAACAACCTGCATGCTGTGTTCGTAAACATCTGCATGAATGTCCAGAATGCAGCTTGTCTTCAACGTCACTATTGCCATTGCTGAAATGCACCACCGCTGCCTCATTGTGCTTACATCCACTGTTTGGTCTCTGTAAACATTCAGCAACTGTCAGTAAATGTCAGTGGGTATGTCATCTTTCACACAGCAACAAAATGTAATGAAATATTGGCAGGAAGGTTCAACCTCTACTGCCATACCACCAACGTCCACCTGTGACATCATGGCCAACATAATAAAATAGGAGGCGTTATTTTCAGAGCAGCTCTCACAGCTTGTCATCATAAACTCATAAAAGCATTAGAATAAACAACTCAAAGATATGAAGCGTGTGTGTAGCATTCAGTACAAGCCTTGCTGTCTCCTTTATGCTATAAACCTATGATATCACTGTCACAGAACAGAATTCAGCTATATGATCATTAGTTCTTAGTCTGCTGAATATGATTTAAAAAATGTTCTGTTCTTTTTAAAATGCATTTTTCTGCTAGTTCTAGTAAAGAACTGGTTTTAGCATTAGACAATTCTCAACTCTACTCCTGGCTTCACTGTACTTTACATATGTCAGTAAATAGATTTATATATTTATTGTGAGGGCATTTATGTAATAGTATTCTAATGTTATTAGAATTTTTAAGCAACTAATAGATGTATCAAAGGGCAAGACATCCTTTGATCACATAGCAATGGATTTTGATGAATTATTTAAAACTGGGAATTTCAGAGAGTAAAAGAAAGGGACGGAAAGTTACCTGAAATAAAAAGAGGTTTTTTTTTTTTGTGTGTGTGTGTGTGTGTGTGTGTGTGTGTGTGTGTGTGTGTGTGTGTGTGCGTGCATTAAAAGGCTTGCTTGCCTCCATCAATTGTCCAGTTTCACAAACCAAACCTGCCTTGAACTTTTGCTTCTTTCCCCATTAGAGGTCACACTAGATTTTCAATATATGTATTTTCACCCATAGTTGACCAGAACTGGAGATTAATAATGCCTAAATTAAAATAATAATAATTTAAAAAGAAATATTTAGCTGAAAAGACAAAATCCACCAAAGTATTCATCAAGTTTCCTGACTAAATGATTATAATGGAGTGAAAAGATCTGCTAAAAGTGGCACATACTCCAGTCTTTACCACAGGACTGAAGCCTTTTCAAGTTTATTAGATGACTCCAGATGGCATAATCTTCTTTTCAGTTTGATTTTAAATGGGATGCAGTTTCAGTAGACAAAACTTAACTTAAGAAATAAATAAAGTAGTATAGTGAGAGTATGCTGAGATCTCCAGACCAGTAGCAACTGTAGTTGCTGCTGAATTTTTAATTTCTGCTCTGTGATTATTATTATTTTTTCTTTTGGGGGCAAAATTCCCATGAAGCAATACCATAATGACTCAGGTAGCAGGCCCAGGAGAGTCCGTCAGCATGCAGGAATTCTGTAGTGAGGAATCTGATGGCAGACATCTTTGTTCTTCTTCAGCATCGTGGTAGAGCACAGAGCAAGTCTGGGAGGGAGAGTGCAGCTCGTGAGGCTTCTCATGGCAGAAACCACTTCTTCTTCATGAGGAATCTGTTGCCAGAAAACCTAACCTTGTGGTTGTAGGTCCCCTTTTTATCCTTCTGCCAGCATGGCATTTCTGGGCGCTTGGATAAGAGTCATGTGCAGCACCTCCTGAGATGGCCATCTTCCTCGAGATAAGCCCACACAAAAGACCGCTTCACGGCTATTAAGCTGTGGTATCTCTCTCACTCGTTGGCCCTGGCCTTGTCCATCTGTGTCCCTCAGACAAAGGATTTCTCAACCCTTGCCCGGGACTTGCTTGGACTTGTCCATCTGTGTCCCCAGCATGCTTTGAGACAATGATGTAAAAGAATAATCTCTTATGCTCTGATGGTTCCAGGACCAGCACTTAGGCCACACGTGAAGTGGCAGCTGGTGGCAGCAAAATTCAAATGCTGGTGTCTGGAACATATTTTTACAGCTGTGCCATCCAGTTCTTTGGACATTTTCTTTTATTGTGTCTTAGTTTTTTCTCTGCTGGACATTGGAATTTCTTGTGGGATATTCATTGGGTCAAATCATTGATGCTACTCCCTTGCCATCCTTAGTGTCATTTGTGTTGAACCACTCCCAAGTGAGAGTGGTTTACCTTCATGAATGCACTAAGGGCATCATTTGAAAGAAACAGAACAGTTGGTCTTGAAATTCAGGAAGGCTACTGAGTGCGTTTAATATTGCATAGACATGATCTGCTGTAGAGTTTTTGCTCTGCAGATCATAAATAGGTCAGAAATATAATCACCATCCTCTTGTCTGAAGGTACATCACATAATTGTTTTATTTTATCTCTTTATGATTTAATGATATCTCTGAAGCTTTCCCCAAAGCTGTTGGCAGTGTTTCTTTAGCACCAAGTATATGATCAAAAGAAGTATATTTGGTTGTTAACAAAAATAAAGATAATGTTTAAAAGCATTCTTCTAATATAATAAGAAAAAATAATCATTAGCTTGTTCCTAGATAAGATTATAGCTATAAAATATAGAGATATCAAGTTTTTTCTGTGGCTGTGGTTGTTTTCTGTTTTTCTCCACTGTGTTGGGCAGTGTAGTTGTAATGTAAACGCATCCTCAGAATTTACTGGGCTGCATGTAATTGTAAAATATCCAAAAATAGAGTGTTATCTTGGCTGTGCAAGTGTTCTGTGTCAAGAAAATATGTAACTGTGAGAGAGTAGGACCAATTTATTTAATAGAAGTGATTGAGACTTTTTCTCAGAGGAGAGCTCTAGTACAGTAGTGGAAAACTGCCTGTATAATGCAAGGTAATGCAAAAAATTATGTATCAGTGAGGTATCCAGATCAAATGTTTTACTGCTCTACATAATATGCCAAAGCTGCCAATCAGTTGCAGCCTGGATCATGCCCAGATACTGCACTGAATCCCAGTGAGAGGAAGCGAGAATCCACCTTTCATAGAGAAGTGGCTGAAGGCAACTGTGCTTTGTGATGAAGTCCTGACAACATGCAGGACAGAGGGAACAGCTGAGCAAGCCACTCTACCCTGTGCTGCCACCCTGACCTGTAGGACACTTCCTTGGGGTGAGGGAAAGGTCAATTCATTTTGCAAAATCAACAAGCCGTTCAATCCACAACTTGTTTGCTGTGATTGCCAAGGGTGCCAATTAGTGGCAGCTGTATTGGTGTGGTTTGTGATGTGGACAGCTGGCTGCTAGCAGCTGAAACAAGAAAATCCTCTTCTTCCACATGGAAGCAAGAAATTGAAAAGAAAGACAGTTAACACAGTTTTCTTTCCTTTTCCTTTTTCCTTTTCCTCTTCCTCTTCCTCTTCCTCTTCCTCTTCCTCTTCCTCTTCCTTTTCCTTTTCCTTTTCCTTTTTTTCCTTTCTGGATCATTAGTTTAATTTATTTTATCTGTCACCACTTATTTTTTTTCTTCCCAGCTTTTTGGTATTCCTTCCAACATAGCAATGCTAGTTGTGATACATGCTTTGGGACACTATTCAAGATCTTCTTGCCTAGCCGGGGCATTCTTGTTATCTAAGATCATGTGAAAATGGGTTAGGTTGTGGTAGGAACTGAGAATCCCATTAGAGCTCCAGTAAAGCAAGAGGGAAAACTTCCACTGAAATGTTTTGAAGGGTTTGTTTTGTTTTACTTTGTTTTGATTGGATGTTTTTAAGTGTAAGCTGAGCTAGTAATCCAGTTCAGATGCTCCTGACATCCTAAAGAACAATTGAATTATCTGACACTATCTTCAGGCTTGGAAGACAGGAGAAAGGCTGTAAGATGAACTACCCACCTGGTCTTTAGATGAAGTCTGTCTGGGTCATGTTTAGGTGGCTGCTGTGTTGAGATTTCATTTACTTTCTCTTTTGTCCAAGTTGGAAGTACTTTATCATTTCCTATGTGAAGAAATGGAAAGTCTGATGTATAAAAATTGCCCGAGTCATGAGACAGATTTTTCCTGAAATCTTTGCATTTCAGATTTCAAAAGAATTTTCAGAAAGTCTTTGAAATGCTCTGAAGTTGTTATTTTTTCAAAAGCATCTTTGGCAGATCAAAAGAGTACAGCTTCACAAGACTGTCTGTTTTCTCACGTAGAAAGTAGAGGGGAGCTGGATCATCAGCCATGTTTTAGATTCTACGGCAACATAGCTTATGTAGAAACTGTGAAAATACTATTTTTTAGTACTTGGCAGCAACACAGTAAAAGTAATAAATAAGTAAAGTACATATGACCTCATCTTTAGGAAACCCTATAAACTGTGGCAGCTCCTTTAGATTGTTCTGATGCCAAAGAACACATTTCAGACTTCATCTTGTATATGAGTTGGATTTGCAGAGACTTTACTGTTATTCAGTAAAATACCACTTCTTTGACTGGATTCGTCTCATAATGCCTTGAGACTGCCTATATGGTGATTTTCACTGCTTCCATTTTGTACAGTCTATCTTTAGCTGGAAAAAATATATACCTTGAAAAACTATTATAGTTGCTTTCACTAACTTTTGTAATGCACATAGCAGCTTTGTGTTGGAAGCAAATCATGCATCAGTGAGAGAGACAGCAAACAGACTACCTTTTCATGGTGGCTTCATTGTTCTCTAGTACCTTCACTTAAAGGGGAGCCCTTTAGGGTAGAATGTAACATCATCCAGAAAGTATTCTCTTTGCATGTGCACGCACATATATATGTGCATTTGTAGGTAGGGACATTAAGAAATTTGAATTTTTGTCTGTAATCCCACCAAGAAGGAAGTTTCAGAGCTGGGTGTTCCAACTGGCCAGAGAGTGGTTGGCTGCCTCATAATTTGCTCCTGTTTTGTACTAAATGGGATACATAATGGCACTGTGTATTGTTCTTCACCAAAATACTGTTTGTTTGGGGGCCTACATTGCATCCTGCTTCTCTCTCTTCAGTTCTTTTTTACATGGCCTTACATTACTTTCTTACTTCTGCCGTACTGGTGTACCTTGAAATCATTGGCCTAAGTTCTTCAAATGTTTATAGTTGGTCTGAGCAAGATGTTAGCAACTCTTTCCACATGATGTATCTCCCAGTAAGATTAATGAGCCTGCCAACTGGGGATTTGGAGGCAATACCAACCCAAAAGAGTGCTTCCTGTCTCTTCATCATCACTTCACCAGTGAAGGTAAAGATCATCTCTCTTTTAGAAATACTACTACCCCTGAAAACTTAAATATTCTGCTGGAGAAAAAGTGTACTTGAAGTTATGATAGCATTTAATTTTTTTTTTGTTTATATGTCAATATCTATCAACTGAGATATTGTCAGTTTTAACTAGGGAAGAATTAAATAAATGCCTTGTTGTGTAATACTTAACAATTTATTTATTTTTTATTATGTAGGACACACTGTCACAATTCTTTAGTTAAAATTAACATCCAATTTATGCTGCTTGCTCTTTGAAGACTGTAGCATAGCACAGTCTTCTGTTTAACCAGAGGTCGCAGAACTATTTATTTCAGGGAAATGAAGAAAGTTCAGTCTGTTGTGAATACTTGTATATTTGCTGAGAGGGGATCTTCAGATCCATTTCAGAAGGAAATGTTAGAAGTCAATAGATCAAGAAATGCTGAACACCACTCTGTTATGTAGTATACCTATTTTCCATGTTTTCTATATCTGGAAATGCAAAGAAAAGACATAAAAGTAAATGGATTTCCGAAAGTATAGCTTCAATGAAGTTGTACTATAGAGTCTTTGATTTCCTTCTGTTTATTTGGTTAATGTTTGAATCAATTTCATTTTCTTTTTGATAATAATTTACTTTAGGAAATATAAATATTTTGTCTGTTCATTTAGTCTAGTCTCAAAGTGTCTATAATGGTAATTTTCTAGATTCTTTCAGTCTTCATTCAGTGCAGTAGAAAGATATTTAGGAGAGGAGACAGTAGCTTCTTTCATGTAGTTGACTAAACAAGAGCTATTGAACATTTCAGTTATGTTATATAATTAGATAAAAAGTTGTAAAAGTTTATACTTCTGTGTTAAGTGCTACAATCCATCTCTTTCTGTACTAATTTTGTAGTAATATGAAATCAAATTATCTGAAACTAAAAATGTAAACGTGTTCTACATTTCTGCATTTTGACCTGATATGATTCTTAAACTTTTTTTTTTTTTTTTTTTTTTTTTTTTTTTTAAAGGTAAATCAGTACAGCAATAATTTTATTTTAAAGCATTATCTGTAGTCTGGCCTAAGAGCAACAAATATACAGTGCCTTTATATAGGTACTTTTGATTATCCTAGACTCATAAGTAGTATTAGAAAGTGGCATAACAGCAGCAAATGGATAATTCTGATTATTTGAAATAAGTTCTTCTGTAAAGCTGATTGCACTCAAAAGTCTTCTGATGCTGATGTTATCAACTGACCTAGAAAAAGTTGGGCTATGATGTAAGCATGGAATTGTGAAGTTAGAATGGGACAGGGTCTGCTCTTTGGCAAAAGATAACTTCAGCATGCAACAGCTGCCCAACTATCAGCTCAGAATATAGAACTGGCGTCTGAGCACCTCTAAACACACAGAAAGTTCAGAGGTGAAAAAGAAGACTGTAAAACCCCACTTTTGAAATTCATGTATTTGCAGCTTCTGGCTTGCAGCCTATATACTGTAGATCAGATGGATCAGGTTATGTTTGCATAAGAAGGGAATAAGGTAGAAAGAAAAAGCTGAGGTGTGTTTGTTAGTACATCTGTCTGCAACAAAATCCAATTGTGGAAAGGTCTGGGTCAGCGTGCATGAAAGAAGTGAACAACAACAACAACAACAACAATAATAATAATAATAATAATAATAATAATAATAATAAAAAAGCAGTTTCTTTGTAAGTGGGGTGGTCCCTTTAGCTCATGCATTAGTGGCTGCGCTACAGAAGACTAGTAATTTATTGATGCAGATGGCTATGTAAAGTGCATGCAATTTGTGAGGGGGCTTGACCCTTGACTGATGGGCCATATGTTGCAAAGCCCCAGAGGCATCATTTGACTGAATTCTCTTCCTCTCTCTGTCTCTGCACCTATGGTCCTTGTTCAATCACCACATATTGAACTATAGACTTACTAACTCCTGCAATAAATCTCTAACTAATGGCTCACAAAGGCTATAACTTAACCCTTTACATACAAAAGAGCACATAATTTTGCATTGAATTCTTCACACTCGTTGAAATAAATATTGCATGACCTAGCTAGTTATCAAGGTCCAAGGTGTCATAAAATACGACCACCTGCAGGCTTGTCACTGTCAGGATAAACCAAATTCACTTTGAGCTCTCTTAAACCTTAATGATACGTCAGTGTTATCATTAAGCACTCTGTTGTACATTCAGTTGTACATTGAGTTGCATTTCTAAAATACCACTGCTGAAGTGCAATGAAGTATTGAATGTTTCTAATTAACTGCCTTACCTTGACTGTTACTCTTTTTATATTCTAATAAGGTTAATAGTAGGTTCTTCATGACCTAGGCCTATGCCTTTTGTTGCGTGGAGAGTCTGACAGGCACCTTTATTCCAGTGGACAGGTTTTCCATAATCTGTTAAAATTTATTAATGTTTTTCTCTCATGAAGAATCATTTCTTAAGAACAGTTAATGTATTCATAGGCATTAGTATATTTGTAGTTGCAATTTATTTCACATACTATCCTTTCTTAGACTGTAAGATGTTGTAAATTGCTCCTCATCTAGACTTGACAAGTAGGGGTCTAAATTGTTGCGTGTTGTATGGGTCTGTGGGCTGCTGTAAAACAAAACTGCCCTGTTAGAAACATGCTTGTTGCCATTAAGCTGTCTTTATACAAGAAGCAAAATAAGCCATACAAAGAAAGACTCAGTGGTGAAACTTGAAAATTAGTACTGATGTAGCTTTTAAAAAATCTTATGATGTGACTCCTTAACCTCTAACCAATAGGGTTTCAGCCTTAAAACATAGACATGAAATTAGACGGATTGAAAAATTTTGGTAAGTTCAAAGAAATCAAGAACAAAACAGTTCCTCCTGGATAATGACTCTTCTTTCACTGCCAAGTGATCTGGAGTGAGCATTTTACCCAGTGGAAGTCAGCAGGAGTTTTATCATTACCACCAAGGTCATGATTTTACCTAAAGGGTGCAAACGCATGTGTAGGTAAAAGGAAGGAATGTTTTTATTATTAGTTATTTGGTTTGTTTGTGTATTAATTTTACAATGGTAAAGACCTCTGTGGTAATTTCATATGAGAAGCTTTTTATAACACTGCCAAATTTGTTTTGGCAAAATTCCAATCAGTAGTAGGGTTTGTTCAAGTAAGCACTGTGAAAGTACTTAAATACACTTGGTTAATTTTTTATATAGTTTTATGCTCAGAAGAACTATGAAAACTTTAATTCACATAGCAATTGCTATTCTGTAGCTCAAAGTGTCTGTGCAGGTGACATTTTTCTTAGTTTTGTTCATGATTTTTTTGAGATAGGAAATGGAAAGAAATTGGAGCAATTTCTAGTCCTCTTGTAGTCAATCTGAATTCACTGTTATGGTATGAAGAAAGTCAGTGCATGGTAAGCTGATGTAAATGAATAAATTCATTGCTTTCCTTCTTAAAACTGCTTCCTTAGCAATTTGTGATGCAGTCAGAAAGTGAAATTGTCTCAGCACAAATCATGTGCATTAATCATGCACATATTTGTTTGCAGTCATTTGTATAAAGACTTGTAGGCTTAGGAATTTTATTTATATGGATTCTTTTTCTGTGGTCATTACACCATTATTGTATTAATAGTCTTCAGGCTTGAAGTATTCCATGTCCCCAGAAGCCACTGATAAGCATTCCCTCCTGAGGTTATTATTTCACAATTAAAGTGATGATATTGAAAACATTGATGGCAGTGGGATTTGTGGGGGCAAAGGTCTTTACCATTGCCTGGAATACCAGAGGCCGTTAAAAACATCCATTTCTAGATTTCCTACATACATTAGTCCCCCATGGAAAGCATGCATATCAGTTTTGGTCTATGTTCTGAATGAATTATGCTAGGCTATAATTTAATGTGCATTTTATATAGCTTTGTTCAGAAATCGTTTTGTGTTTTATCTCGGATGTGCCTGTATACCTCATCTAGTTTCTATAGTCAGCACCTTTAAGTTGAGTAGACTACGTACCCCTCACGTATCCACTCAATCATTCAGACTAGTCATCCCTAGTTGAAATACATGGGGTAGAATCTGTCTTTTGGGATAATGATCAAAGGAACTTATTCAGTAGCTTCTAGCTTATACAATGTACAAAACAGTAGGAAAGTGTTACAGCCTTATGCAGATTGATCATCAGTGACTGATGATCAGTAGTATTTCTGAATAATATCAATGTCAACAGAAAGTCTACAGTTGACCAACATGAAATTCTACAAAGCCTTCTGCTATTTATTCCTGCTGATCGTATAAGAGGTTATAGAGAGCTGCCTGTACAGAACAGTGTTAGTGGGCGTGCACATTGATGAAAGTCATTGCCATCCTGATTTCCAGCTGACAGACTGTGGATTATCACTGTCATACTACCTGTAGTGAAATGAGTTTGGAGTTTTTGAGAAGCAATAATGAATTCTCTCTTCTTTTAACAACATTTGTATCCACTGCTTTTTGTTTTTCTTGACTTTCAGGTTGTGCTCTGGAAATACTGTTTCAAAGTTAGTATTGTTCTACTCAGTTTTAGAATAGATATCATCCTTCCCGGTTGAAGGGAAATCAAGAAAACAAAAAAGATAGAATTAATTCCAGTCCAAGCAGGGCAGTTTTCAATAGCTAAAGCGCTATTTTCCAATTTATATAAGACACGTAGCCTGTGAATTAATGCAAAATAACTGCTTGGACAACAGTCTGAAGCAGTACCACAGGCACTGATCTGAGGGAAATTTAAAAAAACGTTTGAAGTTTGCATCAGAGCAAGCACCAAACATTCTGAATTCTCTTCCTGCATGTGCCACAGTATGCTGTATAATCCCAAGCAATTTGATGCTCCTGTGTGTGCCTGAATTTTTCATCTTAATTAGTTTGACTGTTTTATTTAATTGAAGTCTACTGCCCAATCTCCCAACTTGAAATATAAACTAACAAAAAATCCCTGTGTATTTCCAGCATAAGAAAATATAAGCATAGAAATTAATTTTATCTAACAATATCTTAAAATGTGGCAAACTCTGATACAAGTAAGTATTTCTTGTTAACTGGCAGAACAAAGCGGCGTTTATGTGGGTTTTGTTGTTTTTTTTGGTTTTGATCTTTGGAATAGGTAAGAGGAACAGGTCAACTAGTTCTGTCCTGCAGCTTGAACCACTCTTACAATCAGGTCAGCTGAACAACAAAATCCTCAAACCAAATAAGAGATTTGTCCATTTTGTCATTTTAGATACAGAGTAATTTCATTGATGCCATTGGAATCTAAAACTCAGTGCAAGTTTCATCCAATTATGTGAGCTTTGAGGGAAGAGGACATTCTGAATGGATTTTGGATCAACAGAAAAGATTATAAAAATCTTGGTCTGCATTAGACCCTCCCATTTAAATAAAGGACATTTTCAATTGCTATTTTGTATGAACATCTTTTTTTAGTACAGGAGATGCACAAAGAATAGGGGGAAGATCTTGGTATTACAAAACTATGATTTATTTTGTTGTTCTTCATCTCCCATTATAGTTTATTCATAGCAAGCTTTTATCCTGTAGAAACGGTAATTGAATTGGTGTTGAAGAGAAAGTTGGCGCACATAAATAATAAAAAGGGCAGCTTATATGTCTATATATTTCAGTTGCTTTTTCGTTGTGACCAAAGGCTCTAAAGACACGAATAGTAAATTTCAGCTACTTCCTTCAAGATTAATTTATTGTTCCATAATCTTTGTTTATGATGCAGACAGAATAGTTAAGTAATATCAAATAAATCAGAGTCCTTTACTATTATAATGTGAAGCGCTTTACTGTGTTATATTTTCTCTGCCTCCGTAAAATTTTAGGCACAATGTTTTAGTACACACAAGATACAGCTAATGAAAATAAGACAGTTGTGTTGCTAATGAAAGCTAACACCAAATGTTTACTTCTTTTACTGAACAGATAATATGAATAGGTTGGGGTTATCCTAACTTCAGTAATTATACCACACAATTCCTTTCTGAAAAAGACATCTTCACATATTTAGACAAATTATTCGTGCCATCACCTGTGTTTTGTATTTGCTGACTCATGTGCTATTAAGTGTGCTTAATGGGGTGGATGTCAGGAAGAACTAATATGACCACTGCTAGGACATTAAGTATAGTGTTGTTTTTTTTTCTTCCTATTCCTTTTGTGTATTGGTTTTATATTAATTCCTGCACACAGCCTGCTCCTACTTGCCATAAGTTTCAAAGGGAGTACAATCAAGACCCACTGTAAGCTCTGTCTCTATTTCCAGAGGTTTCTCTTTGCTGATTAGCACAGAGATTTGTACATGAAAGTTGTAAATAAAACAACAGAGCAATCTCAGTGGAATGAGGGGAGCTCAGGGGGACTGAGCAGGTTCTGCAAAGTTGTTGTTTGGTAGGGAATATACATAGGTTGCTCTGCAAGTAACGTCTCCTGCTTAATTCCATGAAAACTACTACAAATACAAAGAGCTCAATAATACTGTTTGACAGCAAATTCTCAGCTACAAAACACTTCTTTTCAACACAGTCATTACTATTAGCAATGCATCTTCAACAGCGATGAACAAGTACCTGCATGCTGCGCTTGTAAAATATCTGTACCAGCAGAAATTGACCCAGCGTTTAACAGCTGCTATGATGGCATTGTTGCTAGGAAAATGTTGCCCCACAATCTGTCTCAGATTAGCCTAAAAAGAAGGAAGTCAGAAGATGCTAAATCTAGACTATATGGAGATTCATGATCCTTGAGGTCCTTTCCAACCCTGGCCATTCTGTGATTCTGTGACAGTCTGGCCAGATTTGCAGTATGATCCACAATCTTCAAACTGGTATGTGTTCTGGTGTTACTGTGTTGCAAGAGAAAGTCTGTCTTCTCAGGCCTGACTCTGGAAGTTTGAGCCTTTCTCTTCAGACAGTGTTGGGATGTAGTGGTCAGAGTTGATGGTTTGTGTAGGTTGTGGGAAATTGAAAAGGATCAGCCCTTTTCAGTAGAAAGCTTTAGTTACTGAGGGCTGCATCTGGTGAATTTTCTTCAGTGGGAAATTTCACATCACAACTCCATGGATTGCCGTTTTGACTCTGGCTCCTAGTGGTGACATTACATGTTGTCACCAGTAATGACACAATCAAGGAAACTGTCACCTTCAGCCTTGTATTGATACAGTAGGTCCTGACAGACTTGCATATGGTGTTCTTTCCATTCCTATGTGAGCATTCGTGGGATCCACATGATGTAATGTTTGCGATATTCCAGTGTTACCACCATCATTTCCAATGCATTGAAGCTGATATTCAGCTCTGTACTCAGTTCCCTGGTCATAATCCATTCAATTTGCATGGATGAGCTGATTGAGCTCTCTTAATTTCACAGTGTGACAGCTGTACATGGTCATTCAGAATGTGGCTTGTCTTTCACATCACTACCCCCACTGCTGAAAGGCACCAGCCACCACCTCATTGTGCTCAAATCCACTGTTTGATCTCTATAAATCTTCAGCAAGTGTCAGTGAATGTCAACAAGTACAATTTTTTCCATGTAGAGGAATTCAGTGATACACCTTTGCTTCACATGCACTTCCATGTCAGATGCCGTTTTGTCATGCTGCCCCTCTGCTGCCATCTGTCACATGGCAACAAAATGTAATGGCATATTGTTGGAAAGATTCAACCTCTACTGCTGTACTACCAACATCTGCCTCTGATGTTATGGACCAACATAATAAAATAGCAAGCGCTACTTTCAGAATCACTCATATTTTAACATATTCTACAGCTACCTTTTGGCTAAAATACTGAAAGCACATACAACTCCAGCTGAATTCAGTGCTGTGGTACTTGCCACAGTGCAGAAAAGGAGAAATCTGTTGTCAAGATTTAGTCAGCCCTCTGTTCTTTTTTCTGGAGTGAAATATGAAGGAAGGTTCCTATGTGTATCTGTGTGCTGGTTGCAAAACAGAGTGTTATCCCTAGACAGAAATTAACATGTCAGACATTACCCAGAAGAGTATTTATAAGAACCAACTAAAGAACTAAGTGAACGGCAGAGTTGTGTAAAGCAAACAAAGGTACACCTATGATTAAATCACTGCTAAATATGCTATTCTTAGACATCTTGTTTGTCACAGAAATTGTCCTATTATCTTCCTATTTTTTTTTTTTTTGTGTGTGTGTGTTGGTGTGATTTTAATGTTCCCATGAAAATC
This sequence comes from Meleagris gallopavo, assembly GCF_905368555.1. NCBI lineage: Eukaryota > Metazoa > Chordata > Aves > Galliformes > Phasianidae > Meleagris > Meleagris gallopavo. The sequence goes on along the minus strand of NC_139404.1, from coordinate 95,662,034 downwards.
TGATGACTTAATAAATAGTGGAAAGCAACACAATAGGAAGACAGAGTAGAGAATTCGTTATCTATACGTCAAAAGCTGTTTTGTGGATACGCTTGCTTTCTGTATCATGCAGTGGAAGCTCAAGAATGTAGGATAATGTCAGAGCAAAAATGTTGTTTTCCCCATTGCTTTTCCAGCATAATGCCTCATTGTTTCTTCATAGAATGAATATATTCATGCAATCTTCTATGCAGGTTTTGAGGCACTTTTTTTTTTCTTGCCTTCTGAATGCCTTTATTAGGTAATATCATGCAATGCTGCAATATTATTTTCTGTGACCTTTCTTAGTGTGTGGTTCTGGTTGTGTTTTTTTTTTCCTACTTTTAGGGAAATAATACTTCTCCCTGCAGACAGCTTAAGAGAACATTTAATTTTAAGAATTGATTTGGTTAATAATAGCACCAATATAGAAGAAGTAATAGGTGACTTATTTTACTCTGGATGAAGGTATTCCATTTCTGCAAACTGTATTGCATTATCAAGGTAAGTTGTCACGTAAATACTTTTAAATAGCATGTTAGTTGGAAGGAGAGGAAAAGAAAAATACTTATTGATAAAGATATTCTTTAATTCTGCAGAATATTACCACTTTTTGTTCAGTTGAATAGTGTTATGATAATGAAGAACAGGATGCATTATCTTTTCTAATGTGTAGAAATGATGGAAGGAAAAGAAGGAAATCATTTAATGTTTCTTTTAGGTTCGTGTGATCTGTTCTTTGGGAAAAGATATGAAGGTTTCAGGTGTGATTCTGCAATTATTTTTGTTTTGCTATGGTTTCAAGACCTCAGAAGAGTGACCTGTAAAACCATTTGAAAGTCGTAGCTGGGGGCAAGATACAACCTCACAATAAAATGAAAGAGAATATTCCCTTGTTGGTGCTGTTTTTTTCCTGATGACTTGGCTGTTAGAAGATGGGGCCATTCTGGGCATTATATGTTGTGACTTTGAAGAAGTGAAAAAGTCATGCTTTAAGTCGTGAAAATTACTTTGCATAAATTCTTATCCTTAAACTGAGAAAATAAAGATGTCTTCAGATTTGTTACAAGTTCCCTTGCTACAAATGGGTAAACTGAGGCACAAAGAAATTCACTTGCCTTTTCTGTCAGGAAAAAAAAAAAAAAAAAAAAAAAACACCCACAAACATGAAGAAGAATTAGGAATAGGATTGAATCCTGATTCTCTGCACCATTTATGCAAGTAGGTAGGCCACATTTAAAGTAAGATTAAAAGTTTTTTGTATTTTAGTCTTAAGAATAGCTCTGCAGATTGTACATAGTAAAGCGATAAGAGTAAGTTGTTTAATTGGTGAAAATTTGCTTGCTGATCTTAAACCAATCCTTATTAGTGGATAAAAGAAAAGAAAGTTCCAAGATACTTATTCATTAGTTTCCAAGTCTGTTTGCTTACTTAAGCACATATGAAAAACCATTTAGATTTCAGATTAAGTTGGAAATCTCTAAAGAATAAATTTATCTGTGGATATTTATGGTTTTATTTACATTCAAAATGAGAGGACTCTTTTGTTGTGAAAAATTGCTTTCTCCTTAGGCTGGGCTTTTCTAGGAGTTGCTGAGAAGATTAAAAATAATTTTGTAATTACCAGATTAGTATTACCCTACAAGTTGAGCCATTGTTTTTGCCTAAAATATTTTTTTATAAGCAGGTTCTAAAGAGAGAATTCTTTTTTTGTTTTGATGAAAAAAAAAAAAGTGCTTTCAAGATAGTGTTTCAGGAGCAGAATGTTATTCTTGTTTGGATATTAATGCAGTTGGAATTTTCTTTCTAGCCAATAGTATTACTACTTAAAGCAGAATTGTCCCTCATAATTGGGCAATTTAGTTTCTTGTCTCATTTGTACCTCAGGAGTTTCTACCTCAATATTTTTGTCAACCTGTGTGCAACTTATGCTGTAAACACTTGACTGGCACTTCTCATTTAAGACTTTATACTTCATAGTGATACAGCAATTTAAGTTATATGAATAGTTAATTCTTAGAAATCCATTACTCTTGTAACTCAGCCGTCTTTGGTGTACAAGGGAAACAATAGGATTATGCTTGAAATTGTACTGAGCAAGTAGCAATTTCATGAACAGAATGTCAGAAGGAAGGAAGCAAAAACAGCTTGCCAGAAAAGAAGGTGGTGAAATGCAGCCACTGTAGATGGTAGTTCAGCTGAGAAAGCAGAATCAGAAAACAGCAATTGATTCTCTAACCATGAGTCCAATCAAGAGGCTTGTGGAGATCCTGTTGTAGGTCTGTTAAATTAAGCTAAATTAAAGTAGGCTTCCTGGAAAGGAGTGAAAGGGAAAAGTAGCATTAGCGAAAGGAGGGCATTTGAGTCTATTGATTCTGAATTTTTCATTAGTCACGTGAAGATCAGATTACATGCATATTGTTACATTATAATTATGCATATTCATTTATGACATTTATTGACAAATTGCAACATCCCCTTGCTGAATGTGCTGTTTAATAACAGATTCCCAGTGCTATGCACTTAATTTAGCATTTCTTCCCTGAAAATTGCAAGTAGTTACTTTTTCTAAGTAAAACAGTTTACAATGGTTGCTCTTTGGTAATGTTCCTGCACAATGACATCAAATATATCATCTGCTATCCTCAGACAAGAGAAATACCATAGTATCATGAATATCAATTATGTCATAACACTTGGTAAATGACAAATTTTTAATGGGAGCCACATTAAGCCTTAATGTGAGCCAATTTTACAGTGCATATAACTGTAAAATCTTTTCCCCCATTCCAAATAAATTGTCTCTTCTGTTTCATGAGTACTGAAGTGATAATAGCTTTTGCAGTGAAGATGAAGTGTACATTCATATGGAATAAAAATTCATCTTAGAATTCTTTTAGAAGCTTCTTTTTTTTTTTTTTTTTTTTTTTTTTTTGTGTGTGTGTGTGTCCCTGATATTATTTTATTTTTTGCCAGTATAATATTCTACTTTGGAGACATTAGATACTTTCAAAGCATCTGTCTGTCTTTTTCACAGACTTTAGTGTATGTATATATTAGGAAGTGTATACAAGGAAGAGACAGAAACATTGTTATGGAAAGCAAGGCAATCTATGCAAACTGTTGAACTCAAGCTGTATAGTCATTTTGATCTTATGAATAATGTAAACTTACTAAGGCTAGATAATTGTTTTGCTGACCTTATTGATTTAACTGATTGAAGCTGGGTTTGAAAGGACATTGCTAAGTCCATAGAACAGGACTGTGTTTTAACCTTTCTTCATACGTAGTAGTGAATAATTGGCAGGTCTGCTTTTGTAGGTAAGAGGCAAAATTTCAATGGAGAACAAACCAGTGAAGCTTTTACTTCGGTTAATAATGACCAACCAACCAACCAAACAAACAATACTAGTAACAGTTTAGTAACAGTTCACCTTTATTACAGACACACAGGACTATGCAAGGGTTTGAAAAAGGATGCTATTTGTTTCATCACTGCCAAGTGAACAACTGAGATTTTGTGTTTGACAACTCTAGCTATGTGGTGTCACAGTTTCTGGACAGTTTCAGGAATTAGGGGCAATAGAAATATCATGGATATGTCGAGGCTCAGTCAGTCTGTTTTGCATCCTTTGAGAAGATGACTTAGACAGAATGGCCTAGTGAATAAAGTGCAGTCCTGAAAGTGTGTAGAAGTATTTGGTAAGAAAAGCAAACAGTGTGCAATACCTGCATGTTGCTGCTGAAAATACTTCTGTGCATTGATGGTGGAGCATATCCTTTTTGGTTTCTTCAATTCCTCTACCATTGGCTTTTAGGAAAAATTTATTTATCTGTTTGTTTGTTTGTTTATTTATTTAATTATTTATTTATGTATAAGCAGATTACTTAATGCAAAGCTGTCACAAAGTCAGAACTGTAGAACCCTTTTTACTGTTGCAGAAGCCTATGAAGTTCGGACCATTACTCCTACAAACGTATGTTCAATACACATAGTGTTCCAGCATGCGTGTTCCATGCATGGAAACAGTATGCGTGTCAATTGGCTAAAATGTACAATAGTGTTTTGTTGCATCGTGTTAAGGAAAAACAAAGTCATATACATCTAGTACAGCCTCCTAGCAGAAGTTGCCTGCAGAGCTTGATTTTCTGACTTCCACTTCACATTTGGCAGAATTGTGAACAGGCCTGCCAAAGAAAATAAAGCATCCCCTGTGATTCTATAACTACTGTAGATATGCATAGTGATTCATGATCAACATTCTTGACTTCTTGCATTTGAGAAGTTTATCAGGTGTAAGTAAACAAATGAAGGAAGTAATGCTGATGCGTTCAGTTTGAAAGGGAATGTGGTAATTTAGGTTGTTAAAGTTCAATGCATAAAAACTTGAGGTCTTTCTCTGTTTCTAATACAACTGATATGATGTAACCTGCTATTGAGTTCATTTGCAAAGTATTTGTTCAGAGCTGAGGCCTTGCATAGTCCTCTAGCATAGTTACACCTGTACATTTCTTAGTTTATTTATTATTTATCCTTTTCTCTTGCTCTCCCTGCCCCATGTTTTAATTACATTGATTTCTTACTGGGATATGTTTTTGGTTTACTTTCAAATTTTGCTTTGTTATCATCTAGCTCTATTAACAGTATTAGTCCAAACAGTATGAGAAAGTATAATTTATAAAGCAGATATTAAATATACACAATCACAATATGTAACCAGACTTAATTTTCAATACATCATATTCTTACAAGCCATATATGTGTAGCAAATGGCAGCATTTGGCTCTCTTGTCTGGTTGAACTATACCATGTATGCTAACATTTCTTGTAAATCAAGATGCACAATAATTAAATTAGTTGACTCATTCTTGATCCAATAACTCAAACACTCTGATACTGACAAATCTGGTTACTTGATTCATGCCCAAGCGTAAATCAAAGATTCAACAAGCTTTAGAAAGATATTGTTATTACTATGCAGGATTTTAATATTGAGATTCAGTTTTGTAAATAAAAAATTATATTTGGGTGAGATTAGTTTTCCAGACCTTGGAATTCTACTATTTTTGTTTTTCCATCTCTTTCTTTTTGAGCCTAGTAGAAAGGGAATGTTGTCTTGTGAGAGAGAAAGTAGAACGTAAACAAACATGCATTCAACCCCGTTACCTAAAACCTTGCATAAATTCAACAGAAGTCCATTTGTTGTTCATTATCAATATATATTGTGGAAGTATGACCTAGTATTTCCTTGTAAACAATTGTTTACAGTCTTCTCTTCATTGTCCTCCTCAATCTCATTTTATCTTTGCATTAATGTCCTTCTGTGAGCTGCAAATGATGTGCAGGGATATTTCTTACCTTCTGTCCTTGAGCAAAGGGATTAGTTTTACAACAAGTTGTCCTTGTTCTTCTCTGGAAATGGCTTTAGCTTCATATGATATACTGGGATCCAGTGCAACTTTCCTGAATTTCCCTAATTGGGTAGTGTTTCCTGGCTATATAATTCTTACTACAAAGTTTAATAGGCAGTCTACAATGGCTTTCTGTATTATCTTGTATTCTATGGACTCCTAACTAGATCTGAACAGGTTATGGATAAGCTGTATTAACAAAGAAAAAGAAAAGAAATGCTGTCTTCCATAAAAGAATACAGTGAGGGCAGTGAGTGACCTTGCTTCTATCTTTATTATATTTGAACATACCTCAAGAAAAGATTACATGAACCATTGATCCTCTGGAGTATAGGAAAAGTCAAGGGTTCTGAATGCCATTGGTTGCATGCCCTCCACAAGCACAGGTGGCCAAGAAGGCCAATGGCATCCTGGCTTGCATCAGAAAAGTGCTGCCAGCAGGAACAGGGAAGTGATTTTCCCCCTGTACTCAGGACTGGTGAGGCCGCACCTTGAGTACTGTGTCCAATTTTGGGCCCCTCACTGCAAGAAAGACATTGAGGCCCTGGAGCGTGTTCATAGAAGAGCAACAAAGCTGGTGAGGGGTCTGGAGCACAGGTCTTATGAGGGGCGACTGAAGGAGCTGGGATTGTTCAGCCTGGAGAAGAGGAGGCTAAGTGGAGATCTTATTGCTCTTTATAACTACTTGAAGGGAGGTTGTAGTGAGCTGGGGGTCGACCTCTTCTCTTGTGTAACTGGTGATAGGACTAGAAGGAAGGGCTTCAAGCTGCACCAGGGGAGATTCAGGCTGAACGTTAAGAAATACTACTTCTCTGGAAGAGTGGTGGGGTACTGGAATGGGCTGCCCAGGAAGGTGGTGGAGTCACCAACCCTGGAGGTGTTCAAGGAATGTTTGGACATTGTAATGAGGGACATGGTTTAGCGAGAGCTATTGGTAATAGGTGGATGGTTGGACTGGGTGATCCTGTCTTTTCCAACCTTGGTGATTCTATGGTTCTATGATTCTATACAGGAGTCCTGAAGCTTTCTGCAGCCTGTGGAATTCAGTAATTTCCTATCATCTAGACAGCAAAGTTTTTTACCAAGGGCTTAAAAACAATTAGAAGCTTGGCTTATGTGAGTAAATTGAAGATACTAGTCTGTCTGGGTTCTGTTTAAGTGTTTTAAGCCACTGAAGCTAAAGATATCTCTGAAGAACTGATATTCTTGCAGTGCCCTACCACAGATCTGCCTGAAAGTACAGCAATTTAATTCCTAACTAGGGAAAAGAATCCAGGAGAAAAAGAGAACGACAACATTAGCTTATACCTGGGCAAGTGTTAAGCAGAATAACAGGTTCTACTGACAGATTCTTGCATACCATGTAGATTGATATGAATGATGAAAAATAACTGCATCATCCCCTCTTGTTGTGGTGAAAAATCTGAGAAAGAAAGAACATGGCTACTTTCAAGTTTGCTTGTAGAGTCATTTTATGACACTTTTTTTAACAAAGTGAATGCCTTCTTCAGTTTCTTGCAGGTGAGTGAGTAAAAGAGAATGATGAAGTATTCAGAATCCTAGCGCAGAGCAAATATTCTCACTTTTGAAAATAGCTGCTTATTTTATTTTCCTCTGTAGGTCACTTACATAATATTGATCTGCATTGAATATATCTTTAGACTGTACTTTTGTGCAACAGGTAATAGAAGAACAAAATTCATATTATCTTTGAACAGACTGAAACAGTAGGATAAGCAAACAAACAAAACAACCTGACATTATGAGGCAACTAGGTACAGCTGGTTTTGTAATTTATAGATGTGAAGCCCATCTGTCTAGAACTTGTGTTTTGCACAATGATCCTACACAAGAGCATGCTGCCATTTGCTTACTTTCCACAAAACCAGCCAGGAATTTGCAGTTATTTTTACAGAGGAATTGCTGTGAAACTGGCAGTGTGGAGGATTCAAGGATTCTGTTCTTATCATCCTCTTCAGTGTTTCCCTCCCCACCACCTTAACAAAAGTAGTAGTCCAGCCGTGGACTGCTCATTAAATTGTCTTGTATCTGTCCTCAATGCAAATTTAACTTTTTAGTTATTGTTGATCCCTTCTTTTAGTTAGGAAATTGACTTCAGATTGTAATAATTTGTTCAAGCATATAATTTTTAAAAAGCAAACTTGATCAAATACTCTCAAGAAAAACGTACAGAATTACTCACACAAAATATCCACAGCTGCTAACATTTCAATTTTGGGATTCCATCTACTAGGACCGTCACCATATATCAGACAGAAGTTTTAATCTGCTCTTGGAGAAACTCACATTAGTTGCATAAGGCCTGCAAGACAGTGTTGGGCAGGTCTGAGAGAAGAGTCAAACACATACCCAGTAGCTAGCTTATTATAGAACAGTGTGAAGGAAATTGCAGAGTTTTGTAGTGTATCTGTTATACAGTTAGGGTCATGTTGTGTTTCTAATTCATTTATTTAATTTTTAGTTCTGGAGCACAGCAGCATCTACAATTTAATCTTTTATTTTTGAGCTGTTACCCTGATCATGTACTTGGATTGAATTCCATAGTTCTATATAAAAACATGTAATGCATATGTTTATTGAAAGAAATACGAAAATGTATGAAAATATCTAATTGTGTGTACTGTTTGGATGGAAAATTAAAGATGATAACCTCTTTTCACCATTCAGTGGTGTGTGAAAGAGCAAGAGAGATTCAAAAACTTCATTAATTGCTGTAGGATGACGTTACAAGCCACCTGCACTTCAAAGAATTCTCAATAAAGCAGATGGATTGATGAATAAGCCATTAAAGATTTAAAGAATGTTTGTTTTAAAAATATACTGCTTGAATTAAAGCATACGATTTACAAAAGTATCATTGCTCTTTTTTTTCCCTCTTGCATCCTGCATAGTTTTGGGAATATATCCTTGTCTTCAAGAGTGAGATTCAGTGATGACATTTTCAAAAACAGAACTGCAGTGTATTTGAAACAATTTTCATTTCATAAGAAGATTTATAGCTCCCCAAGGTTCACGCATTTCTAATAACTGAAGGCAGGAGTGGTTTTATAATTCAGCTCTATGAGCCTGGGTCTCACAGAGGTGCAGAATTAGCTCATCTGACTAGGTTGAGAGTAGCATGGTAGATGCTGCATGGGCATGGAAGCAACTTACACTCTACACTGACAGTTTTACAAAAATTTTGTGTTTTATCTTCTTTAGGACAGAAGTGGTGAAAATGTACGAGACAGTCAGTGGCTTTATGACTTATACAGAGTAAGTCTTAGCTATCAGAGGGGCCTAGAGTCTTCAACTGAAATAATTTTATTGCAGATTTCTGGCTGATATCCTATGTTCAGGCATCTCCTGTAATATATGATTACTATGAGAAGATTACATGTTATGGTTTAGGTGTAAATTTAGCTACTGGGGACACTGCAGAAGAAAAATAGTAATGTAATGCTTCCTTTTTGATTGTTGCTACATGTTCTCTTTCTTCTAGAACATACTAACTTTTTTAAAATTCATTCTATATTTAGACTTTGGTGTATCAGAAACTTGCCATAAAATTAATTTGGACTGACTTTAAGTGTAGGTTCCATTTCCATCTTCCTTTCCTGAAACTATTATAAAGAGAATTACTAATTTTTTAATCTACTTTTGTACTTTTATAGTGTTTACTGGTTGAGTTCTTCTGAAACAAAAATGAAATCATATTCGTACTTTCAAAAATAATTTCTAATTCTGTGGTTTGATTAGATATTGATTGCTTAATAAAGTCTGTTGCTTGTAGAAGGAGAAAGAGTAAATGAACATCTCAATGTCAGTTAAAAGAAAGGAGTAAAGTTATTTCTTTGCAGTGGAAAATATCTAAATACGAAGAAGACTGAAAGTGATGTGACTCATTTTCAAAGACTGAAAAATAGAAAAGCAAATTAAAAAAACCTAATGTTAGTCATTTTTATTTTATGTGCAACTGCTTAGAATATTAGCTTCTCCATTTTTAGTAGAGAAGGGGCAAGAAAAGCAGCACCTAAATTTTTAATTTTTTAAAAAATTAAGATTTAGTGCAAGATGCACTCAGAATGATTTTATTATTTATTTATTTATTTATTTATTTATTCAGTCAGATAGTGGTATTCTTGTTTAGATCTACACTTTGGTAAAGAACATTCAAACATAAAAGGATTGACCTGTCTGCAGATAACAGGGTAATTTAGTCTGCATACACTGAGTCACTTTCTTGCTTTAAGAAAAAAAGAGAAAAAGAAAACATAAAGTTTCAAAGACAAAAAAAATCAATCAAAAACAATGTTATAAATGCTGATATTCCACATCAAATACTTAACAATGTAGGAAGTGTTGGAGAAAATAAAATGAAGGCATCTACAAATAATAACTAAATACATTAAATTGATAACAATTCCTTTCATTAAACACAGAATTACTTGGAAGAATTCGGTGTTCAGAGGCATCCTTTTCCTTGAAAGTCTGGTGGGGATGAAAGAGACTGCTACAACAAAGTATTTTACCTGGTGTTTAGCCACATTCTAGTTGAGTCTTGCGGCATACTTTTACCTCCAGGAAGCAATTTTTTTCTTCCATGAATTTGCTCTTAACTTGCAGATAGTGGCCAAAATTCTTACTGTAGTAAAAGACTGTATTTGTACTTAAATAGAAAGCATTTGCCAAACAGTTTGCAACAAGATAAGCTGAGCTTTAGTGCCTTTGCATCTTGCTTTGTCTGGAAAGTGATTGAGATACAATCACCACTTGATGATTATAAACTTAATTGCTGGTAAAATCTGTCGTTTGTATTTGGCTAGGTTTCAGTGTTATTGTTCAGTTTATGTCACATTAGCTGTTAAAATGATGATGTTTTTTAAATACCTAAGATACACGGAGCTTGATGATACAGCAGTCTCTAAGCAGGATAGCACTTCTGGTTTCCCTTGGTGCTTAGCGTCTCAAGTGATAACATAAAGCATACCTCAGTGCAGTTAGAGGAAATCTGAGATCCTACAAGACAAAACCCTTTTGTGATGCAGACGTGATTGGAGAGATTGGAAGGCACAGAATAAGAAGAGAGCGTGTTATTTTCCTCTTGAGAGAGAGGAATTTGCAGTCTTTCAAATAGCAACTTGCCCAGATTTCACTATCTTGTCACTACTTTGGAGTGTCATTCTGGAAATGACTGCAGTTCAGATGTGATAACTAAGTGCTTTGATGTCTCTGTTCAGCCTCAGTAGATCATAATTCATTTTCCTCCTCAGATCACCTCAGACTGTGATGTAAATCAGCATAATTTATATTCACTGTTTAGAAGTGTATCTGGGCAATATTATTATAAATATTGAGGAATCTGGACAAGTAATGTGTGATCTTTCTGTTTTGCATTCATTTGAAAGGCTCACTTGCAAGAATTGTGTTGTTGTTTGGTTGTTTTTTTTTTCTGAAACTATTGTTATTCCAACAGCTTCTTAGAAAAGTAATGTAAATATTTTGGGGTTTTGTGGTTTTCCAACAAGGCATTAGTTTCTGTTGAATTCAGTAATGTTTTAGTGCATAAAAAACACTAGTTTGTTTTTCTTGCTGTTTTCTTTTTTTTTTTTTTTTTTTTTTCTTTTTTCTTTTTGTTACAATACTGAGATCAAATATGTGACTACAAAACTGGTCAAGCATGAAATTGTTTCTCAGTACTCTGGGAGATGATTCAAACGGCAGCAAATTCAGGAGAACTGTAAGACTTTTTAAGCGGTGCTCAGAAAATTACAGTAGCTCTGAATCATGAGGATAGCACATACAAGTACATGTGGCATTTGCTTGATAAACTGTTAGTATTATTGAGCACTGTGTGATCAGAGCCCATATTTAGCTTTGGCGATACGTGTAGCCATAGCCACAGGTAGAAAAGCTGGTATGGATCTTATGCCTTATGGCAACTGCCACTGATAAGCAATTAGAGTTCATTATGACTACACTCGTCCTATACTAATTGACGTTCCTGTTGTGCTGTTTTCCCTGTTTGACCGTGTGACAGCCACAGGCTGTGAATAATCTAGGAATTCCTAAATGTGGTAAAATTTGTGTAAAATGCATTCAGATGCGTATGCGATTATATCTTCTGGCCAACAGTATGTTTGAATTTACCCAGGAATCTCTGTGACAGAATAGTGGTAGCTGCATAGGGAGGCTAGAAGAGAATAATCTTAAATTTGCTAATGTTCATATGACTTGCTGCATTTCTGTCTACAAGCACAAGTTACAGTGATTGGACTGTAATTCAACATATTTTTCAATATATGATGAGTTATTTATTATTTAGTGTGCTGACTAAGCTTTACTGCTCACAGTCTATTTATTTTTATTTTTATTTTTTTTCAGAAGGAAATGAGCTGCTAAACTAAATGCTTTGCCTTAAGTACACCAAAAGAAAGCCTCCTTTTTCTGGAGGGTCTTGTTGCTTCTTGTTTAGAATGGGGAACTTGCAAGTCATAAAATCATCCCTGTGAACACTGTGGCTACAGTCAAACTGTGTCCCAGATTGTCTCTAATGAATTCCTGACAACAAGATCTATATTGTAAAAGTTTGGAAGAAGATAGTGCACAATGCCTGGGGGTTGGAAACGAGATGGGTAGATAGAATCTCCTCCTGGAGAGGAGCTCTGCAGGGATGGACCTGGGCGTCTTGGTGGACGACAGGTTGGCCATGAGCCAGCAGTGTGCCCTCGTGGCCAAAAAGGCCAATGGCATTCTGGGGTGCATTAAAAAGTGCGTGTCCAGCAGGTCGAGGGAGGTGATCCTCCCCCTCTACTCTGCCCTGGTAAGGCCTCATCTGGAGTACTGTGTCCAGTTCTGGGCTCCCCAGTACAAAAAAGACAGGGATCTCTTGGAAAGAATCCAGCGGAGGGCCACAAAGATGGTGAAGGGCCTGGAGCATCTCCCCTATGAAGAAAGGCTGAGTGAACTGGGTCTGTTTAGTCTTGAGAAAAGATGACTGAGAGGGGACCTGATCCAGGTTTATAAATATCTGAGGTGTGGCAGCCATAGCGGTGAGGCCAGTCTCTTTTCAGTGGTACGTGGAGACAGGACGAGGGGAAACGGACATAAGCTGCAGCATAGGAAGTTTCGCACGATTCTGTGAAAAAGTTTGAGTAATTTCTTTTCAAATGTTATGATTTTAATACATTTTGTGAACTAGAACTACTTTTTTGTTAACAATTTCCAAGTTTATTCTCTTTCCAAATGACTGGTTGAATGCAGCATTTGCTGTGGCCAGAGGCTGGTAAAGGATGGGTGGCGTGTTTTAGTCGTGTTACAGTCAGATGGTGAACAATTACCTCCTTGTGCTGATGTCTAGGGGCCTCTCAGATGTGTGAAGCATTTCCTGAGCATGGTAATGCACTGCTTGTTGGTCTTAACAGGTAGTTTGGCCGTTTTATGGCCAGTATCAAATTGAATACATTAAGTCTTGAGCATACACTTTCGTTTGAGTTCTTGCATTGTCAAATGATATTGGATGTTTCTGAAAGAGAACAAAGGGCCCATTATGTTAGAGTCTTATTTGCCTCACATAGTGCCTTTCTTCATTATTCATACTTACATTAGAGACAAATATGTCAAGGTGGAAGTTACCTGTCTTTATTTTACTTTTTGTACTAAGTGCCAAGTCTATGGCAAAGTATAGTGTTATCAATAATAAATGAGAAACAACCTGATTATGAGGATGCTATCCTTTGAAACAACTGCAGTGGAAAGAGTAGTGGATTATTCAGAGTGCAGTATCTTTGATATACAAAAGCTGAAGTAGTTTATTGCATATGTAATTAGAGAGGGGAAAGTATTCTCAAACATGTCTGATGTCTTGGCCAGGTAAAGGAGAAAGCAGAGACTGTGCATAATGCATGTGATCACACTTTCTTTCCCCTGCTGCTTTAAATTATGTAGAGTTAGTTGGGAATATTCTGACAGAACAGTTCATCAGAAAATGATACCAAAAAAAAAGGAAATTTTCACTGAAACACAAAATTCTGGCCTCATTTTATTGCCATTTCTGCCCGGAGCTGCTAGGAAACCCGGATCATAGTATTCAGGTCCCAGAGGTATCTCTGCTGCATTGCTAGCTTACGGATCTATGAATCAGCAGCTGCTTTTTTGTAGGAGGTGCATGGAAGCTCGAGAGTCTTGCAACTGGCATTGCTGAGGGTCACACTTTGCAACAGAGTTCATAAATGTTTTAAAATCAGGGTTGAGACTAGGTGCAGTGAATGTTTCCAGAGCCTTAACTTCATGGGCTGACCTTTGGAGGTAAGGGCAATGGCAGTGCATTCCCTGAGCTGATGGGAACAGCCTTCTTTTGGAAAAATGAAACCTTTGGGTATAAGACTAATAGCAGCTTATAGAAGAAGATGATGGTCTTTGACTTGCATTATATGTTTGTACAATGCTTGGTAATCCAAGTTTTGTGGTCTCCTCATGAGCCTTCAAGGACTTTGAGAAATATTCTTGAAAGCCTTTGCATAATTTTTCCAATTTTGCTGGGAATTCTCTACAATTTCTGGAGAATTAAATCAATCTGAGCAATGGCTATTATCTATGTTAGTTGTTTCCTCATCCTGGAAGCGGCATTGACATCACCATCCAATGGCTTTCTGCTTCCCTCTTTCCTTCCCCTAGGAAAGTAGTGTTAAGAACTTCATTTGAAAAATTATCAAAACTGGATAATTTGGGAATTGCACAGAACTATTTTAAGAGGCACTGAAAAGTCAGATGCAAAAATATTATGTATTTGAGATAGAAGTGCATAAGTGACAGCAGAGAGATTTAAAATAATGAAATGGATGGATGAATGTAGTGAACTCAAGAATAGCCTAGCCACAGGAGACAACAGAGGAAAGAGGAAAAGGCACAGAGATAAAAAAGACTGCAGTGTAGCAGTGTCACATAGAATGAAATGAAAAATAAAGATTAAGGAAAGAATAAGGAGAGGAAAATAAGAGCAAAAACAAAACAAAACAACAACAAAAAAATACAAAGCTTAACGTGATCTAGGAGGAAGTATAAGGAAGGAGAAAATTTAACAGGCAGGTATGGGGGGAGTATTAAAAGGGGAAATAATAAGTTAGTCCTAAGAAGCCTTTTCCTTCTGTCTTTAGTAAACAGTCAAAACCTCTTTTTCTTCCAGTCTCCAGAGGTTTCCACTGTCTTTGATGAAGCAGGATGCAGAGGCTGGAAGTCTGTGAGCTCTGGGATGAGAGGTCTCACTGTAGGCCTTAGTAGGCTAATATGCACTTTGCTGCTATGAGAACCTGAGAACTGATTGACAGCACAGGTTTTTCATTTTTAAGGAGTAATTCAGGGCAATCCATTCTGTGATTGCTCAGTGCTTGGGATCCTGCTGGATTTGTCTCAAATGTATGTGCTGAGGACATTGCTGCTTAGCTGCAGAGAAAATACGTACAATATTTTCTGTCTTTGTAATTGGGAATATTAATTTTGCGATGTTCTTTGGCTGAAAGTGAGGATGAATGTAATGCTCAGCATAGGAGAGATAAGCAAGGGAAGACAGGAGTCAAGCAGTTACTGTTCTTGCAGTGAGAGGGAGTCTTCATCAGAACCAAAAGGAGGTCTTGCACTCAGGATTTTTTGGAGACCAAAATGTGTGATCACCACATCATTTTCACATCCAGCTCACACTTAGGGCTTCACCAATAGGAGCAGCTGCACACATAAGAGGCCTTAAGGTATGCTTTTAAGCTCAGCATCTGTAAAGTGTAAGACTATGCTATAGAGGAAATGTTCAGCCAGTTGTGATAACAGTTTTATATAAAAAACACTAACTATTTAGATGCAAATGAATACATAAAAAAATAAATACTGATACCTTGGCAGAAGTGTTTTAGATATCAAAAGACCAAATCTGAAAGACACCATACAGTATTTGCAGAATGCACGAGTCAAGCAGGAGTGTGTATATTTAAATTGTACCTCATAAGCTTTTGCCCAAAACAGGGGAATTTAAGTGAAATTGGACTCTTAACAGGTTGTAGCCATCTAGACTTGAGTACATCACAAATCCATATCAGGTCATTGTACAGCCTTATTTTGATTCCATTTAGTACATGAAAAAGTTTATGCCTTTAGACCTCAAAGTTAAAGTAAAAATAAACAAAAAACTGCCATAGTTCATACCGCAAAACATTTAATAAATATATGAAAATGATCAACTAAAGAAGGTAGAAAGTTCGACCACTGCCAGGAAACATTTTGAGAGATCTACTTAAATCTTAAATAGTTCAGGTATAGATGCATGAATTAAATGAAAATGTATTATACAATTTGGTCTTGTTTACGATGTAGTGCCTGTACAAGTGAATGGATCACTGAAAACGAAAACATATGCAATGCCTTCTTTATGTCTTCACACTCCTTCCTTATCCCAGTTTAAATAACATTTCTCCAGTTAGACATATAAATTGTGTACCTCATTAAGCATAGGATCCAACAAAGCACATATGCTACCAGTGTCCATTTTCCTTCAGAGATTTGGGGTGACGAGAAGATAAAAGGTCTGCTTACCAGATGGAGCTTGTCAGATTAGCAATTGGAGCAGTGTAAATAACACTGTCATAGTGTGTTGTTTTTTTTCTTTCCCTTTCCTTCTTTTTTCTTGAGACACAAAGAAGTGCCTTTATAACAAATGTGCATATTTTATGGTTGGCTTTTTTTTTTTTTTTTTTTTTTAAGGAAGAAAGACAGAAAAAAGGCCTCAGCAGAAGGCTGCTGGTGGTTGTAACACTAGCGGAGTAGCCATGGCCTTCGGGCACTTTCCTGCTTTCTTCATAATAAGGAACATTAGCAACCAGTGGCTCGGGAAAGGCAGAGTCAAACAAGTCTCCTGGGGACGAGTAGACCACATGAAGTGAGAGCCATTAGAAAAAGCAATGAGATTACTGCTCCAGAAAGGGCTTACCACATATATTACCACATAGATTTTACAGGGCTGCCAGCTCACTCAACTTAGAAATGTCAAATATGATTTAAAGGGTTATTTTACTATCAACAGAGAAAGAGGATGATTTTCCATCACTGAAATTTCTATTTCATTCAGTTGCACGTACTGCATCTTGTGGAGTCCAATATAGCCAAATAACCTGCTTTTATCTTTAATAAGTGTTTTATGGCTGTCAAATTGGAAAAAACATTTTCACTTTATTTGTATTAGAAAATTTGATCTCCTTTCATCATATAACAGTGTGATAAATATTGCATGCAAGTCAAGTATTGTCTTTGAGACTGACTGTATTTGTGTGTTGTGTGTTGAAAAGTGCACAAATCTTTAAGTACTGTAAAATAGACACGATTTAAAAGCAATACATATTTTTCCAAAAAAAGCAGTAGGGCTTTTAAAATTGGTTCAAGAAGTTTGATATGCTTTTCTCTATTTACATCACTAAATTATTTGAAGGTATTTTAACTGATTTTTAAAGCAAAACAGGTTTGTTTTTTGTTTGTTTGTTTGTTTGTTTGTTTTTGTTTTGTTTTGTTGGTTTTTTTTCCCGGTTTATACACTTGGGTGTTTTTTTCTGTCTTAACAGGGACCTTCATTAGGGTATGTGTTTAATTCTATTCTATGAGTAGAAATTGCTGCACTACTAGCTACCTGGTATCATATTTAGCTTCCCAATCAGAATTAAAATTGAAACTTATTAAGTACTGGCTGTTTTGTACCCATTTACTTTATGGCTTCCAGCAGTGTAGCTAAATTGCACATACAGTGCATCCTTATTTCAATTTTTTACCCACCTGGAATCCTTTGCAATTTGGAGCAAAAACTGATTTGCGTGATCCGGATATTTATAAGAAAACATTCTTTCTTTGTCTGCTTTCTCCTTCTGAGGCAGCTTATTTCAGCTTCTCTAAAATTCTCACGCATGCAAAATCATCCCCATTCCCACTCATATTTTAAATAAATCTGTAAAATCTAATATTGTTAACCTCTAAACTTTGGCAGACTCCAAGTACTGCAGTACTTTGGAGCTGGTATAGAATGACAGTCCTTTGCTAGAGTTTGGGAGAGTAGGTTTTCATCCTTGATACCCAGATAATACAGATTTTTTTTTTTCCTGTGCTTTATCACTAAAGCATTACATTTAATATGCGGAATTGCATATTAAATGCAGGTGCATATGTATCAAGATTAAATTAAAAAACTTAGGAAAAGCTTACTGCTGAATCTCTGCATGAAAGGCAGTGCTGAATTATTCCAATATCAGCACGTCTGTTGTCTTCATCTGTCACTGAAAGTTTGAGGCTCTTCATGTTACAGTGGGCAAAGTGCCTACGTTGAAAAGCAAGCAATCTTGAAAGAAATCAGAAAAATCAACAGATTGCCCGTAGTGTTGGGAAAGGCTAATTATTACTGTTTCTCTATTTTTCTTCAAAAATTTTTAAAAAATAATTTCAGATATTAAAAAATATTTTTTCATGCCTCTGGAGAGAAATACTTGCCTTTTTGAACAAAATGCTTTACATTACACAGAGTCAATTGTCTAGTAGCACCCGTGTACTTCATTCTTGTAAGAACTTGATTTAAAAACAAAAAACACACAGCAAGATGAAATAAATTAGGACCTCAGGAATGAGCAAAGTGCTCTAGTTTATCCTAATCCGTTGATGCTGAATTCAAGTGGCATAAACATGGAAACCTATTTAAAAGATTTCTTTCAAGATATGCATAAATTGCCTTCCTCATTTGCTTGGGTGTGGAGAATGTAACTAGCTGAATAATATAAGGCTTTTTGTCTGAGGATATCAAAACACACTGTAAACATCACATGAACTTTGTCAGCTTGTAAATACAATCTCAGCTTTATGGATTGCTATAGAAGAACAAACAAAAGTGTCAACTGTGTTTTGTGGGAGACTTTGAGAAAGAACCTAGGAGTCCTGATGCTCAGCTTCTCAGTGGACAACTAGAAACTGTGCCAGTAACCAACCACCTTTCATGTGATAGCCTCTGCCATATGACTACAAGGTAGAAGTCATATCTGAAGTGTAAGGGAATGGATACTTCATATTGGTTTTAAGTGAGGATTTTTATTTATTTTTTTAAACAGGGCAATTATGCTTAAAAAGAATTTACTTTTTGATAGAAAATAAAGGTAATAAAAAATAGCTGACAATTTATGTTCATTTATGTTTCTTCTTCATTCCCCAAGAAACTTAATGGAAAAGCCAAACTGAGGAAGAAAAGATCGGGATTGTCTTGGTGGTGATGTAGAGATTGCCTGAGCTCTCTCAGGATAACTTTTGCATGCAGTTACATTGGAAGGAGGAGAAAGAAAAATAAGATCAAGCATGTGGCGTGATGGACCTTGTTGCATTTCAGATCACTGAACTGGTGGCTCTCTGTTAGTTTTCTGTTATGTATTTGTTTTTTAGGGGGGGGGAAGAGGGAACTTTTGAGTTTTTCTCTGAGGTGGTGATGATAATCCAAAGACAGGAAAGTAGAACTGTGACAACAGTCTGGCTCAAGTGCTCAGACATGGAGGATGACACAATAGGAGTTAATTTAATACATTTTCTAAAAAAAACTCTCTTGTTTTCTATAGCTGTTTTTCCTTTTATGCGAACACTTAACCTGATTGCACTGTAACTGTTTGTTGTGTGATACTGAAGGTCTGAACCCAATTACAACCCTTGGTCCTGCTTCAACAGAAACAGTAATGAGGAATTTGTCAGGTTTTCCTTTGTTTTTAATTGGATCTGTCAGCTCCTTTTAGCTGAAATTGACTTCAGAAATGGTTTAGTTAGATGACTCTGTATGGTCAATAACTTCTAGGGATTGATTCTTATATGAAGACATTCATAACATTTATTTCTTGGCATTTTTGCTTAGCACACACTTCTAGAAATAAAACTGATCTTTAATGTTTGTGTATTCTGGTTGTAGCAATTTCTTTGAATAAACTCCACAAAGAACATTAATATGATATCTGTATATTTTGTGTACTACCTCCTAGATATTTGAGACTTTGTTTCTTCAAATTTGTTTTCCATTAGGAATTGCCATATGTTTGGGGAAGAAAAACTAGGAGGTCAGTGCAAGAAACTGGGGAATTATAAGTTACAGTTGAGGAATGTGTTTCCTTGTGGGGCTCCTTTGAATTGTTACTTGTAATACAGCAACTACTGGAATCGGGTTCTGTTTTTTTCTAAAATATCTTTTCATGTTTCTCTGTAATTATTGATCTGTGCTATCTCACTTTTATAATTTTTATTTATTTACTTATTTTATATCTATTAGATGCATTCTTTTCTGGATGTTTTTCAAAAGCCTGTGATCAAGCCCTAATTCCATTGAAATAAGTCACAGAACTCCCACTGGTGCCAGCTGAGCTTGACATTTTACTTCATCCACATCATGAATCCCCAGCAAGACAGCTTTTGCAGTGAGGATACTTACTGAGACTTTTTGCCCCATCAGTGGAGTTCCCCAATTTCCCTATTACTGCTACACCATTTTCACAGGCAGTGTGCTGTGTTAGTTCACAGAAATATATCACACTTAAAAAAAAAAAAAAAAACATTGACAGTTCTTGTGTCTCAAGAATCCCTTGTAAGCAGCAAGACAAGTGGGAGGATGAGTTAGATTTTCTGAGAGTTTTAGATACCAAATACCTCTGTGATTTAGTAGAGAGTAGAAATCTTCATAGGAGATGCGTGCGTAACAAGTCCTGTGGATATGAGCATAGCTTCTTTCTGTTGTGCCACATTATGCCTTATTGCCTTCCTCCATTTCTTAAAGGACCGAGTGATATTCACTTCCCTAAATGCAGACATGTCCCAGGATGCTGTTCTTCAATTGCATTTCTGACAATGCAAGAGTCTATTTCAGATCTTCACTTTTCTGCCATCCTCTGGATATACTGCAGGCACATAGGGAGCCAACTACTTCATGGAACCAGTCCCATCATTAGTTTATGATGAATCTCTAGATTCTGCACCCATACATTGAGGTACCTAACTGTAGAGTGGTAACGTGGGAACTAGATGTCCAAGTACTCATTAAAAACAATGCAGACCTGGTCTATGCAGTTACTGGATTCAAGGACCTACTCAGTGTGTCCTGGCACTTTCTTTATGCCACAGATTTTATTAACCACATCTTCCCTGCCCTATCTTTAAAGCTTAGACACCTACCTTATGTGTTGATATGCAGATTTGTACACCTATATTTAACTAACTAGAAAGGGAAGCTGAACCCCATTGTTAATTACTTTATTTCAGTCTTTCTAGGCAAAAATATCTGTACAAGGGGATCTAAACTGTTTTTAGGAAACCTCTTGTCTTGAACAGTGATATAAGGAAAAAGGCTGGCTTCTTAGTTCTAGAGAGACTGTTAATGGAAGATTTTGTTAAACTCCAGAATGTTACTGAAAAATTGGAGAGAGCTCAGCAAAGAGTAGCACAAATTAAAGGGCTAAAAGATCTAATTTATTATGAAAGATTGTGTCAAATATAAAAACAGATGTGATAGCTGCCTTTAACTACTAACTGTGCATACTGCCAGAAAGAAGGGAATAATTACTTTGGCCTGGAAGAAGTGGAAGTAAAATATGCCTACTAGGCTAACAAGAATAAATTAGTGAGTTTGAGACTTTTCTCATGTCCTAATTGCTCGAATGTTCTCTTCCCGTGTTTAGAGCTAGTCTTTTCACTTCCAGACTGTCAGAAGAGGTGATTGCTATTTTGCACATTATTCTGCTTTTCCAGTGCACTCACCGATTTTCTGTCACTCTTAATATGAAATATTTCAAACTCTTCCCAGTTTTGCTTTCAGTGCCCATGTTTTGCGCATCTCTAGCCAAGACCCTGATCTTGAGGATCTAACCACAAGGGACTTATGTTCCTAAAATCCTTTAATAGGAAGAAATGAGTGCCAAACTCACTTAGAAAATGCTACCTTCAGCTTTTACCCTCTCTTACTTTTCTTCTATTTCTGTAAACTT
The DNA here is from genome assembly GCF_905368555.1 of Meleagris gallopavo. Lineage (NCBI taxonomy): Eukaryota > Metazoa > Chordata > Aves > Galliformes > Phasianidae > Meleagris > Meleagris gallopavo. The sequence goes on along the minus strand of NC_139404.1, from coordinate 95,640,591 downwards.
CAGTGCCTCACTTGTTGCTTTTTCCTTTTCTTGTCCCTGTACCTCTTTCTGTACTGTTTCTATGTATCTGCACCAAATTAGAGCTCACAAAAAAAGCCTAGAAGGCTGGAAACAGGGAGAGGTTAACTCATTCTCTTTTGCATATGTAGCAGAATGAGAGGGGATATAGAAGATCAGCAATAATTTGCTAAGTTGCTTTGATTCATCTGTGGCCTGTACTCAGCATTTCTCCCTGTGTGCTAAATCCCAGCATGTAGAGCTTTAGAAAGACAACAGATTTGTAGGAATGTAGAATAGTTCCTACTACATTAGGAGGCAAAGAGTATGAAATGCTTCCAAGTAGGGGGGAAAAAAAAAAAAAAAAAAAAAATCAAATCGGAATTAAAATTATCTGATTCATTTAGTCAGCTCTCCATGACTCAAAGCATATTCTAAGAATAATTAACCTTTCCTGCACAGTAGTAAGCGCACCTCTGGAACCAAGCAGGTAATAGTAGAGTCTGTGTTGTAGATGCTAAGCCCACCAGATTTTGTTTTTTTTCATATAGTTCCCCTTGTGGACTGTACTCTAGATTATCTGAGAATGTGCCGGGGGCTACAACTCTTTTGGAAGTTGATGCCAAGTAACTTTTGGAAAGTTACGGTAATCTCTTGGAATTACCTCATTTGCTATTTGTAGCCAATGCATTGATGTTATCACTTCATGTTTCCTTGCTGAAGAAATAAGGTCCCATGTTGAAGTCTAATGGCATTCATAAATATCTTAAGCATGTCTTAATACCCCAGTACCTAAACTGATAAAGAAAAACAAAACTCCAATTATAAATTATTCATATCTGCATTGGAGGAGTGTCAAATGTATAGGTTCTTTTTGAAATCTTTTGTCAAGAGTAGAGCAAGTTAACAAAATATCAAATTTGTCTACAACAGGCCTAAAGAAACACTTTCATAAAGTACAGCATGTGCTGAATTGATAGAGAAAATTGAAGGCAAAAGTACAGCTTTTGGCACAGTCAAGTGACAGGTTCTGTTACAGGGGTCTGTTCCTTCTGTTATGTGCAACAAGGGGAGTGTTAAATAGACCTTGTTAGCAAGGAGAAACAGCAGGGTGAAGGAAGGCTATAAAAAGCCTGGTTTCCATTAACTGAAAGAAGATGAAATTCGTGGAAAGCTGAGCTATAACACTCGACCACCTAAACTGTATCTGGAAAACTGAAGTTTACTCACAGTGTGCACAGGTGGTATATATTATGAGGGCAGGATTAGGCAGTTTTACTGCAGAAAGTCTTTTAGATATAAAAAAAAATACATCAGCTTGAGTAAAAAAAGAAAACAGGTGAGTTTTTAGATTTTATGAGCTTCTTTTGGAAGGTGAACTTTCAAAATATCCTTTCAGCTACATGCAAAGAGGGAGAAAGTCAACTGAGTTTTAGCTCAGGAAACTTCATTAACCTGCCCAAAATCATATCAGCTGAAGGGCAAAGTTAACAGCGAGAATATGGGTTGTATAGCAGTGCAGTCTGCTGACTGCCTTCCTCCTGGCTCTTATGCCCATTGCAGAGGAAAGCAGTAGTGAAGTATTGCAATGCTAATAATGATGAAGCACTTACCCATGTCTCAGCAAATTGCCAGGGGGGGAAAAAAAAAAACAAAAAACAAAAAACCATAGGCACAGGCAAGTTTGGTAGAAGGAGAGCTCATCCAAGCGTTTGGAAGTTATGATAGATGTGGCATTTGTGGCATTTCTGATGCTGGGCTGATAGACAAGCTATAAAGGAAGAAGTACAACTAATCATTAAAGTGCTAAATACTGGATTTTACGCAGAGGAATAGAAAGTGAAGTTTCTTTTGTAAGTGTCGTTGTGTTTAATTTAGAGACCATATATTCTCTTTTTGAGTGATCAATAACTTCTAGACAATAGTAGTAGAAAGATTTATAGATTTTAATTCTAATGAATCAAGTAAGAATAACCATATCTCAGCTGTATATAAAAGAAAAAATTCCCTTCATGGAAAGTACTACACGCATTTATTTATGTAGTTAGAACATCAAATACCCTAGGTTGGCAGAAATCTATCTCAAATATAGAATAAGAAGTTACGACGATGTGTGTGACTTTCCTAGTGTTATGGTTGGAAAGATTATTGTGGTGGAATGGAAAAAAAGACAAGCAAAGAAAGAATACTCACCTGTATCTGAGGATCTAGGCTTGCAGGAAAAAAAACTCCACGAAGGAGGGATCTCTAGAAATAGATCCTTCCTTAGTGGCAGTCAGCCCTTAAATGGCATCTTCTGGTCTCACAGGTGAATTGCCTTCACTTGTGCTCCCACAGCTGACCCAGTTCTTGCCTCAGGTGATCATCAGTTCAGGCCATAACTCAACAGTTCCCCATATACCTAGATTCTGATAAAGAGCAAAGGGGAATGTGTGTGATATGGACAGGACTGAGAACTGAAGGGAGTAGTGATGGAAGGAAGAGTTGTAAAGATCAACACACATAGTTTGTTCATGAACATAAGTCTATGTTGAAACAGACTTGTGATTAAAGCAGCCTATATGTAAACTCTTTTTCAGAAGGTATGTAAAATACTGCCTGTAAAAAAGGCATTTGTTTGGACTGGTGGTTTTGACATGACAACAAACTCACTGTAATATCGCAGGCAGTATATCCTATCTTTTGCCCTTCTGTTGTGGATGATAATCATATTTACTAAAGCTGAAAGTAAGGTGGAAAACTTTCTAAGTTGGAAAATGTAGAATCATAATACTCAAAGTCCATGAGTGCTTATTACTGGTCAAGGGCAAGTATTTGTTTCAGTCTACTGGGAAATACTTTTTCGTTTCAACAGCTGCCTGCAATTTCTACTTATGGAACTTCAGTGGAAGAATATAAGTTTTGCTTAGATATTACTGTGAATTACAGGTATTAGCTGGCTAAAATGCTTGCTGAAGTTCAAAATAGAAGCATATAATGTTAAAGATGCAAGCATTAAGGCTCTTCTGAAGATAATAACAAGGTTGCATTTTTCTAACTAGAGAAAGGCAGCACAACTGCTTCATGTTATGTCTCTTTGTGAACAAAGGATTTCACTTTTCAGCAATCTCAGTGTCTAGATAAATTATTATCAATATATTTATTATTGAAATAAAAGGTACATTTATTGTTTGCAATGTAAGAAGGAGTGTGTTTTACAAATAAGTAGTTTTCAGACATATTCAAGTATGGTGCCGGTGCTGCCATTGCTGAAACACTTCTGCAATATGGTCTGAGATGGCCAATTTAACTTGGGAAATATCTTGATTTGGCCTCCAAAATTCATTGTCATAGCAATTGATCTCTTGCTAGGTGAATTGCAGAGGCCAGGAGTTATAAGCTGAATCATTAGAGAATTGCAGAACTAAACGTGTGTCTAAAAACGAAGTACATGTTTTTGCAGCAAAATGGCTATACAATTATTTAGATTTTTATTGAGGTTATTCCCTGTAGTTCTTTCACTTAGTTGCCAAGGAATTTATTGAGTGAATTTAACAAATGTTAAACAACATGTCAGTTTGAATCTATTTACATGCTTATTTTATTTATCATGTTTTAGGAACTGACATTGAAAGCATATTAAAAGTGATATATACTTTTGTCAGGAGTTAAGGCATGATTTTTTTTCTCCCACTGCCTATATTCATTTGTCACTGTATAAGAAGTTAATTCTGATTTAAAGTCCACATGTTTATGTGAGGCCTCTCCAGAAATGTGAACCTGAAAGGGATATGGAACATTTAATTTCACAGTAGTCATTAGACTGATGACATTTAAGTACAAAGATTTCTAGGGTAGAAAATTGGGACAGAAAGAAGTGAGAAAATTCTCTATAGCTATCTGTGCCATACCCTGAGCTCTCAGTTTTCCCTTCAAAAATTAAAATTCACTTAGAAAATGTAAAAAACAGAGATAGAGTGGTGCTCTAAATTAATCAAATAAATATATTTTATGTAATATATCTGTTCATCATTTTCTAGATGATAAATCTTTCCAGATCCTTAAAATTCCTTCTATATCTACTATTATTTTTTGAAAGCTAATGACAATAATTATATTTTCTGTGTTTAAAGATGTGTGTGCTTGTGGCTCAGAAAGCCAACTGCATTATGGGCTGCATCAAAAGAGGGGTGGCCAGCGGGGACGGGTAGAAGATTGTCCCCCTCTACTCTGTCCTCGTGAGGCCCCAGCTGGAGTATTGCATCCAGGTCTGAGGTCCCCAGTACAGAAGGGATGCAAAGCTGTTATAGTGGGTCCAGAGGAGGCCTTGAGGATATACAAACAGCTGGAATACCTCTCTTGGAAAAGTCTGAGGGAACTGGACTTGTTTAGCCTGGAGAAGTGAAGTCTCTGGGGAGACAACATTGTGTCCTTCCAGTATGGGGCAGCCTGATTTGGTGGGTGGCAACCCTGCCCATGGCAGGGCATTAGAACTAGATGGATTTTAAGGTCCCTTTCAACCCAAACCATTCTATGATTCTATGTTTTTAAATGTGCGTACATACCTATATGTAAATATGTACATATGCATGCACATAGAGATGCGTATTATATTTATAAATTGTTAGGTGCAGTATTTACTGTTCTGATGGTTTTCAAGTAAAATTGTTGTAGGAAGCGCTACATTACCAATTTTATAACTTCAGTTTGCCAAGGAAACCTTTCATAAATGTATCTTCTCACAATTTTACAGAGTCTGGAAAGTACAGGAGGGAAGTGAGAGAGTAGTTGTTCCCATACGGCCAGACATCTTTTTCCTCCTGTCCCAGTTTTTGTGCCCCATACATGCTGTTCCTGTTGAATTTCTCACTTTCTCAGCTGTCAGAATCTTACTGAATTCTGGCATTTCTGCAGGGTTTTCCTGTACACCATGAAGTATACTTCTCTTTTGACCCAGAGCTCACATTAATGCCAGTCAGACTGTCATTGATGAGCTTGAGTTGCTGACTTGGTGTAAAATAGGACCCCAGTGAAGAGTAAGGTGACTCAGGGGAAGAATGTTTTACATGTGAGCAACTGCCATATAGTTTCATTAGACATTATACAGCCAGATGGAACTACAAGCAGAGAAAAAATACGGCTTTCAGATTAAATTGGCTTGAGCATTCTGCCAGTATTTGAAATACAAGTTTTCCTTTTGCCTTTCATCTCTTTAGAATCTTTAATTTTCTGCTGACTACTGACTTCAAATGGCAGTACATCACAGTAGCATTTAAGGACTTTTCTTGTGCAATTGATAGCAGCAGACAAGTCTCAAGGGACCTGCTTGTGTCCAAAGACTTGCTCTTACTGGAATTCAGAGCTTTTCTTGGATGATGATGCTTTGTTTTAAGAGTTTCTGCATCCTTCTTTGGACCCTGTTGTCTTTGAACTGTAGAAGGTAATTGAAATCCTACATAGAGTGGTAGGAAGGTCTGAATATGATAAATGAGTTTTCTAAGGATATTGTTGGAATAATTTGATTTTAAGGTGATAGAGAAGCACATTAGAAAAAGGCTTCTGAGTTGTAGTACTTGAGATCAAAAGTATCACATCCACACGAAATTTGTTTCCTGGGAATTTCAGACAGCAGTATTATTGTCCCTGGAAGTTCAGTTCTTTGTGTTTGTATGGGAACTGCTGAATCACAGCCTGAACCTCTGATTGACCACCTGAGGCAAGCAATGAGTCAGCCCTGGGAGCACAGGTTAAGACAATTCTCCTGTGCTACTGGAAGGGGTGGAGCCTGGCTCCGCCTCTCCTGGACTCCATTTAAGAGCTGACTACCATTACGGAAGGATCTCTTTTTTATTAAGTTATAATATTAATAATATATAATTAATAATTTAATATTATATAAAATTAATTAATATAATAATAAATATAATTAATAATATATAATTAAGTTCCTGAAAAGTGAGTGATTTTAAGTAAGAATCCTATTTGAGGTTCACAGCTGAACCAACCTTCCCTGTATTAAGATTTAAACACCCTGTCTTATCTTAATTTTGTTGCTAACTTGGATCATCGTAATAGTACTTCAATAACTTTTTTTCCTTAGTAGAATCTGAGAGCAAACCAGCTCTCTCTGTTATTTGTTTATCTCTTGCAAGGTTGAGGGAAGAAAAAATAAAGGAAAAATAATGGGAATGAGTTTATGTTATGAAGTCAAACAACTAAAACTTCAGTTTAAAAAAAAAAAGCTGACTAGATACATTGTTATTGTTGGAGTGTCTAATTGAATTTTTTGGCAGTCAATCTCATGGTTCAGTTGGTTTTTTTGTTGTTGTTGTTTGGTTTTTTTTTTCAGCATTATAGAAGTTATTTATAGGTGTTATGGAGTATGGCTTACTTTACTCAGTGGAAAAAGAGAAGGCCAAAAAGTGAAAAACTAAAAACCAATCAAACCACATTATGATAACTTTGCTCCTCAACTTTATATGTATCTCTAAAAGATTTAGTGTCAGCTCAAACAAGCTACCACTGGGACTGGTAGTACTGGATCTTTGTCTTGATGTATTGAGGGTTTATTGGAGCTTTGCCCATTTTATTTAGCTTTTTGATGTTTATATGTAGTTTGATTCAAGATACCACCTTTCTCTAGTGTTCATTAGCTGTAGTGGCCTTTCTAAACCATGCCTTTTGGGAATGGTAGTGGTTGTGACAGATGGCAGAGGAATAGAATTGCTATGGGACACTGCTTTCTGTTCTGACTCACTCTTCTTTCTTCTTTTTTCACTGCTAATGTTAGATTCCCATGCATTTGCCCCTGGAGAGACACAAATTGCACTAGTTAGTTATACAGCACTTCAAAGTACTTGTAAGAATAAAATCTCCTGCTTTTCTTTGTCAAATATGTGTCTGTTATGCTTTTATTTTTTTTTACAACTGGATTTTTTTTTCCCATTCTTGTAAAAGGTAGCGCATTGAGATTATTGGAGTCCAAAGACCTATCTTCATAGAAAAGCACATTTGAGCGAAGGCATTCTTCAGCTGATGTCTAGGCCTGTTTGTAATGAGGCATACTCTGATGGAAAGAAGTGGTGTTTTAACTCTGGTCTCTAAAGAGACAAGATTACTTACAACGATATTTTTCCAGCTTGTATGATCAATATATCCTCTGTATTTGTCCAGTGTTAATGAAAAAGACATGTCACTGACATCTAAGCTCTAGAAAAATAGTATTTTGCCTTGAAATAAAGCAAAACTCAGGGAAATTTTCAGCTGAGGAGAAGGGTAGAAAATTGGGGAAAAAAGTCAAAGATGCTGGGAAGCAGGGAGGAAACAAAAGGTTTTAAGCTTTGCTTTGTATGCCCTTTTTCTTTCTGTTGATTGGTGAGAAAACTTCAGCTTTTTTTAGTCGGTCAAGATCTGCTGGTGAAATTTTCTCAAGATAGTGTGAAGAGTACAATCTCAAAATTTTGCATGAGAATGGAACCTACTGATTAAAAAAAAAAGTAGAAGCACTTAAAATACATCATAAAATTACAGACAGCACAATAATTTAAAACTAAATGTATTTATCTATTTCTCTATCCTGTCCATTACTAAAGGCCATATATATTTCTTTGTCTAAAAACTAAAATGTAATACAGAGAATACAGAGAGTCTCCAGTCTTGCAGAGATGACAAGAATCTTTCTCCTCTTCTCTATGTCTTTGTAAAGATTAATTGCCTCTTCAAATCCATGTGTGTTTTGCCTTCAAAGCATTCTGTCTTTGATCCTTCTCCTTAGCTGCCCATCAGTGCTGGATTTGTACAAGGGGAAGCCTAAGCTGGATTTGCTTGTATAGAGAGGAAGCTCACTGTGTGAAAGAGTAGATCTTGCGTGCTTTCTCTTGCTCATGGGGTATTATTGGATTAACAATAACCATGGGCTGCAATGTGTTCTGGAGGGAATCTTAGCAATAGTTGGAAATAGTTTTGTAGTCCGGGTCAGTGTTCTGCCTGTCTTGGCGTTCTGTTATCTTAGGAGGGAGATGAAGCCTACTTTTGTAGCATTTTTTCATTTTAGGAGGTCATACTATTGTTCATAGAGAGAACTTCCTTAACTGTTTATTGAAAATTAAACCATTGTTACAGCTACAGTGAGCAAAAGTAAACAAGAAGAAGCAGATGTGAAAAGAAATGCCACCTCTCATTATATTTTCATAGATGTCTAATAACAAGGGATATGGAAATAAGTGTTCTGCTTATAAAAAAAAACACCAGCAGCAAATTAATATAATAGTCAGCATATTTTTCGTGATTTGTAATTCCTTTTCTTTGTGTTTAGTTTGCCCAACTATACGCAGAACAGTTCTACTCAGGGTCATAGGCAGACTTAATTCTCTACTAACAGGTTTACAGAAGAAATGGAGGATGTGAATGCTTGAAAAATGACAGAATGCTTTGGGATGTTAGCCCTGCATTGTACGTTTTCTGTCATTTACTCAAACTGATTTTATTGAATTCATGACCATGCAATCAAAACTATTTTAATCTGTATGCAGTGCTACAGCATACAATGATAAATTCATTACACTGGATATCACACAAAAAAAACTATGTGAAAGAAAGAAAATTAATAAGTATCTGTAGGTATCTAGTGGAAAATACAGTGCTCTCTATTTGTCTTTTCCTAGTTTAACCTGGAACTTGAAGTGTTACTGACTATATTTAAAGTAAGGTTGAGATTTATTTTTTCATATATTTAGCTGCAAAGAAAATCTCATCTTCTACTGCTGATATAATCCTATTTTTTCAAACTAAATTAAAAGAAACCTACATTATAATTCTTAAGGTCTTAATGTCTTTCTTTGTGAGCTTAAAAAAAAAAATTGGAAAATGACTTTAATGTAGTATTGCTGAGTTCAAACATGCCTCTTTTTTTTTTTTTTTAATGAAACTTCTCTAAATTTTTCTGTCTTGCAAGATGTTTCAAAACTTATTCAAGTGGAAGAATGTGTGCTGTGTATGCCACAGCATACAATTTTAATTTCATGGGGGCAATGTTTTTTTGTTCTTTGCCAGGTCTTTTACGAACATGCTGCTAGATCCCCTGTCTAATAGCACCTGCTGTGCTAGTGATGGGGGTATGTATAATGGTATGTCTGCCTTGGGAGATTATGGGTATGGTGAGGGCAGGGGACCAACAGTGAGGCCAATGTGTGTGTATGCTTTCCAAATTGCTAGTGACACCCCTGGCTAAATTGTACCATTAAAAGTAGCATGCTGTTAACACTGGAAAGTAGAAAAAGAGGATTACAAAAATAAGATGCATGTTAATGACTGTGTGCTCTCTCTGCTTCCTGACAAAAGTAAAACAAAAATAATAACCTCTCTAAGACAGAGCAAGAGATGCAGGTTTCTCAGAGAGGTAACATTCCTGGAACTTGGAAAGAAATGGTGTCTCTTGTAGCCTCTGTCACCTTAGGTTTCAAGCAATATGGTGCTAGCTTTATGAATTTCACCTTACAGGGGACTAGTTATTAGGGCAGATGCAACCAGGGAGTTGACAACCTCCTACACACATTGACTGGACTGACATTTGCTTAGCGGTAACAAGCTGCTCTAGGCTGGTGCCATGGGGGCCCTTGGGCTTGATTTAAGAATGCTGACACCAACTGCTTGTTGTTTTACATTTTAGAGCTGTCAGGGAGGTAACTGATGTCAGCATAAAATTATTTGATAGCTTTAAATCATGAGTAAAGTATGAATCTATTGACAGCAATAAGCTAGAGATCAAATTGTTAAACTCCTCAATAGGGAGAAAATTGACAACTGAATGAAGTGCATGCACTCTTGTATAAGAGGTATAATATGTAGTTGTAACCCATCCTATGCTTTCACTGTGTAGCCCATGTGTATGATTCTATCATTTAATATCCTAGTACAACAGCTGCTGTTATTGCCCAGTGGGTTTTCTAGCAAAATGGTGTGTTTCAGTTTCCATTGTCTTCCCACTATACTTTTATTTGTCTGGCTTGGTATGGGTAATGTTCTTGTCAAACATTATAAATAGAATTGCAATTACATCTGTCTTCACTAGCAACCTTCTTGAAAATTCTGTGTTGAGAGGACACTCTTAAGTAGTAAAATAATAGTAAGGGGTTAGGCCCATGGTGAATATTTGAGGCATATTACATTTGAACCCCAAAAGCCCAATATTTTTTACTTATGTCTTGCTTCATTTTTGTGGTTTTATTGTGGTGCAATTTCATTACCATACAGTAAATCCAACTTGTACTCTTCAATTGTAGACAAAATATTAGTCTACAACTAAGGCTAGTTTTTTTTTTTTTTTCTTCAGTGAATGCTAGGAGCAAATATGACTTTACAGTGATCTACAGCATCTCCCTTTTCTTTCCCTTCTCCCAACCCCCACCCTTCTAAGCCCATTGCATGGATTTTTGGGAGCTTCAGATTCTCTAATTCTGTCCCAGTATATACCAATTGGAAGCATTTAGTCATGATTAAAGCAGATTGAATGAGATAATCCCTCTGAGTGAGCAGCTTCAAAAAGCTCAAACACAGCTCTTTGGGGACATGAACTGACTCAACATAAGCTAATTCCTGCAGCATCTCCCATGTGGTGTGTTAGGCACAACACTTGGATGTTTTGTTTATCATTTTCCATTATATATATACATTTTTAAGAACTGAATTTTTAAGGAAATTTTAGCAGTTACATGCCGTGGTTGTACAGTTTAGAATACTTTAGACTGTGCAGTAAAAATATTACCTCTGGAAGAAATCAGAACAAAGATGTTTCTAATATAAGCAATGATGCATTGAGTGCTGACCTCTGAAGGAAGGGTAATAGTATGCAAAGTACAGGAAATAGGATTGCTTTACTTTCAGAAATAAAATGCTATGATTGGTCGGTATCACACTCTCCAAGCCCCACTGCCTGGCCTCATGGTTAGTACTTTGCACTTTTTCCAAGTTACATTAGAATGGTAACCAAGAGTTTGAATCTGAAGCCTTGTAAGTGCAGCTGGAATTATGAATGTTGTAATGTTGATGGCTTTTTCTCATAAAGCATTTTCAGTTGAGATTACAGAATTTGTCATTTGTTTATATTTAAATTACTTACTTCAGATGTCTTGTAACTATTCCTGTAGAGGACTTCAAGCTCTACAAACTCTGTAGGTATAAAACCAACCTCCCCCCCAAAAAAAAGTTGCTTCCTTCTGGCTTTCTCAATATTTCTTGTAGGATTATTATTTTTTCCAATCAACTGATTTCCCTTGGGTATTTAAGATCTATGTGTACTGATTTATCTGCTTTTACTTTCATCTGAATGCATTCTTGCCATGTAAATAGATAGAAACAAGAAAAGAGATGTTCAGAGATCTTACCTGATTGGTTTTAACTTGAGTCAGATGCAGAAAGTCGATCTGTCATCTGAGGCAAAAGATTGGGAAGAATGAAAGGATGCCTCCGCACCTTACTGTAGAACAGGACTGTGATGTGCTTCAAAATTGAATCTTGAGATTGTCCAGTTGCTACTCTTGTTAACAGTTTGATGTTAGGACATGGGAGCTATTTTCCTTTTAGAAGAAATCAAAACATTTTTCAGAAGAAAACCCAATATGTTCCAGCAGCAAGTGGAGCTTCAAAAATACTGGGCCAGGCTAGGTATTATTGAAAGTAAATTTATCAAAGTAATGTAGTTTGTGGGTATAAACAATCACCAGCCCTTCTGTTCTACAGATCTACTCCTGTTAAGTTACAGTTCTTACTGGTATGGATACAGACTGAGATATTTAAGATGACATGTAACTGTGAAAGGGGAGAGCTGGTGATAGTGCTAGATTTTTTCCAATGTGTGCAATTTGTATTCTGAAGGTAAAAATGAAAGCAAAATCATAGTTAATATATATAAAATAATAATAAAAAATCTGATCCTCCAGTAGCAAAAACTTTGAGGACTGAAATCTGAAAGCTGATATTGCTGTGGTCTCTAAAAAGAAATACTTTGACATGTTAAATTTGGACTGAGAATAAATTACAGACTAAAGTTTGAAGCAACTGGAGAGATCCTTGGCATATGCCCAACTGGCAAGCATTCATACATTGCTTTAACTCAGCTCAGTCTGTTTTCCCAGCCTTACAGCAGAAAGATGGTTACTGCGTCTGAGACAACTTACATGTGACTGTAAATATCTTGGTCAGGTGCCACCTACCTCCATCTTTACAGAGGAAAAGCTTAACACATTTGTGATGAGGTAAATTCTGTTGCATAAATTCTGTTTTGCTATAGCTTACCAACAAAGAAAGAACAGGCTATTAGCTGAAAATGAACTGACTTCTTTGACATGCTTGAAAATAAAGCAATCTTTTATACTAATAGAATGGGTTTCAGTCATGTCTTCAGTGCGCTGTTAGTCTGAAGTATAATTTGCCAGTTCATACCACTTGCAGTTGTTATTCAATGTATTAGTGACACTTGAGTTTGAATCTGGGACTTGTTTGCCCAACATTCATATCCTAGACCAACGATGACTGAAATCTTCTCAGTCACCCTCCGAAAGTTGAATTTTGCCAACCAGGGAGTGAGATATTGAAACTTAACCAATACTCACTTTGCAGCATGAAGGGGAAGAGTCAGAGTCAATGCCAGACTTTTTCTTGTTATAAAACAAAAGATAGAAGAGCAACTTCAGCAAACCTGTTTTTTCAAGATTCAAGCATAGGAAATGCTGTTCCTGTCAATTTTATCTAAATTTGAATTCAGGTCTGACAAAGTACAGCTCTGTACTTCATATGGTTTTGAAAGACATTTGAAACATACAAGAGTGAATAAGGGAAGGGATCCTTTGAAAAGGAAAAATACCTTTGCTAGAACTCTCATTGTATAAGCATAATAATTCCCATTACGTGGCTGAATTCATGAGGAAAGAATGAAGGAATACCTAGTTGAAGCAGTTTCACTCTTTTTCACTTAAAGGGCTACCAATTTATTTATCTTTGATACGTTGTAGGGTCATTACAGAATGAAATTACTTATCAAATGGAGTTATCTAGGAGTTTCCAAGTTTGAATAATGATTATCAGTATTTCAAGGAGACAGAGTTAACACTTACATGGTAGAATTTGTCAGTGAGATTGATACACGTCAAGATGAATCGATTTGTAAAGGAGAAGAGGAAGTGGCAGTAAGACTGAAGGTAATGGGAAAAAAAGTTTGGAAGCCCTGATCTGGACATGAGCTGGTTATCTCCATATATGAGTTTCATTTTACACTTAGACTTTGGAAGAGTCAGACTTGTTTTAATACCAGAATAAATCAGTTGCTAAACTGTCTACAAGCTGTTTATGCCTCGTGTGTTGATATCAACACTTACTTGAATGGGTATGGAATTCATCCTACATACATGGACTATTCATCATGAACAAGCAAATACATTCCAAAGTCTAAGGGAAAGTAATGTTACCTGAAAAATCTGTTTTGTTGTCTTCACAGTTTTTCTCTTCATCATGCAGTCCAGGTGCTCTATAAAGGCAGAAAAATGGAAATATTCTTTGTATTGTTTTCTTGAAAGACAAAGTCGTTCTCTTTATTTTCATCTTGAGGATTAAAGTCAAGTCTGACATCAGCTTGGTTTTGTCCTTTTAAAACTACAGGAAGACGAGACAAATATCAGAAGTCCCTAGTTTTTACATGGTGCATATAGCAAAATCACAGTGCTGTCTCCAAGCTGAAAGCTGTTCACTTTGTAGAAGGAAACAAGGACTGTTCATAGTCCTGTGAGATAAACAAAGTTATTTGATGGAAGAAGGGGGTTGGTTCTTTTAAGAATGTTATATAGCCCACTGATGAAGAACCACAGGTTAAAATAAGCCAACATCAGACTTCAGCATATGTTTTTCCATAATGTTTTGGAACACTGAAGATGCTGTTCTGCCTGTACCTCTCTAATTTTCACTGATTATAACAGGGCTTCTGAAAGACAAACACTTTGTTAAAGTGTCTGTATGAAGATAGTCTTATCATCTCTTTAGCTTTACTAGATGGCATTTTGTTTTGGCAGAAGTATTTATGAAATGGGAAAAAAAGCCTCTGTCTTCCCTCAGCACTATTTTTAATATGATGTATGATAAGAGAATTGTAGCCATGGGAGTTGAATCTATTGAATACCATTAGAAAACTGTTAGCTGAATTTTTACCAGTAAGTGGACTGTAATATTACCTGTAATATCTATTCTTGTAAAAGTAAACTTTTTAATTACAGTTTTTATCATGTTGTTTCTCGCCTGACAGATCTCGATAAAGGCTCTACATGCATTGTTTAGGAAAAGGTTCTGTATAGGGCTCCATTAATAATGGATATCATCCATCTGTCCCTCAACAATGAATTTTCATGATCTCATTGTATTGAATGTTACGGCTGAAGCTCACAGTTGTCATATGTAGGAAGAAGAATTTTCCCTAGTAGATTAGACCATTGGGCCATGAAATCAGGAATTCTGCCTTCACCAGCAGCCGGTTTGTCGCTCTTCATATTAAAGATACTATTGTGATCAGTCAGTATGCAGAATTTTCTCCAATTGAAATGAAAGCAGAATGATAGTGCTCTTTCATTTCCCTCCAGGATATTAGGGTACATTCATGGAAACTTCTTATGTCAGTGACAATACCACATGCTCTGCATATCTTGAAGTGGGAAGGAGAAATCTGTAGAAGGCAAGCAGCAAACAGTACAGGCTGTCACATTGTACAGACCTTCTTCTTCGTAGTTCTTTGAAATCTTCTAGTCACTGCATAAGTACCTGAATCCCTTGGGCAACTTTGACTTCTGTGACAGCATTTGAGTAGTAGAATAGCTAGTGTGTTAATGGCCTTGGCAGAATTGCATAAACTTCATTTTCACCCGCATAAAATAATTCTTCAGCTATTTTTTCATTCACTTTATACGTAGTGTTTTCTCCAGTGTCACACTGGCATGCTGTATTTCTGTTTCTGTGATACTGATTCCTTCCTGTTCTCTACCCATGATCTGTTTATTGTATTATGGAAGGGCTGATATAGGATTCTGTTAATTACCTTCTCTCAGTTTGTATGATATCGCTTGGAAGGTTTTGCAGAAGTCCTTTCATATTCTAAGATCTTGTCTCCACTGAAGCCAATAAAACCTTTACCATTTGCCTTTGCAGGATTGAGTTATTGAACTAGGAATTTTATCCCCTAAGGCAATTACTTTGTGATAGTTTTAAAAGTGCTGCTCCAAAAGTAATGCCTCCTATTTTATTTTGTTGTCCTGTTGTGTTACAAGTAGACATTAGTGGTAGTGGGACAATAGAGAGTGACCCTTCTCACCAGTATCCCATTACATTTTGTTGTTGTGTGTCAGATGGCAGTAGAGGGACAGTCTGACAAAATGATGTCTGACATAGAAGTGTATGTGAAGCAAAGGTGTGTCATTGGATTCCTCCCATGTGGAAAAAATTGCACCCTCTGATATTCTTTGACACATTGATGAAAACCAAACAGTGGCTGATAGCCCAGAGAGGTGGTGGGTGGTGCATTTCAGCAATAGTGGCCATGACAGTGGGTCACCTCCACTGGTGTAGGTTTTTACTAGTGTCAAAGGCAGGCTCCTGTTTGTTGTCATTGAAAATGCCTAGCTAACAGTGGTGGCTGTGTTGAAAAACTGTTTTGCAGCTGAGAATTTGCTATATTGAGTAATGTTATTGTGCTTTTTGTATGAGTTGTAATTTCCAGGGAATTAAATAGGAGGCATCACTTTCAGAGCTACCTACATTGTTAAGAAACCTTCTCCAATAAAACAGGCCCTGACAGATCTCACTAGAACTCTGGAAGCTACAGAGGTGTTTCACTCTGTGAGTGATTTATAAGGTAAAAGTTTGTATTCTAGAGTTTGGCCCTTCTGCATTTAACTTGCATGTAATGCTGAAATAAATAAATGGAAGTCACAAATAATCAGTGAAAAGAAAAATGTTGTAAACAGTCAGGCATACAGGTATTTGCATGTCCATTCCTGATGGAAAGTCGTTTGTACAGAAAGTCTTTTTGACTTGAAAATTGTTCAAGGTAGATCCCTTGGAAGATACTGTGCGCTTTGTATAAATAAATATGTATCACAAGCAATGAATAATAAAGATATTAAACAAAAAAGAAAAAAAGCATAAAATTGGAAAGTCTGTGTAACTTAAATGTGTTTAAGTATGCATGATATATTCATTTATTTTACATTAATGAATGTTGAGGAAAGAAAGATGATTCATGGTTACACCATAAACATTGGCAGTTTCTTGTTTTTTTTACCATCTTTAGTGAAGTGGCAATATTCGTATTTCTGTAGATCATAAATACTCTAGAAATAAGGATTATGAAGTTGTCCAGTACAAAGGTCACAGTACCTATGTATGTACTTTGATTAATAAGTAATTTATACATGAAATGGGACTAAATTAATTGGAAATGTTCTTCTTAGCAAGTTTTTACTTTCTTCTTTTGCTCGCTATTCCATTGTATTTATCTGTTTCATATCAAAAGCATTTCTAAACACAGCAACTCTATTTTAATATATTTGTTCTGATGGTTTTAGAAGGACAGTGAACTCACTCCAAATTATATTTGAGAACTTCTTAAAGGAAGGTGTTTTTTAAAGAATAGTGCATTTATTTCATAAATAAATAGTTAAAGGCAGTCTCATTAGATTTACTTGCAGTGATTACAGGAAATAGAGGTAAGTGGCTGACAGTCTTGCTGCTGAAAACTTTGCAAAGATTACCTTCCAAATACACATCTCCATGTATTTTGGTCTATACTTAATCTGCCTTTTTGCATGTTTGACCCAGTTGTAGTGGATTAATTAAGCTTACACTCTGAAAAACATCATCAGTGGAAGAAAGTCATTATACACTAAAATTCACTATCTTTGAAATAGAAAAAAATCATAGAAATTATTTTCTGCATTGCACTTCACGAGATATGATAACTTGGTAGCTAGTGCCCAAAGGCTTCAGAAAAATAAACATTATAAAGTAATGTGATAATTACAGAATAACTGGAGCTTCATCAAATAACACTGAATTTGAAATTGATGGAGTTTCCAGCAGCAAAGAGATCCTCCAATGGAACATCTCAGTATATATTTGAAGTGTCAAAAAGAGAGTTATTAGTTAATGTATATCAGAGGCTATATAGAATCCTGAGATGGACTGCACTGGTGCTGAAATATATGGGGATGGTGTTAGGAATTAGCATTGTAATACATTATTCCCATACCTATAACTGAATGTTGTTATCCTGGTCCAGCAAATTGGCTTGACATTAAACGCTACCACTATTCCAAAATCACATTTCAGTTATCAAGATTATGTAAATTATGTGAACATCCTATTTAAAGACTCTTTTGTTTGTTTGTGAGATGTAAATGTATCCTAAAAAAATAAAAAATAAAAAAAATAAATAGAACTATTAGATTTCTAAAATGAGAATCTCATTAAAAAGGAAGGCTTATAATACTATCTTTTCCTTTCAATAATTTTATTTCTTTCTCATATTCGCATCCTTCTGTAATTGTTTGGTTTTGGATGGATCTTGCTTTAGTTTACTCCAAAGAAAACAAGAGCAGAATCAAGGTTGTTGTTTAGAAGCTGCCCTTTCTTTCCTTGCCTAATGTTTTTTAGCTAGGTAATGATTTTGTATTCTGAACTACTTTGAGCAGAGTGGAGTTTACTGCTTACAATGTAACATTCAATCTATTTGAAAGTAAAGATAAATCACCAAGTCGGGTGGGCTCTATGATTGGGTTGCTGTCATTCACACTGTCAAAAACAAGCGGCGTGGCCTGTCATACCAGTCCTTGCAGGCAAAGCTGACAGGTGAACTGCCCCCAGGGCTCAGTGGGAATAGCCCTCCCATCCTATTCCAAGGCTACTCACTCAGTGCAGGAACAACTGAGTGATTAAATAAACATTCTTTTCCTCTGCTGTTTTCAACTTTCCAATAGCTAAATCCACTTTAAATATATGGAAACATTTCTCTAATAAAAAGGTGGTCAACTCACAAAAAGGTGGGACAAATATGTAAATAAAGCAGTATACAATTGCAGTATGTGGTCTTTTGCCTTAGGGGAGTGTCTTTTAATGACTTGATGTGATGCCTTTTGCAGTTTATTGTGGGTGACATTTTGAGGACATACACAGTTCAGAGAACAAAGAACAATAAAACCAGGGTTTTTTCTAGAATGCAGTTTATATGCCCTCCAACTTATAAACATTTTCCAGCCAACAGAAGAAAAGGGCTACTGTATATTATTCTCCCTGAAGGAAAGAAGAAAAATGCTTTTCCTGAGGAGAGTGGCGTTAACTATGTGATAGTCAGCTGCTGGTAACCATACACAAGAAGACAGTTCTTTAAAAAAAAATAAAATGAAATATTATTTTATTAATAGTAATTTTACTGTTTTTTCCGTATCATAAAATATTTTTAATTTTCATTTTGTGATTTTTACCTCTTTTATATTTCCTATTTCATTTTTTCTGATCTTTATCTCAATCTTTAAAAATTACCTATGTATCATTTATGTATACATATAGGTATATTTTATATGGATGCGTGTATATATGTAGATATATGTTTGCTTATGTAATAGAACTCTGTACTATGTGAGATATCCTAGTCTTCAGCTTAGAGCTCCAGGTAGTCTTAGATGCACCCAATTCTCAGGTTAGCGAATGCTTTCACAGTGCAGATGAAAATCTTAAGCTTGACTTGTTTGAAAAAAGAAGTATCCCAATTTCATTGGAGGGGTCTGCTGGCATTCTCAGTGTGGATATTCTCAGAACTTTGTTCTCAGTCTTGTCATCTGTATGCTTCAGCCTTTCAAAAGGAAAACTGTTCTTACTTTCTTTGAAGAGAGCATATAGCTGAAATACACGTGCAATTGTATGTGTACACAGTTTTCTGTACATGAGTCTTCACAGTATATTTACGATAAGTTATCTGTAGATACAGATTTAGTGGAAATACAGTAAACATTCCGACAGATACTGTACAAATTATACTCTGTAATCACATTTGAGTCACAGCACATCTGCTATATTGTGCAATATGTTCAAAGGCTGTTTAGATGTTCCCAATTTTTAAAACTCTTTTGTATTATGTTAATGTACATACAATTTCAGAGTTTCCTGTCACTTGTGCTTACATTATATCAGGATTAAATTATTGCTTACATTATTTTAAGTATCCATTCCAAATAAATTTTTCTTTTTTTGTGATGGACAGAAAAGTAAGAAAATTAAATTTAAGTCATCCTTTTAGTCTTGATGTGATCAGGGGCTGATAGTGGCAATAGGCATCTAGTGGAGTTGCCACTTTGTGTCTTTGACACAGTCAGAACCATGACTCTGATTCACTAGAAGCAAGATCAATGCAGAAACCATTCAACATACTCACTAAATACATGCCCCAAACTGGGTTATGTTAAGAAAGTTTACAAATACATATCAAAATATACCTGTGTTTTCACAGAAAGTCTGTGCAGTCATTAGTCAGACAAATGCAAATATTTTGTGGTTCCAAGCATAAATCATGAAGATCTGCTCAGCAGCAAAAAATAAAAAATCCTGTTAAATTGTAAAATAATTTAAAGAAGAAATTGCACTCATGCTGCTAATGTTTTCTTTCAAATCTGCCTTAGTCAAACTCTGACTCACTGAGTCACCCACAGCAGAAAGGAAGCACAGGAAGCTACTACTGGACTTATTTTCTCTCCGTAAGAGTTTTACAAATTCCTTTACTCTTCTGCCCTTGTTTTTACATCCTGTGAGTTGACGGAGAATTTAAAAATTGATAGACCAAACTGAGTATTGCACTGCAAATTCTGTGTACTTAGCTCAACTGTAATTGCTATTATTTAATATTTTATTTTGTTTATTCTGCACATGTGGCAGCAAAACCCTGATAATGTTCAGCATTGTGACAGATTCTCTGTCACTGGGTTTGTGCTCTTCCTCAGGAGGTGTACTCTGATAGAAACTGCCCTGCTGCCGCTAGAAGAAAGGCAGCGGCCAGTGCATAGGAGGTATTGCTTTCTTTAGTGCAGCTATTAAAGCAGAAAAACTTGCCATGGCTACAGGGGCTAACAGTGGATATACTGACCCAATTTCCATTTTAGGAATTTCTCTCTTTCATTAAGTTTAAATTTTGGAAACAGCTTTGTTGCAGACCAGCAGCCTATGGCACTGATGTGGAGAGCTGGGATTTCAAATAGGTACAGAGAGTAAAAAACACAAAATAAATCTGTGGTATCAGAAATATGTTACTGGGAGTTAGTTGAAAAGAGTATTAACAGCCTTCATATTGTAACTGAGTGTAGACTAATAGGATTAAAAGAAATATATGCATATCTTAATCTGTCTATAGAAGACATAAAGATGTATGGAAGGAAAATTTATATTACTCTTCATGTTGCAATAAGATGAAATATCATGTGACTGATACTACCATATTTTAAAAGGAATCTGCCAATGAATTTTGTTAGTCTTCAGATAAGATAAGGAGTCAAAAAAAAAAAAAAAAAAGCAGCAATAGGAACTCAATGTCTTGCATCAGCTGTGTTTCCAGATTTCTGAGCTTTCTATAAAGAGATGATTCTCACTGGAAGATGGGATACCTCATCCACCCCCTTTTAGTAAATTTTAATTTAAAGCACCAATTTCTATGATTTGTTATAGTTTATTGCTGTGCTTTTATTCAAGATGGCAGGATGACAGGACTTCAAAGTAAAAATTACAGCAATTTTTACTGATTCCTTCCACATGCAGGTTTGCTGATCCTTCTTGTCTCATAGGTTCACATTCTAGTAAATATTGCAAGTTTTGCATTCCTGCTTTTTTCTACCTTCTATCACAGCAAGATCATTTTACTACTATTTTAATTAATTTTCATTTTCTGTTTATTGAATTTGTGTGTGATCCCTCTTCTTTGTGATAATCCTTTTCTCCCCTTGACCTTAGTGAATCTGAGCAAGCCAGATGAGGTAAGGATCTGATGGAAATCTCAAGTGCTATTGCTGCCCTTGTCAATGGAATAACTTCATACCTTGAATTAGAGTGTCATTGTACAGAGAATATACAAGCAGTCATGTTCCCATTGCCTTATCTGGGAATTTCAGTTAAGAGGTTTAGAAAAACTGGTCATGGAAGGGATAGTGGAAGGACAGATCCAAAAATTAAAGTTAAAATGTTTAAGGTACATGAAATGATACAATGTCTTTGAGAATATAGTGAGTTAGGAGCCTAGATATACTCCTTTCTTCCCTCATATTCACATATCTGACACAGCACTCAGAACACCATACCTATGAATTCTCAGTGCAGTAGTTATTACTGGCACATACATTAGTTTTACCCCCTACCAACAGCACTGTCCTTATGTGTAATGCAACATCAGTGATAAAATGTGATGCAATGTCTGTTAAGTTATCATTTTCTCTAAAGATTCTCAGTTTGCTTAGAAAATAATAATATTCCTTCTACTACAATATGAAGGGGGAGGGTAAAAAGGGATAAGAGAGGTAATTTATAGCAGCACATGAGCAAAACAAGGATTTTTACCTATCCCGTAGCACAAATCAAGTTAAATTAGTCAAGTGGCTGTTTTCATTTCAGCAAAGGCTGGCTGAGTCCTAGCCTTGGAACATCCATCCTAACAAATCAAATGGCTTGCATTATGTAATAAATCTGTAGAAATTTGCTGAAGTCTAATTCCACTGTCCTTGAAATGCTCCACTGAACTTTTAAGATTTTAATAACCTCTCATTATTAGGAATATTAATGTCTTGGTATAGATGGTGGACTGTGGAGGGTTAATTTCTATCCAGGTCAAAGATCAAGGGCTCAGTTAAGTGACATAAGAATATGAAAGAGACCTCTGCATGACCCACTTTAAAGCAGATAATCTTCCAAAAATGTTTGAGACAGTAATTTTCTTTTGAGAAGTAAAAAAGAGAGAGAGGGAGAGAATTTAATGTAATTTCTGAAGAAAAAAAAAAAGCGCTAGTGGTTTCTCTGTTTCCCTGCTACTCCTGTTCCTCGATCCTCACTGACTTTATGGTGCAGGTTATCAGAGAAATAAATGTACAAATACAGTATTCTTTGGAAACAAATGCCCTTGATTGTAGTTTAAATGTGCACACAATAGCTAGTAAGCTTGTAGTTTCATGTATCATACACACCTCAGGAACACACCCACAGTTTTCCTTATCTGGACTGTGATATGCAGAATAATTTCCACAACAAACTATTCCAGTGTTATGTATCTGATTTGAGGGGGGCTGAAGCCTCACCACTGTCTTCAAGTCAGCTGTGTGTTTTTACACAAATTGTGAAACTTGCCCATGACTGCCAAGAAAATTGGAAGTCCACAAAACGTGGTCCTTTTTTAGCTATTGATAAAAACTGTGGGATTTTTTAGCTATTGATAAAAACTGGGAAGAAAGGAAAAAACTTCAGGCAAAGGATTATAGAGAAATGAATTACTCTATTCTTTTTTAGAGTGGCATAGTGCTTCATAGAAATTGTAGTCAGAATTATTGCATAAACCATGGGAGATAACGTATTGTAAGAGTATTACGACTTTTTGTAGAGGACTTTGAACATTTTAAAATATTTGTTGCTGTTTTTATGTAATGACAATATTTTCCTATTTGTGTCATAGTACATAGAAGTGGCGTAAGTAAAGTTCCTTTCTATTTTTCCAAAAAGGAGGGTTATGAAAACGTGTTTGTCTAGCTGATTTATTTTTAAAAGAAGTTTATTAAAACTGTTTCTGTAAGCACCAGCCTGTTACCACAATAATTTTTCAGTTCTTTACTTTTCTAAAGCATGCACTGAAGGATCGTGGCATGAGTAGGTTAGAGTATGACAGAAAAATCTGCATTCCATAAAACAAATAGAATATATATTTCCCCAACTCTACTCAAGTACTATCCCTGAACTGTGAGATTGGCGTGGTTAATTCTCTTTTCCTGATCCCTCAAGATAACACTTAGCTTCGGCTTCAGGGTTATGTGCTCATCATCTGCTGTGTTAATAGGCATGGAAGAGGAAGACATGTTTCACTAATGCCTTCCGTTTGTATTGCACTGAACACAGATAATTGCAGCAACAAGAATACAAGGGCTCTCCTTCAATTTTCCCAGTTAAATGAGTTTAAGTGGACTGTATCAAGAAATTACTGCTCACATAGTCTTAGAGGACTCTTGGTAGGCTAGGTGCTTGAAATATATAAGCTGCAAGGGATTTAAAGCACTGCCTTGTAAAAGGCCTCTTCAGAAATTGAAGTAAGTGACCACAGTTCCATATCTACATGGACCATGATCTCAGACTATTTGTTCATCTTACTTTGCAGTATCTGCAGTATATGTTCCTCCAATATTTTGAATAAACCTTTACTCATATAAATTAATGATGAAGGCTTATTTAATGATGAACTTTCTATTCTTTTTTTAATTAGTTACCAATGGCAGAATGATTTAACAAAAGAGATTCTTTCTCTTTGATATACAGACTTGGCATGACTCTGGCCAAATGTCAACATTTGATAACTGCCACATCTCAGTCAAGATTTGAGTTTTATACTGCCAGCACCGCCATAGAAAACAGCTTTTTAGCATCTTCCTGTATGAGAGAAAGTCTAATTTGATCTACAAAGCAGGTCACATCTTCGGAAAGATCAGAATCCAAGTACGGGAACTGATGTAGTCACTATGGTTTCCTGGCTGCCCAGTAACTGATCTTGCAAAACCTTCTAAAGATATGTTCTTCCCAAATTTGTGTCATTTCCAGGTTATACGTAGAACTAAAATATTTATGGAGACAGAGAAAATAATTACTTAAACTTGAAGATTGCTGCTTGAGATTATTATGCTATATTTAAGAGATGATATTAAAAGAAAAGGTGCTCCAGTGCTTGTTCTTATTAGTTTCCTTCCAGCTGAGTACATATGGCCTCATGTGACCATCTTTAATGAAAAATGTTGTCTTCTATTTTATCTATTAAGAAAACATTTGTTAGTTCATGTTACTGTAATTTTAACTTTATTCCAGAGAACAACATTCCTTTTCATTGTTGCACATCATGAATAACATCTTTATTTGGTGCCAAATTAGATGTTCTGATTTGTGAGCTTTCCACAAACATATCTGAATTGTTCAATTTCCTTCTTACTGCATAATTTCCATCTTGGCCTTCTGCCTGCTGATATTCAGATAAAGAGTACATTCAAGTCATTTACAAAAATGCTGTGAGACTGTTCAAATGTAGCCTGCTATCAAATATAACAGGATTGTTTGATTTTTATTTATGTGTAATGTAAGTACTATTCACCATTTTCTTGTAACAGCTACTTTCACAGCCATCTTGCAGTAATAAATAGTAGCAGGAGAAATAAAAAAGCACCTGTTTAAATGAATATACTCTGTGTTCGTGTTCAATGTAAGATTGATTGTTCTTTATGGGTTTGTTTAATCCTTGTTTTTTGTTTTGCTTTAGAAACAAGCAAGATAGCTTATTGTTTTCTTTTTTCTTCCTTTTCTTTCATGTCACCAACATGGTCATGGATTCCTAATGCGGATACCTGAACTGCTGTGCAAATACACTGACTTTGATGTAACTTCAACAGGTAAGTGACTAGTACCGAATTTCTACAATATTTTTACTGTAATTTGTTTGTTTAAAATTTAGGGTATTAAAGACTTAAAATGGATTCCAATGCAGCAGTAAAAACTTGTATTTTATTAAGCCCAGCAAACAGACTGAGTTGAGAAAGGTAGAATCGGCATAATTCTTTTTCCTAGGTAAAATATATCTTCCCGTATTCTGACTTCATTGTCAGGATAAATTTCGCACCTTTTCAACTAACAGCACCATAGCATTTACTTAATCTTCATGTTGAAACCTGAAGAAAGAATTATAATGGAAAATGAATTGTCTTTGAAAGTATTTTTCATACTCAAGGAATGATAGGGGAAGAAGTGTAAGAAAATAATCTCTCTTCAGCCACTTAATTACAGATTCTTCATTATTATCGATGGGTTTTATATTGAAAAAGCTAGGAAGCTCTTATATAACAAGAAGATGTATGAGAGAGTGCAACAGACAAAGTGCATGAATCTGAAAACATGTTTTCTAATATCACCGCACCGTGTCCAGTGGTTATGTGTCCATTGGATGCCACTGTTACTGTGTCTATTGGCTGTTACTTTATAGTAGTAAATACTGGAGCATAGGCATTAGCAGAATGTTCTTAAGAAGATGGACACATACTAAGATTACTTCACAGCTAGAGAATTCTTGAGATCAGCCTTCTTACACAATTAGCGGAGTGATTAAATTAAAAACAAACAAACAAAAAAAAGCTGCTCTATTTCATCCCATGGTCAATCAGTGGAAGATTTCAATTTATGATATTTAGTGTTAAAAATGCGTATCAGTTCGGCGAAGACTTTTTTTTTCTTGCATGTATGAATTTTCTGTGCATTTCTGTAGTGTTATTTTGGCTTGTGTAAAGACAGGGAAAGACTGATGGGGCTGTCTGTGCATTTAAGTTGATCCTCAAACCCAGATTTTCACTGACATCCTTACCTGCAGCTCATGCCGTGTTACATAAGAACTAACTGTGCCTAAACTCAGTGAAAGGATTCAGTGAGGACTCTTGAAGGCACTGCAAAGATGACTTGAAGAAAGAGCATGTGCACATTCCGCTGCATCTGAGACATTGTTTAAAACTGGAGGTTTTTTTTAAGTTTTTCCAGTGTTACTGCTACTTCAGCAGACATGAATGACTGCAATCCAAAGACGAGCAGTAACTATTGAGGTTCCCTCACACAAAGACCATCCCCCAACCCTTCTCTAAACATGGAACAGAGATGTGTTCTGTGATGGCCATTAGAGCGACATGACTCTCACAAGCTCTTCTGCAGCTGCACACTGCTAGCTGTAATCTAATGGTGTTCTGTACAGATTATGTAACAGCCCGTGGTATTTTTTAGATGGTGGCAAGGAAAGAGATGAGAAAATTGAGCAATCCAGTCATGGAGGTGTCATCTCAAGAATATCACTGTTTGTTGTTGTTGCCAAGAACAAAATTTTGCCTATGATGTTGCTAGAGTCTCCTAATTAGCATGGATATTGCATATTTGCTTTGTCTCTTTTCACTTTATGTAGCCAGCCTTTGGTAGAACAGATATGTTGATTTCCTTCATTGCTATAGAATTTAATGAGAGATGTTAGCAAGGAACGGATATACTTTAGAACACTTTGGCACTGAAAGCCAAGAAGCTGTAAAACCTGCTACCTTATTTTGCTTGGCGTATACCACTCAGATATACAGCTTTTTCTGTATATTTGAAATATGCAGACAAGAAGACAGAAGAGTCACAGAATCACAGAATCACAGAATTGTATGGGTTGGAAGGGACCTCTAGAGATCATCGAGACCAACCCCCCTGCCAAAGCAGGTTCCCTACACCAGGTCGCACAGGTAGGCGTCCAGGTGAGACTTGAATATCTCCAGAGAAGGAGACTCCACAACCTCCCTGGGCAGCCTGTTCCAATGCTCCGTCACCCTCACCGTGAAGAAGTTCTTACGCACATTCGTGCAAAACTTCCTATGCTGCAGCTTATGTCCGTTTCCCCTCGTCCTGTCTCCACGTACCACTGAAAAGAGACTGGCCTCACCGCTATGGCTGCCACACTTCAGATATTTATAAACCTGGATCAGGTCCCCTCTCAGTCATCTTTCCTCAAGGCTAAACAGACCCAGTTCACTTAGCCTTTCTTCATACGGGAGATGCTCCAGGCCCTTCACCATCTTTGTGGCCCTCCGCTGGACTCTTTCCAAGAGATCCCTGTCTTTTTTGTACTGGGGAGCCCAGAACTGGACACAGTACTCCAAATTAGGCCTTACCAGGGCAGAGTAGAGGAGGAGGATCACCTCCCTCGACTTGCTGGACACGGTCTTCTTAATGCACCCCAGAATGCCATTGGCCATTTTGGCCATGAGGGCACACTGCTGGCTCATGGCCAACCTGTCGTCCACCAGGACCCCCAGGTCCCTCTCTGCAGAGCTCATGTATGTCGAATGTATTGTATTTGTTCAGTTACAGTGCAATTACATTTTTTGCGTTAGTGTGTGTGAAAAATTTGACACAACTGCAGTCAGTACTGGAGTTACAAGGTTCATAAAGGAAAAGACAGCTGGATTCTTTATTGGATTTTATGTCATACATAAGGAGGCTATGTTTCCCATTGTTAGAATGTAAAAGAAAATGAAAGCTCTGGGCATCATTAAAATCTTGGAAGTGTAGTACGTGTCAGTTCCATTCCCTCAACACCTGGATTGAAAGTTTAGTGTGAGGCTACTTAGCAAAC
The DNA here is from genome assembly GCF_905368555.1 of Meleagris gallopavo. Lineage (NCBI taxonomy): Eukaryota > Metazoa > Chordata > Aves > Galliformes > Phasianidae > Meleagris > Meleagris gallopavo. Next base: position 95,613,179 of record NC_139404.1, on the reverse strand, counting down.
AAAACTAGACTATTTTCCACACTTCAGATTTTTTCTGCATTAATTTCCAAGGAACTTTCAGTTTAAACTATATCCAGTGGTATTCTCTTGGGTATAACTGTTGGAGAGGACTGAAAAAGAAAAGTAGACAATTGTGGAAAACAACTTCTATATCATAAAAGCTATAAAATGAACTTATGAATATCTTTCCTTCTACATGCTGAATTTAATAGCAAATATTTGATTTAGAAAAATCTGTATTTTTCTCCAAAAATCTAATAGAGAGTTGTCTCTGTATTTGGTATTTTGTTCTAAAACGTGATGTACATTACAGCTCTTGAGGTACTCAATTCTACCTTCAGTGTGAAGTTTGCTGAACTGGATCTGTTAATGAGTGAGAGAACATTGATGCAATCGTGTTGGTTTCTAGTACTTCTGTTCCAGTGCCTCATACCCTCAGTGTAAAAGATGTTTTCCTTATATCCAATCTAAACCTACCCTCTTTGAGCTCAAAACCATTTCACTTTGTTCTGTCACCACAGACGCTGCTAAAGTGTCTGTCCTCTTCTGTCCTGTAGCTCCTCTTTAGATACTGAAAGGCCACTATCAGGTCATCTCGCAGCCTTCTCTTCTCCAGGCTGAATAGCTCCAGCTCTCTCAGCCTGTCCTCACAGAAGAGGTATTCCATTCTCTGGATCATTTTTGTGGCCCTTCTATGGACACTCCCCAACAGGTCTGTGTCTCTCCTGTACTGAAGACTCCACATCTGGATGCAGTACTCCAGGTGAGGCCTCACAAGTGCAGAGTAGAGGGGCAGGATCGCCTCCCTTGGTCTGCTGGCCATGCTTCTTTTGATGCAGCCCAGGATACAGTTGGCTTTCTGGATTGTGAGGGCACACTGCTGGTTCATGTCCACCAGTTCCCCCAGGTCTTTTTCGGCAGGGCTGCACTCAATCCTTGCATCCCCCAGCTTGTATTGGTAATGGCAATTGTCTCAAGCCAGATGCAAGATATTGCATTTGACTTTGTGGAACCTCACGAAGTTTACCTGGGCCCATGACTCAAGCCTGTCTAGGTCGCTTTGGATGGCATCCCGTCCCTCTGGTGTGTTGACTGCACCCCACAGCTTGATGTCACTTCTGAGGATGCTCTCAACCCCACTGTTGATGTCATTGATGAAGATATCAAGGAGTACTGGCCCCAGCACTGACCCCTGGGAGAGACCACTCATCAGCGATCTCCATCCAGACATTAATCCATTGACCACCACTCTCTGGACTAAATCCTGCACCCAGTTCTTCATCCATTCAACAGTCCACCCTTCAAATCTGAATATTTCTAATTTGGAGAGAAGGATGTTGGGGAGTACTGTGTCAAAAGCCTTACTGAAGTCGAGATGAAAGACATCAGTGCCTCTTCTCTTGTCCATCGATGCAGTAACACCATCACAGAAGGCCACTAGGTTTGTTAAGAAGAATTCGTCCTCCAATACCACCTTCCTGCCTTCCAAGTACCTCAGCGTAGCTTCCAGGAGGATCTGCTCCATGGTATTCTCCAATACAGAGGTGGGACTGGCAGGTTGGTAGTTCCTGGAGTTATCCTTTTCATCCTTTTAAAAAAATGAGTATGATGTTACCCTTTTTCTAGTCGCCAGGAACTTCACCTGATGGCCTTTTTGAATATCATAGAGAATAGCTACATCAGCTGATTCCTTCAGGACTCTGGGAAGCATCTCATCAGGATCCATAGACTTGTGGATGTTCAGGTTTCTCAGGTGGTCATGAACCTGATCTTCACTTACACTGGGAGGGATGTTGTTTCCCCAATCCCCTCCTACCAAACTAAGTGTTAGAGGGCTGTGTGGCAAGCAGTTATTAGGGAAGACCGAGGCAAAGAAGTTGTTAAGTACCTCAGTCTTCTCCTTATCTGTTATTAACAGATTATCTGTGTCACTCACTAGGGGGGGTTCACCCTCCTGGACTTTCCTTTTCTGTTTGAGGTGCCTGCAGAAGCCTTTCTTGTTCTTTTTGGCATCCCTAGCTAAATTCATTTCAAGCTGGGCCTTGGCTTTTCTGACCCCATCCCTACACAGCCTAGCAGCTTCCTTATACTCTTCCCATAGTACCTGTCCCTCCTTCCACTGCCTGTGCATTTTCTTCCTGCTCTTCAGTTTGATTAGCAGGTCCTGGTTCAGCCATGCTGGTCTCTTGCCTTTCTTTCTTGACTGGCTACACCTGTGGTTAAAAAGCCCTTGTGCTCTGAAGTAAGCCTCCTTAAAAATCTGCGAGCTCTGCTCCATACCCTTGTCCATGAGGACAGTTTCCCAAGGTGTTCTGTTGATTAACTCCCTGAAGAGGTGGAATTTAGCTTTCCTTAAGTTTAGATTCCTAATTTTACTCTTCACCTATCTCACATCCCTCCAGTGCATAAACTCAACATTAGCATGGTCACTGTAGCCTAGGCAGCCTCTAATCCTGGTCCAACTCCTACTGTATCTGCAGGTAGAAGGCCTCATCAACAGGCTCTGACTGATCTTGTGGCCTGTAGTAGATGCCGATTACAAGGCTCCCTTTGTTGCATTGGTCTCTAACTGTCACCTTTCGACTTGCTCATATCTGTTTTTTTAGGTACAGCTCTTCACATTCTATTCCTTTCCTGATGTAGATAGCAACACCCCCATCCCTCCTTCCTTGCCTGTCCCCAGTCATAGGAATTGTCCCACCAGGCTTCTCTGATGACAACTATATTGTGGTTTTCAAGCAGCACAGTAGCTTCCAGCTCATCCTGTTTCCCAAGCTGTGTGCATTGGTGTAGAGGCACTTCAGTTGGGTGGCTGTTCTTGTCACTTCCTTAAAGGATAACACCTTAATTCCTTTTGGGATTTCCCTTATTTTTTCCCATTGCCTTCTCCTGTTGCCATGAGCAGTTGCCTCATCATCACAAAATTTTATATGTGTTGCAATGTTGCCAGCACTTCTCAAGGCTGCAGGTCCTTCAAGGCCCCTCCTCGCACACTGTCTCTCTACTATAGTTACACCTTCCCATACCTTATCACTGGAAGGATTACTATCCCCCCTGTTCCCCTTCACACCTAGTTTCATAGCGGCCCTCATAGGAACTTCTGGCAAGAACATAAAGTTTCTACTTGTATTTCTGCATCTTAGAATCCTATTTAAAATCTGGAAGTTATTTTTTGCTGAGAATGTAGAATTATAAAGTATGAGACCTGCTTAATATCTCTATTGGGATTTGTTTAGGTAAAGGAAAATGAGGGTTGTATTTTAGAATTGTGCATAAAACAGTATTGAAATAAGTGATTCGTTCCTCTGTTGTATCTAATGGCTTCTAAAAGCCATTATTGATTCTTTGAGGCAAATAGAGGCATAAATTTGAGAAACTGATGAGTAATAGAGTGCAGGAAAAGGGAGACAAATAATTGTGGAATTCAGAAAAATAATTGTAGAAATCATAAATTAGACAGGGTCTGAATGGATTATTTACATTTCCTGTGTCACAAGACTGTCTCTCTTTGTCATTGAAAATTATTTGAATACTCAGAGCAAGCAAGAAAAGATGTTAGAATTAATTATGTTTTGAGATAATTTGTAGAGTCAGTTGAAGCTTACTTCAGTAAGCTGAGGAAGTGTTTAAAATGTTTCATCTTTATTGACTTGAATGTGGTTGGCAACCAGCCCACAGGAAGGGGGTTGGAACTCGATGATCTTTAAGATCCTTTCCAACTTAAGCCATTCTATGAGTATTTTCAAGGAGGCATTTTAACTTCTATGTATTCCTCCCGACTCTTTCTTTCCATTCAAAATAAAATGCAAATTAAAAGGCTTCATTATTACTTTTGCTACTACCTTGACTAAGAGCAGACAGAATTTTCATCTTTCTTTATGTTTCTCAGAACTTATGAGCTAACGGTATTCATGTGATTACTTTTTGATTCCTGGGTTTTAAATATCAGATGAGATACCATCTTTTTTTCTGGTTATTCCTGTTCTTTTTCATGGATTAATATTCTACTGGATGTGGTCTTATACACTGAAATTTCTGCAATTCGCTACTTTTTTTTTTTAATATAAATGCAAATATATGAATGTACATGCATCCAAGTATCTGTTTGCTTTAGTTGCAAGTGTGTTATACTTAACATCAGGAATGCATTGCAAAGAGACACTGAAATACAATGAATCATGTGGCATTGAGTATCAAGAGATCACCTGTGGTTTCTATCTTATAGCTGAATCCTCTGTCTTTTCCTTCTTGTACATAAAACTTTATTTTGTCTTCCAAATTGCATTTTACACAGGCTACTGCATAACATACTCGTTGCTTTCTGTTTGATGACTACATTCTTAGTAAATCATTTTTGAAGTGCCAAAATAGTAATAAGTAAGAACATTGATACTCATTCACTTCCTGCAGCAATCTTAAATACTGTTTCTTTCCAGAGGCATACGTAATTTAACATTGTGAAAATTTAGGTAAAGGGCACGTAATAATGTCCTGGAATGTTAAGCATTGACTTTCTAAAAGTTTGGGCTATGTTGTACATTGTGAGAACAGCAAAGAATATTTCCAGTCCATAGATGAAAAGTCATGATATTGAAACTGTGGTTAATATGTAAGATTCCTCTGGGTGAGCACTTCATTAGTTTTGCCTTGGGAGGTTAGAGCAATAGCACAAGCTGTAGGTAATGGATTAGTCTCCTGGATTTGAAATGTATGCATGTACAAAAAGATGCTTTCCAGCCATTTCCCTCTAATGTGTCTGTCTTTGTGTTTGTATTCATCATAGAACAGGGCTACCAAAAGTGCTATAAAGACTTCAACTTCTAATGAAGAAAATATGGGTTCGCGATAAGCCACACTGACATTTATAGCATTTCAGCTAATCCATAGTAGTTCCTACCACTGACCCTTGTGCTACTTTGAACACGTGACACAGGGCATGAAAAATCTTACTTAATTTCAATGGCCTGAGTGCAGTATATGCAGATGTGCAATTGTGGAGACAATGTGGAGTCCCCAGTGTGCCGTAAATTTGTGGTCAAGTCTGTTCAGTCAGAAGCGGGGAGGCTTTGTGAATTATTTTGATCGTTTTTTCTTATCAGGGTTTTCTCTGATCCATTTCTTGTTACCATTCTTTTACAACTTATATCACTATGGTAGATCTCTGCAAACTCCTACTATGCCATTATTTGGCCTGTATTTTATTGACATCTATATTTAAACACTTAATGCTCTTCATTATACTCTCAGGATCAGTAACAGCAGGCCATCAATGTAAAGCAGCTCAGTGCCATTAAAATTAAGCTATGAACTTATGTCAATCTAAAATAGACTTCAAGATACAGATGTTGGTGCTGTTATTTCACCTACTCTGTCTTATTTTTCATTCTCTTTCCTTTGAACAGCAAATTTTTTAAAAGCAAAAGAATTAAAGTTCAGAGACTTATGTGCAAGCTATGATGGTGAACTTAAATGTCTGGTTAAAATTGTCAGGTGGAAAGCTGGCTTTTCTGATTTCACTTGCCTGAAATTTTCTTTAAAAAGAAATTAAATTGTTTTCTTGATAGTAAATAATTGAATTTGGGAAAAAAAATTAACCATCTAAATGTTAAAACAATGCTGAATAGCAGACATTATTAAAGTGGTTTCAAAATGTACAAACAGAATCTGAGTTTTGTTCTGTTCTAGATTTGAAACAACAGAAAAAATCTGGTAAGTTCTTACTAACTCAAAATGTGAATTCAAAAGGTAAATTAATTTTCATGTCACTTTTCTAGGAACAGCTATATTATGGTGAAAGTAAGATGTAGTGGCATTTAAAGCACAAAGACTCTTTCAGAAAGCCACAATATGATAGTAAAACATGAGTTTCTGCCCACCTCTTAATAAAAGAGTGTCAACGGTTTACGGGCTGGTTCGGCCCGGTTCCGTGACTAGAAGGGCGGAGGGATCCGCGGATCCGCGCCCCCGGGAAAAAAAAAGAAAATAAGGGACCCCGAAATAATTGAAAACAGTGGCAACAATCTGAGGTAAAACAAAGTAATTTACTAAATATGGTATCAACAGAATTTTATAAGGAGAGAGAATGTGAAATTGATGGTGGATCGGCCTTACCACAACGCTGAGATGAGAAGCGCAGGCAGAGAAGCGCAGGCGAGAAGCGCAGGCAGAGAAGCGCAAGCGAAGCAGCGCAGGCAGAGAAGCGCAAGCGAAGCAGCGCAGGCAGAGAAGAGAGCATCAGGTGACCTTGCCGGGAGTTATATCTCCTCGCTGACCGCAAAGCCCCCTGGGGAAACGTAGCTGCTCTTCTCCGCTGGACAGGCACCCGGAACTTGAGCATCAGCAGTCAAACCCCCAGTACATTGCATGATGTTATGATGTGGAATACCGATAATGAAAAATCATGAAACCATGACATTCCACCCCTTATTCCACATCACTACATCATGCTTAATATAGACAAACAAAATATAAACACACGCACTAGGAATTACTGACTGCACTCCCTCAACATCAAGTTCCCTTGCGGTACACATTGAACATCCCCGTTTTCCTGCATCACCCACCAAGTGGACCCAGGTCCCTGGGCAAAAACAGTTCCACGAAGAGGTTTGTCCTTCTCAGAGGCTGGAATAACCCAAACTGCCTTTCCCAACATATTCTTTACATGTACAACAGGGACTTTATCTCCCTCTACGGTATGTAGGGAGCTGGACTGGGTTGGACCACCACGATTGATAGATCCTCTGGTATTGACTAACCAGGTGGCTTCTGCCAAATGCTTCTCCCAGTGCTTAAATGTACCGCCTCCCATTGCTTTCAGCATAGTTTTTAACAACCCATTGTATCGTTCAATCTTACCTGAGGCCGGTGCATGGTAGGGAATATGGTAAATCCACTCAATACCATGACCTTTAGCCCAGGTACCTACAAGAGAATTTTTAAAATGAGTCCCATTATCTGACTCAATTCTTTCTGGGGTACCATGTCGCCACAGGACTTGTGTCTCAAGACCTAGTATGGTATTTCGGGCGGTAGCGTGGGGTACTGCATAGGTTTCAAGCCACCCAGTTGTTGCCTCCACCATGGTGAGCACATAACGCTTACCATTACGAGATCGTGGCAAGGTGATATAATCAACCTGCCATGCCTCCCCATATTTGTACTTTTGCCATCGCCCTTCCTCCCAGAGAGGTTTCATTCTCTTGGCTTGTTTAATTGTGGCACACGTGTCACAGTCGTGAATGATTTGCGCAATAGCATCCATAGTTAAATCCACCCCTCGGTCTCTAGCCCACTTATATGTCGCATCTCTCCCTTGATGGCCTGAGGTCTCATGGGCCCATCGGGCTAGAAATAATTCACCCTTGTTCTGCCAGTCCAGATCTATTTGGGCCACCTCAATTCTGGCAGCTCTGTCTACCTGATGGTTATTTTGCTGCTCTTCAGTAGCCCTATTCTTGGGCACATGGGCATCTACGTGACGCACCTTTATAACCATATTCTTTATTCGGGCAGCAATATCTTTCCACAGGTCAGCAGCCCAAATAGGTTTACCCTTTCTTTGCCAGTTGTTTTGCTCCCACTGCTGTAACCACCCCTGGGGCAAACGATTCCAGGTATACTGAATGCCCCTCCAGGTGAAAGCAAACTGTGGCCTAGATTCTTTGGTCAAAGGAATGGAGAAAAAGGCGTTAGCAATATCAATGGTGGCGTACCATTTGGCTGCCTTTGACTCCAGTTCATATTGGAGTTCTAACATATCTGGCACAGCAGCACTCAATGGGGGTGTGACTTCATTCAGGCCACGGTAGTCCACCGTCAGCCTCCATTCTCCACTGGCTTTACGCACTGGCCATATGGGGCTGTTAAAAGGTGAGTGAGTCTTGCTAATCACTCCCTGATTCTCTAGTTGGTGAATCAGCTTCTGAATGGGGAGCAAGGAATCCCTGTTGGTGCGGTACTGCCGTCTGTGCACCGTTTTTGTAGCAATCGGTACTTGTTGCTCTTTCACTCGTAGCAACCCCACGGCAGATGGATCTTCTGACAGGCCAGGCAAAATAGACAACTGCTTAACACCTTCTGTGTCTACAGCAGCTATTCCAAAGGCCCATCGATACCCTTTGGGATCCTTAAAATATCCCCTTCTGAGGTAATCAATACCAAGTATGCATGGAGCCCCTGGGCCAGTCACAATAGGGTGCTTTTGCCAGTCTTTACCAGTGAGGCTGATTTCGGCCTCCAACATAGTTAGCTCTTGGGAACCTCCAGTCACCCCATGAATATAAATTGATTTTGTCCCTTGGTGACTCGAGGGCATTAGAGTGCACTGTGCACCAGTATCCACCAGGGCCTTATATTTTCGTGATTCTGATGTGCCAGGCCATCTAATCCACACAGTCCAATAAACTCTATTATCCCTTTCCCCCCCCTGGCTGGGGGCAGGGCCCCTCTATTTGTTACCTTCATTGTCTGCAGCAACTGGAGCAATCACCTTTTTGGAGAAGTTCACCTTGGTGGTTGATTTGTCTTGTAACTCTCTTACCCGTGCTTGAAGTACAGGAGTAGGTTGTTTATGCCACTCCTTCATATCTTCTCCATGGTCACGTAGGTAATGCCACAAGGCAAAACGTGATGTGGTCTTACTGTTGTCACTTGCTCGAGCAGGAGAACGTCTTCTTTTGATGGCTGAGACATTAGATGCCACCGGCTGGGAGGAAATCAAGTTGATGAGCCCCTCCAATAGGCTGTTTTGGGAATTCTGGTCCCCATTTGATGTATCCGTTACCTCCATGGATTTATCAGCTTCAGGCACGGTTGATAGTTTGTCTATTATATCTTCTTGTTTGTTTTCCATTCTGTCCAGCTTTTCAGCTACCTTTGTAATGGCTGAAACACAAGCTCGCAGAGGGCTTAAATGTAACTCAAAGTCTTGAAGTTTATTAACCAATTCACTTATAAGGGGTCTTCTTTCCCCTCTGCCATACATTGCTGCAAATGTGCTGGCGTACCTTTCTGGTGCGGTCTTTGTGAATGTACGCCACATGTTTGGTGTACACCTGACTCTCTCGGGATCATGCTCTTGGTCTGGCTCGTCAGGAATGAAATCGGGGCTATGTAGCATTTCCACCACAGCATATTCTCTTAAATAACAGATGCCTTCTTCCATATCAGCCCATTTCTTTTTCTCAGGCATCAGATCATCTTTGAAGGGGTATCTTTCTTTTACAGCTAACAACATCCGCTTCCAGAGGGTAAAGGCCTGGTTCTGGCATGTACTAATACCTCTGTCAATGGCTGAGTCCCTGGCAATGCCACCCAGTTGGCGAGCTTCTCTACTATCCAGCCACACACTGTTGGCCCCATTGTCCCAACATCGAAGTAACCAAGTGGCAATAGGCTCATTTGGGTGACGTGAAAAGTCTTTTCTCAGACTTCGAATTTCATTCATTTTCAGAGATCGATCAACAATAGTAACGATATCTTGCTCACCTCTTACTCTTTCGGGACTTCTTGTTGCCCTCATTGGCGCCGGTGACCGTGGTCTTACTGAGGGCCCCTCCCCTGGACTTAGGGGTGCTTCTTGTGGATCTTGGAGCCACTCCTCTGGACCTCTCTCCTCTTCTTTCTTCTCTTCTAACTGAGTCGAGATTCGTTTCATTTTCCGTCCTCTTACAGGGGCAAGTGACATCAATTGTGGTGCTTCTTGTAGTTGATCAGGTTGGTCAGTTCCAATGCTCTCATCCTCCAGTTCAGCTCGGAGCCTGTCTCGTTCGATTATGAGAGTATCTAGCTCAGATTGGAGGGTGTCTTGTTGAGATTGAAGACTGTTGAGTTTGGATTGCAGGGAGTCTCTCTCAATTCGGAGGGCATCTCTCTCAGATTGGAGGCTGTTTCTCTCGACCAGGATACTCTCTCGCTCATTCTGCACTGCTTCCCTGAGACTCTCCTTTTCAATTTCACAAACTCTCTCCCTCTCCAGGATAGTATTGAATAAGGCCCGGTAAGCATTAGCCAGGCCCCAAATAATTTGGGCCTCCTCAGATCTTCCTGAGCCGCGACATTCCTGTCTCAAATATCTGTTTAAATTTTCAGGGTCTTTCAGGTGTTCTGGAGTAAAGTTCCATGACACCGAAGATTTCCATCTCTCTAAAGTCTCACCCAGGCCTCTCCACATTCCCTGCCACTCAGTATTTACTGGTTTTGGGGCAGACTTCCTCAAAATATAATAAATACTAATAATAAGTGAAATGGTGAGCAGTACATTCACGGAGATTAATAACGTGATCAGGTGAGCATTGAAAATCCGCATAAAGAATTCAAAGGAGAGGCTGGAAACCTGCTTAAAAATCCCCAACCCTGTAAAATTAGCAGCTCCCTCTGGAATGGTATGCCACATAATATGCAGATGCCACATAGTTATTTCCATCCATGTTTTCAATTGGCTATATATACCTATTGCTCCATAGAGCAAAGTGGTGAACTTAATTAAGGCCCAGTATGTTTTTAGCATTAAGAAAGAAGAGACAGTGGCATGCAGCCCCTTAAAAGGCAGTTTCAGTAGAGAAAGCATTTTTTCTCTTTTTTTTTTTCTTTTACAGAAACAAGATAGCAAGGCTCAAAGTTTACAAATATCCTAGAGTATTGGCCGTCCGCCTGGACTTTTCAAGGTCACGCTTTCAGACAGTACTGGTGAAACAGATAAACTTTCCCAATGAAGCTGTCTGAGAGCGGAGAGAGAGATTTGTTCAAAAAGCTAAAAAGCAACTGTTGCCCGCATTCTCCACCAAGAATGTCAACGGTTTACGGGCTGGTTCGGCCCGGTTCCGTGACTAGAAGGGCGGAGGGATCCGCGGATCCGCGCCCCCGGGAAAAAAAAAGAAAATAAGGGACCCCGAAATAATTGAAAACAGTGGCAACAATCTGAGGTAAAACAAAGTAATTTACTAAATATGGTATCAACAGAATTTTATAAGGAGAGAGAATGTGAAATTGATGGTGGATCGGCCTTACCACAACGCTGAGATGAGAAGCGCAGGCAGAGAAGCGCAGGCGAGAAGCGCAGGCAGAGAAGCGCAAGCGAAGCAGCGCAGGCAGAGAAGCGCAAGCGAAGCAGCGCAGGCAGAGAAGAGAGCATCAGGTGACCTTGCCGGGAGTTATATCTCCTCGCTGACCGCAAAGCCCCCTGGGGAAACGTAGCTGCTCTTCTCCGCTGGACAGGCACCCGGAACTTGAGCATCAGCAGTCAAACCCCCAGTACATTGCATGATGTTATGATGTGGAATACCGATAATGAAAAATCATGAAACCATGACAAAGAGACATATTTTTTAAACAAATTGTTGAAAGTGCAATACTGAAGATAGGCATGTTGTTAACAAATGACTTTATGCCCTTGCCTTAAATGTTAGCAATGAGTCATCCATATTGTTTATACAGACACATTGCAGACATCTGTACTGGAAGGTGTTTGATATGTTCAGTGAAAATCAGTTTGGTATGGAAGATCCAGTGTTTACGTAAGACGTGCATATGCATACCAAGGTAGTACATTTGGACTTAAGTACTGTAAATAAATAAATAAATTCTCTAAAAATAAACAAAGCCCAATTCTGATATATATACTGGGTGCTTGTAACAATGACAAACACTCAGGAAATATCTTGAATTTGTACATTAAGTGGAGGTATGCTTATGCATCCGTGGTTTTGTTCAGTGTTGTTTCAGATTTGAGATGCTTTTCTGTGTTCAAGTATTAGGGAGAAAAGTGATAATACATTGAATGATTCATGTTCTTTGTTGTGTTTCTAGTCCTAACAGCACTGAGCAACATGCTGTGGCACAGCAGAATAATGTAATTCATACTTGCTTATATCTGCTATGTGTCATCTTGAAATTGTAGGTAGGCACAACTGCCAGAATGTGAGAATCTTCCCATGATGGCAAAGTAAATGAGCTAAATTTTCTTGCCCTGCCCCAGTACTGTTTAGCATTTGGGGGAAATCTAGGCTTCTGAACTTCCCAGTGTGGAACCTGATAGTCATAGCATTACAGAGAATTTCTGAGGAATATACTGTTGGACTTCCTATAAATGAGATCATTAGCTTTCAGGGTTTTTCCATTCTGTGAGGACTGAACATTTTTATTAACATCATGATTCCATTATACCTCAATATTTTTCTCATCTCTAGAAGTTACTGTGAATGCAGTCTGTCATTGAAATGCATATTTTCATATCATTATTTTTTTCAAGGAATATTTGATATTTGCATTCAGTTTGGTCACATCAAATTGGCTGCGTATATAGGCTCTTTGCTGGGGTCCTGGGGCACAAACCTTTTTTAGCTCCTTCTCCTAACCTTTTTGAAAGAACAGAGTGGTGAACTGATATATATAGTGGTGTGCAAAGCAAATAGTTGGAGAATAGAATCGCCATATTTTAAAAGAAGTAATAAACTGGTATGGACTAATAAGTAATAACTGAGACTTCAGCACATTTGTTAGGTGAATAATAAAAAGAACATTCGACATGAAAAATTAAAAGTGTTATGGAGATGTTGAAAGTGATTTTCTGTTTCTTGCTGAGGGATTATGAGAGAGATGAAGTATTCCAGTCTTTGAGATAGCAATTTCTCTAGTTCTATGGGTTATGCTATGCTTAGGAATGAAACTATGTCTAATAAAATCAGAGGCTGAAATATTACCTCTGGCTTCCAGAACTTTACTCCTTTTATCCTCTCAAAGGAGTGCTGCATTCCAGTTAACCACTGGAACACCAGAATTCACCAATGCTTGACAGATTTTTTGTGATATATCAGCTATGTATTTCTCTGTGTGCATGCATCAGCACAGGATTTTTCTGAGTGCAGAGATGGACAGGGAAAAATACCTTATTTGTAAAACTGAATGATAATCTAATAAGCAACTTGCAACAAAGAAAAGCTTTGTTGCATGTGTTAATCATAATTTTTCCTCCCCAACATTTAGTTAATTAGGCTATTAAATCTGTGCTGAGTTGTATTATACTACTTGCATGTGTACATTTTAAAGGGTCGTATGAATGTCAGACATCAGTATTCCTGTTGTGATTTCTTGGTATGTACCCAGACTATTTCTAACAAATTCACACAATTTTTTAGCAACCTAGCAGAAAAGCAGGAATCCTGCAAGGACAACATCAAAGTGATAGGACTCGGGATGCAGTTGTGTATAGAGTACTGTTTACTAGGCGTGTACTCTTCCCAGCCTTGCTTGCTTTCTGTAAAATGTCATACGAAGGATGTATTCCAATACTAAACTATCTAAAATGTAAAAATCACTATTTATTTTTTCAGACAATTTCTAATTTTTTTTTTTTTCAATTCGCTCTATTATGTACCCTGCAATTTTTCCTCCTCTGCTATATATTCTCTTTCTAACTTCATCTCTTGTGTGAAACATGGTTAGAAATAATCTGCATGAGTTTTTTAGTGTCATGCATTTTTAAGGCAAGGTTATTAGTTCAATATTTTATATTCCTCTGTAAACATTCTAGAAGGTGTATGACTGTAGAATTACTGCAATGTATTACTGCCATCTCTCAAGGATTATAAATACATCTGAACTATGCTCCTTATTTTTGGAGCCTCATCCAAATCTCATTAAACTCAACTAAAATGTATGCTTGTAGGTCAGTATCCCCGAGGCTGATTGCTTAAGGCATTCTTTGCTAAGGATACACTTGTGAGAACTGCAAAACCTTGGACTTGTCACTTAACTGTTTCTGATTTTGTAGTTGCTTCAGCAAAGGCTTTTTACTTAAGTAGGTTATGAATAAGTTAAGAATATAAACTGAAGCAGACATACAGAGACAGAAAGAAAAGTAGGGATGGTGTCTTTAACGCAAAATACATAGGCTTCAGTCGGTTTTTGATCTCCCTCCTTTTTAGACGGTAAATCATTAATCAAAAGACATTAGCCATTATTTACTTTCATTTGGGTACCCTACATAAAATACACAGAGAACCAGCTCCATTGCTGAAAGTGCTGCTCTAAAATACCTTATACTCTGCATGTTTTTGAATTCTGTTCTGCTTTAGATACATGCTTTTATTTGAAAAGCCTAAGAAGACAATGACACCCTATAGCAGCTTTTCACTCACTTTTTGCAGTTGAAAATGTTCTTAAAGTTCACAATAACAAGAAAGAATCAAGACCTCTGAAACTACTTATTTTTCAACCCCAGACAGTATATGTGTTCAAACTTGCCCGCCTTGTGGTCTACAGAAGAGGAAGACAAAGCACAACACTTAGTCAGTAATCTTGAATGCAAACTAGTTATTTTCCTAAGATTATTTATAATTTCCAAATGGAAGAGAGCAGCTTATTATTTTACTGCTTTCTTCCTGGAGCTTCAGATGATGCTTTAAGAACCATTTTTAAACTATGTTTTTCAATTTGTGGTAGTTTTTTGAGAAGGAAGAGGAAAGAGATGGTGGGGAGGAAGGTTTCGGTATATTTTTCTTCTAAGATTGGAAGTAAGGCAAGGTGTTCTATTGTTCAGCTGACACACAAGTTTATTTTAAAAGGAGGGAAAGATCTGTAACGTTTGTTTGGTGTCCTGAATAAATACCACATACACATAAAAACTGTCTAAATTAAGAATTAAGACAGATTTTGTTATACCTCTTTGATGCTTAAATGCAATGGAGCTTTTTTCTGCATTAGTTATATATTTTTACCATACACTAAGTAAAATGTGACATTTTGTTGAAGTGCATAATTAAAATGCAATATGTAATATACCTAGAACTTTTTAAATGGAAAAGAAAAAATCCACAGATTTGTCATAATTATGAGAAGAAAAAACTGAAGTCAGCAAATTGTCTTAATTGGACCTTTCCACTGCTCTTTTATCTGGGTTTTTTATAAACACCTACAAACTACTGATGTCTTTCTTTAACCCTTTACTTTGTGTTCTTATATTACATAAAATTCTCTTGCAGCAAAAATAATAAGTCAGACATCATCATTATGGAACTTTATAATTCAATTAATGGAACTCTTGATTATCTATATTTTAATATGTATTAGACATATTATGTCTAATGTATTGTATGTATTAATGTTTCTTTATTTATTGACTGCTTACAAGCAAAATTGTAGAGAAGTGTGAAGGGTAGTTTGCAAATGAATTATGTCTTCACTGGTCAACTACACCTGAGAAAAGGAGTAAGAGATGTATTTTGGTTGAGTAAGCTGTAGAAATTGTAGCTTCAAGCAATGTCTTTGAAAAGAAAAATTGACAGCCAAGGAGGAAAAAAGGTCACTTAATTCAGCTATGGACTACCGAACTCATTCATAGGATTAGCAGTGCTCTATCTCCAGAAGGGGTCAGTGCTTACCAAACAGAGCTTCTGAAGTGAGAGCTGGAAGGAAAGAAATAGAGCTTCATAACAGCCAAATGTATTTCCATTTGCAGTAGCTTGTAACTGTCTAATGTACTTATCACAGTGAAGGGGGAAATTATTTAATCAAGTTGAAGGCATGTTTATGTCTAACTGATGCACATACATAGTTTCTATACAGAGAGACAGTTGGGGGAGGTTCAGCTTCAGATTAAAATGAGCTGTGTATCTGAATTGCCTTTACAGTTAATAAAGTCACTGAAGCTGTGGAAACATCCTAAAGCAGGCATCTCCTGGTTATCTTAACAAATCTTTTGGACTCTGGGATCTTGTATGACTATAATGGGAGTTTAGACACCTATCTCATTCTGACCTCAACTTTTAACTGTCTACATTTTGCATTGAATCACAGCGGCTGACTTTAACAGCAGGATTCAGTTGCATCAGCACAGGCTCTTATTTGTTAAGAGTAGTGCTTTAGAAGTCATTGAATATGCACCTCTTCCACAGCTTCCACCAACACAAGAGTGGGTTTCCTTTAAACCATATCTGTAATCCATCCATATATGGATGTCTTAGACACCCTCAGATATGTGAAATAGTACTGGGAACCTGTATTTTAAACAATAGTATGTCAGCCTAATTGTAAAGAAGTAGTGGTAGCAAAGTTGTCGTTTTTATAAGTTGATAGTTCAAGCAATCTTCCTTCACTGAAGACACTGGATCTTAAGTATAAGACAAGTAAATTAAATTGTGGGAATATGAATTGGAAAGAAGACTATTAACAGCTTACTAAAATAGTCTATTATAGTAAATATTAAATCTTTAATTAGAGAGTTATTTCAGTACACAAGTAGTCTTAACATGTCTAGTCAAAAAAAATGGACCTAAGAAACAAAAGCAGCATTGCCTATCATATTGTCTATTCATCACCAATCAGCAATGAACATTCACATTTTTCCTACACAAAGGCTAATGGCATCCTAGTTTAAATCATAAAATGTTATAATGAAGACAACAGGAAAAATTGTTGTAGGTTTCCATCTCAAACTGATGGCTGACCAAAATGGTGCGCTAAGTTTGGTCTTTTTTAGGATAATTCCATAATTCAAAGTAGAGGCAAAGCTAGTTCTGCTTCAAAGTTGATAATGGAACGTATGTCAGTATTACATTCAGCCCTGGTCAGTGTGTACAGTTCAGAAGAATGTGTGGCTATAAAGAAATACAAATCAGGCAAGAGAATTATGGAAATAATGATTTACTCAATACATGTAGGGTCTTAGTTATGTGGGAAAAATGAAGCTTTAAGCTCACAGTAGATTTTAATGAAATGAGGCTATGGATGTTATTTGTTCATAGTGAATAGATACGTAAAAATGAATTTTACAGTGATTTCTGTTAGCACTGTTTGAGCTAAACAAGAACAACGGAGTATATGAGCACTGCATTGGGTATGGAAGCTTGCTTTTCCCTTCATCAAAAGGTAATACTCTTCTGGAAATCTGATTCTGGTTGCAGCCAGGAATAAAATACAATTGGTTGGACTTTTGTAACAACTTATTAGAAATGGATTTAGATTTAGAAATCCTTTATATATTTCACTTGCATCATGTTAGTTGATTGAAAAGGATAAAACTTAGTTTATCTTTGTTTCTTTTACCCTTTTTTTTTTTTTCTTTTTTTTTAAGACATACTTGTAGTATATTTGACTTTTCATCTTTTTCTGGAGCACCACTCAAGGACTGGCTTCGTGTTGATGCCACTGCTAGAATATTCTAAACTTGAATGGGTTCTGGCATTTGTGTATACCTTCATGTTGTTTTTTTTTAATACAGCACAATGCAAGAAGAACCTTCTGTCCGTAAGATCTTTTCAAAACCCTCCTTTTTAGCTTTGGTATGACTGTTTTAGAGATGGAGAGATTTAAATAGTCATTTTGATGCTGAATACTCATTTAACATGCTGCAGCTGATCCTGGTAGAGTGCTGTGTACAACTTAAGTATCAACAGTGGGGTTTCAACAGAGCTCAGAGTTGCTGCAAATTTCAGTTCTTGGCAAGAATGTCAATTTTGTATGTGCCAAGTGTCTGTTATTTAACCAAGCAGAGGATATTGAGTTACTGTAGCAGAAGCAAGATGTATGATTCATGTTTGCATATCCTTCTTCAAAACAGAAACAAAGAGATCTCTCTTTGAACACGACCTGCTTCTCTCACTTGCCTTTTCCCATTCCCTCCATTTGGCAATAAAAAATGAAAGCATTAGTTATTTATTCACTTGTTTAGTGAGCTCAAAAGCAGAATGTGTTGTCCAGCACTAAAGCAAACTAGGCAGGACCAAAAACTGCAGCAGCATAGTATCCTTCTGAAAGTGGCAAAATGATACTATATGACTATAAAATTCTACCATTATCAAATACAGTTTATTTTGAATAATAGTTAAAAATATTTAGAAAACCATCGTAATTTAAAATCAGAAGTTTTATTTTGGGCACTTGTGCTGATTTCGGTGGTGACGAGTTTTGATTTGCTAAAGGTTTTTTGTTTTGGCTTGTTTTTATGATAATTCCTTCTCCTTCTGCTTTTGATAAAATTTTAGGTGTTTTTTGTTTGTTTGTTTGTTTGTTTGTTTTCCCCAAAAGATACAATTGGGCACAATTTGAATTTGATGCTGTTCCTTTAACACTCTGTCTTAAGACCACACTTACTGTCAAAACAGATCAGATCAGTGTCCTGTTTAACCCAGATTTGTCACTGACCACCACTGACTGCTGCAGTGAGTGGGGCAGTGTGTGCTGCCATCTGTGCCAGCTCTCTTTGAGATATTTACCGTCTCACCTTGCTGTTGCTCCCCGCCAACTCTGTTTGTCTAGTGATATTAACAAGCTCCTCAGAACCTGACACAGTTCTCTGCAGAAATGCTAAACAGATTTTCCTGGTTCATCTGTCCAAGCTGAGAATGACTGTTATGTTCAGTTAGCATATAATGAAGTAGGTACAATTAACTTCAGGATGGAGATTATTTTTGCTGCAAGGAAACTCGGCATGTGCTGAAAAGAAAGCTTAGAGTGTGTTTCATTTTAAGTTCCAGATTAATTTTTAGGCATTTGGGAGTTGGAACTGACATGAATTCAACATAAATAAAATCCCCCCACCATTAAAAGCAGGGACTATAATGCTCTGACCTGTGGGGTCTGATGTATGGCCTTTCCCCACTTATAGAGTGCATGTACAACAATAAGCATGAGCCTTGCCTTGAAAACTCAGTGACTTTGTACAGAGAACGGTGTAGTTCTCTGCATTGCCTTGGTAGAGGATAGCACAGACCTCCTGGAGTAAGTTATGGCTAAGTCTATGGAGAAGAGATGCTGCTATAGACTGGAAGAGCATATTAAAAACTCATAAGTACAGTCTCTTCAGGTAACACTTAGATATTCATTTTTACTATTTAACTATTAAGATCCCTAAGACATTTGAAGAATTATTATTATTGAAAACTGTAGTCATCTTAGGTCTGTATGAAAGTATTTCCAATACTTGGTCAAGTATATCTTTTCGTTAAAAAGAAAGAACCAAAACAAACAAAAGACCCAACACTGTGTAAGCTCAAAGTTTTGGATAAATGTATAAGAGACTTGATGTAAAATGAACAAAACAGTTATGGGCAAATACCAACACTTATTTTGAGTTTCATCAAAACTTTGCATTTCTTAATGTAGGATATCCTGGTTAGCAGGAGGGATTGGTTCCAAAAGGCTGACCTTTGTCACTGACCTTTGGGTCTAGAAAATAGGGCAGTAAACGTAATTGAAACCACTTTGCCACCAGTTTCCATATGCTATTTCATATGAGGTTTCTGTGACAAGTGGGGGGCAGGGGGCATGAAGTGTACAGGTTAGATTTTATCAGCTATACTGTATTGTTCAGGAGAGTCAGATTTCCACTTTAGATATAAAATATATCATTTTGCTTTCCATATAGAATCCAAAGAAGATCTCATGAATTTGTACAAAAGATTTATAAAAATTCATACTAATTTTAGCTTAGGCTAAAATAATCTATTTGTTAATATTAATCTTACAGAGATTTCTGTAAGTGTGTAGAAAGATATATCCATAGGAAGAACAACTGTGGACATTCATTTTTTGTGAAGTTTCCCGGTGAATGTTTTTCCAGTTACTGAAAGTTTTATTAATCTTTTTTTTTTTTTTTTTAATTTATTTTATTACTGGCATGCAAAAATCAAATTTTAGTCTGAATTTCTTGGCATTATGTTATAAAAATGATGTCTGCGCTTATTGTTTGGGATTTGGACAGTGATTACAACTGGATAAAGCAAGATGCAAATTCAGTAGGTCATGATAGGAACAGAAGTGAATTGGAAAGTTTGCATTTTGATAATATCAAAGAAAACTCTAGTAGGCTTTGTTATGTAATGGAGGTGAAAGAAAGTTTACTTTTTCTATTGCCTTTGTAAGAAGTTTTTATCAAGGTCATTTTTTTCCTTTTTCTTTTTAAGGGAAATTTTCCAGGTTTATTGCCATTTTATTGTAATTTTTATGGTCTTAAAAATATGCAAGATTAGGTTTTCAGACATAATTTTATTTTTCTTGAATATTTAATTCTAGGGAATAATAGCAAACTGTATACATCACAGTGCTGAGGTGTTTGGATTTGGATTCTTTTAGAGGAAGAGGATATACTGTTTTGGTGATCAGTGCTGCAGAAGTGAAGATCAAAATAAGGGAAGATGCTTTCAGTAATGCATAAAACTGAGGAACTGTAAAGTAAAGGAACACAAAAGAGACAGGAGTTGAAAGAAAAAAATGATAAAGAAAACCAGCAGATGGGGATTTGGGGGAAACCAAAGAAGTAACAGAAATAGCTGTGCTTTGTTTTCATGTACTACTCGGCCTTAAAGCTGTGTTAGGCTAAAGTGTCCTTTTTATCAGAGCAGTGGGTGTTGCAGAGATTATTTCAGTGGCGAGTCTGTGCAAAGATGAATGTGCTTCTGTTTCCCTCTGCTGATTAGCACAGTCCCAAATGGCAAGTGTGATAAACCCTGGTCTTTTGATGCCCTTTTTTTTCCCTTCAATTCAAAGACTTTGAGATCACAGGGTAATTTTTTTTTCCCTAACAAGACGTCGGTGTTTTCTCCTGAATTCTTCATAAATCAGACATTTAAAATACTTAAGACTGTGTCCTTACATTTCCTGTTTCCATGGAATCTATAGGAGGTTTAAAGTATTCCAGGATGCCTTGCCAGCCCTTAAAGCTATTATCAGATTTTCTGTCTCTTGTGTCTCACTTAGATCTTCTAAGGTATATTGCATAGCTGTTTTCAGCTGAGCAACTCTGCATGAGGAGCTCTTAAATGATGCCTTCAAAACTTCTTGTGTTCCTTTGATTTCACACTGGGCCTGTTTTTTTGCGTGTTACTGACATTTGTCATTCCCTTGAGGCAAGTACTGCAGCATATACAACACCCACAGCTAGATAATCACAAGCTTGGACTTGTGACTACTTAAAGTGAAGTCCTTTTTTTTTTAAAAAAAAAAAAAAAAACGAAGAAGAAGAAAGTGTTCTTGTAGTTAGAGCTTCAAGACAGCACCAGAGACAGCTGTACAACAGATTTACAGAAGGACTGTCTTTCTGAAACTCCAGTGTCTTCATTTTTGTTTTTAGATGGCTTCTCCGTACACCCTAACCTTCTGCTCAACTTGTACATGGCAGTGCAGCATGCAGGCCAGTGGGACTGCTGATGAGTGCATCTGACAGCTCTGTATGCCTGCCATGCATGAAAACAAGCATGCACATATTTAAGACAAGAAGTCTGACTAAGTCTGCCATTTTTTTCTCTGGAGCCAGGCTCTGGACCGGAGGGCAAACTATTCAGAGACCATGGCTGACTGTTTTGGCATGGCAAAATTGCACTGCTCAATAGAATAAACCTCCTGGCAAAGGAGAAAATAGCAGACTTTAAATCTTTACTGTAATGCTAATGTTTTCTTGTTATTGTTATTTTGACATGCCACTTCTGAATGTAATTACTGGAAGGTTTTTATTGTAAGAATCTCTATCTGCAGCACGTATTTCAGGCATTCCCCCGTGAGCTGTAAGTTGAGCAACCAGTAAGTTGGCAATCGTTATGCAGTGCGAAGGCATAACATAGCTTCTGTGCACTAGTATAATTATTATGTTTGGGTCACTTAAAATGTTTATTTAAAATTTAAAGGGAGGATAGAACATAGCAAATAAAAAAAAAAAGAAATGCTAGAGAACAAAGAGCAAGAGGTGATTAGGGCTGCTGACTGCTGGATGTTGAGGTCCGAATTCCGCAAGAGATAAATTACAGTTGAGGGCTGTGGTGCTAGGGAACGAGCTATGATAAAGATGGTTTGTCACAAAATATGGAAAAGCTAAGCTAGGCAGCCTGTAATTACAAGCTAGTTTTCACATTTAGCAGCAGTACCCACTGAAATACTCCTACATCCGTCATCTCTTGCCCAGCTGTGGCACACCAGCTCCCTCAGGTGTGCTGGCAGCCATGTTAGTGGGTCCATGGTGTGAAACCACTGTTCAGGTCCACTAAACAGTCACTTGGAATATTTTTTAGAAAAGGTACAAGAGGAGATTTGGTAGATGAGGTTGCCTGAGCTGTGTCATGGTGTGGTTCCACAAGCTATTGTGCTGGCACAACCAAGGCAGCAAAATGAGGAATGGGGTGGATGCTTGTGGGGAGGGAGGCAGCAACCATTAAGCAGGCTCTGCTGTGCTGAACTGAAGTGTATATACTTAGCACTTTAGTGTCCAAATATTCTCACATGGTCAGAACTGCACATTAAACAGCATTTGCAAAATCCTCCTAAGTTTCAAGAGCACCAGATGGCCAAGCTCACTGATCACTGTTTTTTTTTTCCTGTGCTCTGGTTGTACAAGAGAGAACAAATTTGCACAGTGAAAAGGTGAATATCCCATCATTTCTACTTCCAGCCCCAGTACTGGATGGCCGGGGACGTGGATCAGCCTCGAGGGAGGCAGGGACAGGTCTGCTGAAGTTGGGTTGGGCTATGGGACATGGAGAGCCTGGCTTCACCTGCTGGGCCCTAACAGCTGAGATGTTTTAGATGCTTCTTGTACTGCCCTTGTAATCTGCATGGTATGCAAGTGATCTGAAAACTGGCTGTGACTGCCTATAAACTTTTTTTTTCTTCTGAAAGAATTCTTGAAACTGTGTACCTCGGCCATGCCAGTATTCCCATCCTTTCTGAGAAAGGTTAGTTTCCTGTTATCCTGAGCCTTGATGCTGATATTTCTTTGAGGTAACGCCATACCTGGTGTTAAAAATGCATTGAATATTATCTAATGCTTACCAGGAAACCTGAAAGGAGCATGCAGTAGTAAGTCGATCTTTGGAAAACTTCTGGGGAGCTGTCACATACCTTGTCAAGTGAGGTTTTTTGCTGCCATACAAACCTGTTGTGCTATCTGAAAAGGGACAAAGAATAATATGAGATGATCCTCTGCACTAAATACTTTCCTAGAAGTGATTGTTATTCAAATGCCTACCAAGTTCTCCTCTTCCTTGTGAGAATTGATCTAGATTTGCACTGAAGCAAGTGGGAGAAAAGCTAAAGCAAAATCAGTGTCAGGACTGCCCGGGTAAATCTAGAAGCTTAAAGAACGATAAGAAAGACACACAGCAGAAAACAGATAACAGTAATTAAATACCATTAAAACATGGGTAAATATTTGCATTCTCTTTGTCTTACATTTTGATAAGCTTCTACCAGATAGAGCTTTTTTAAACATGGAAAATAAAAGGAATACAGAGTCATCAATATTATGAATAAAATCCAACCCAGATGGAGTCAGGTATTTAATTCAATAGAGTCAGAATTTGACTTTAAGTTTCTCTATTAATAATGACATACTATATGCTTGGACACCATTTCAGGAAAGGAGTTAGCTCCTTTTACTTAAAAATTTCTAATTTTTGTGAAGCTCAAATGTAGTCATTCTACAGCTCTTCATATGTACTAAATATTAGTATTATTTCTTAAATTTTAATATTTTCTGGTACCCGTCTGGCAAAGATAAGCCAACATAAAGCAACAACTATAGCCCATTTTTTTTTATTTCCTATGTGTCAGAAAGGAAGAAATAGAACTATTTTGGAAAACTGCAGGACAAAAGCAGGTTTTTTTTCAGTTCTGTGGAACATCCATGTATATAGATAATCCTCCTTACATTGTTGAGCATAAATACCAAGCTCAAACTGGAGTTTGGATGTTATCACAGCTCCTCAGATCATGACCTTTTACAGTAAATTGTCCATATATCAGGGAAAAAATCCTCTCAATATAACAGTGGATACTGCAAAAATCTCAATGAAGTAAAGATCCTGAAAAGTAACTTTTAAATGGAAAGTGGATTTAGCAATTTTAAATCAGTGCTAAAACTGTGGAATAGCGTGTTGGCTCATGTCTTGATACTGATATTTTGATATTTTTAGAATGATACAGAAGAGTTAGCTACTGGCAGAATTATGCCTTGCAAGGTTGAAAGCCTGCTTCTCAATGATCTGATTGGCATTTGTCAATTGGTTGGGCTTTCTCACTGCTGAATCGCTCAGTAACACAGTATCTTTCCTTCATGCATATTTGCTAAGTTTCATCCTTTTTTTTTTTTCCCCAAGTAATCAGTTTTACAACATCTCAGATGCAATTTCCATGTGTATTCTGTGAATTACCAACTTTAATTTCACTTGACTGTCTCTTCAATAGGATTTTCTCTACACCACAGTAGTTTTTATAATTCCAGATGGATAATGATAACAACTAGATAATTGTACTATGAGGGAGGCAGGAGAAATAGGTAGTACTCACCAGGAGAAGGAATTTGAAAAATGCTTGAGGATTGGCAGGGAAAGGGAGAAAGGCAGAATCTTGTGAGAAGTTCCTATACCTTTAATTTAGCTTTAATTCAAATGCATGAATCTCTATATGTTGTTTTTTGATGTGATATAGTACAGCTAAAAACACACCACTGATGTGTACGAGAGAGAAAAAGAAAGCCTCACTTTTCCTGAGGGGATATAAAAATTCTTAAGTCTTCCAATTTTCCTAGATTCTTGTCATCTGTGCACTCCAAATTAAATTGGAATAATAAATAAAAAATCCACTGTATAGCAGGGCAAAGGTTTCTTCTGTAGATCTGTCTTGTTAGCAAGTGTTATACTTCTCTGTGGAGATGCTTACAGATTCCTGCTGATTCATTATGGCAGGAGTGGCTCGTTAACTCATGCCAGGAAGATGAGTGACAAGTGTGGCTTTCTGGTGAAAAAGAGCAGAAGGGCTGAGGCTGACCTCCGTGCAGCCGGTGCAGATTCTGTTCAGACAGACAGATGCTGACACAGGAGGTTGATTTGGATTTTATCAAACCAAAATTCTGTTTCTAAAATCTTTTCAAGCAGCTGCTCAAACATCCTTGTCTAATGAGATACAAGCAGACAAGAGGCCGGTTAGGTTATCGCAGAGATGGTGCGTGAGAACAAAACTCAGAACAGTGCTTCCTGCACAGTGAAGCATTTGTCATCGTTTTGGCAGCTTGCTCGATGGGATTGCTTGGCTTTGTGTATCACTGGATAACTCTGTGGCCCAAAACTTGACTGTGTTAGAACTTTCTGAGAGCATAATTTGATCTTGTGTAGCATGCTTGAGACTTGACAGGTAAATTGTAATAATGGTTTCAGATTTTGTAGTCCATTGATTTGGTTGCATTAACGTGTGTATACTGTTCATATATAGTGTACATATATACATACACAAAAATAGCATTCTCCACACTCCATTTGTTTGCTTTTCTTTCTGCGTGCTCTGTTAGAGTAGTGTGCAGGGTGAAAATGCATTCTGAAAGGGTACAAAGAATACCTTCGGTGCTGAGTGTGTCTTGTTCTCGAATTTGGTGTTTGAAAGGAATTCTTCTTACAAGAAAAGAGAAATTTCTGAATCTCTTAATAGGATGAAGACTGATGTGCTTTCATGTGCTCATTATTAGATTTCAACTAATAAGTTTGTGGGTTTTTCAAGTACGTTTATGTACACTACCTTCTGCTGCACATTAAAAGCCTCAGTGGCTGAAATATTTTAAGTAGCAAAGTTGTATGTCTTTGTAGCATAGCAGGGTTCTGTGATTTAAAGAAAGACCAACTATACTGCATAGCAAAAGTCTCTTTCATAGATAGATATATAAAGATGATACTGGACAAGTGCATATGAAAAAAAAAAAAAAAAACTAAATTGAAAGAGAATATTTGAACACTCAAAGTTATAGTTCCATAGCTTACATATTGAGAAAGTAAGTAGGTCAGCTATTTATTTCAGTGATAAAATTCAACAGTTTTCTTAAAGTTTCCATACAGCTTTCAGATGTCATGGCACATCCTGCTATGTTATACTCTGAATAGGTAAGATTGTTAAAGCATTGAAGCATTGGCTATTGTTAGTCTTATACATAGAGGGAGAAGAAGGAATACAGTTGTGTTTCAACGCTTACCAGAGGCTATGACTTTTAAATGATTTCCATTAGTCCAGCAAATTGTAATTTTCCTCTCTTATGCTTTCCTTCATCTATTTAATGATAGAATCGGCTATCAGCAGATAGGTTGTTGACGGAATGTGATTTAGCTTTCAATTACCCTACATGTTGTAACCACCTAGAAATTAGTTAAGACTTCCATTAACGTTCATGTAAAGTATTTGTTCAACTACATGTAAATGTCTAATCACTACTATGCTAAATGGTTTATTTTTTTCCTGCTTGCTATAATATACCTTGAAAATTACATTTTCCTTTAATACGTTCGTTATTCCAGTGTACCTTTTGCACATCTGCTTTTCCAGTTACAATAATTCATACATTTTGTACACGATTTTAATCACTTGAAAGGGTGAATTAGTCTTTTAATTATTAATAAGGCAAAATCCATTGATTTTCTCCAGTTGCTCAAACATGAGTCTGGCCTAATCCTGCCTCAGGGTTGAGGGGCACTGAGATAAACAGCAAATCCTTGAGCTAAACATTCATTTCATGGGATTTGAAGCGTGGGGGAAGAGGGAGAGGAAGACATTATTTTCTCCTATGAACTTTTCTTTTAGTTTTTTTTTTTCCATTTTCTCATATGCAAACATATTGTTGAAAGCTATAGTTTTGTGATCCTAAAAATAAGTGAAAACAGAGTGGTTTGGGAAAAAAACATTCTTTGAAAACAAGTTTACTATGTACTTAAATGTACACAATTTATTACACGGCTGTCTGCGTAACTGATGAAAGACCTGTGGTGCAGAAGGCTTTACTGCTGAAACTAAGAAGTCATATAGCTAATGAGTGAGGCAGTGAGTATTCCAGCACAGAAATGTGCATAAGGTAACTCAGGACTTGTGCGCTGTGTCAGTGCACATGTTTATGTGAGGTTTATCCTGTGATTAGTGTCAGATTTTCTCCTTTGTGTAAAGGACTTTTCTCTAAAGCCTCTGGCTCAGCTGCAGTTCGGTGGTTTGATGCAATTTTGTCACAGTTTATTTCTTTAATTGATCTGATCCTCCTTGTTTTTTTACGTGTGACCCTAATTACTTAAAGTTGGCATCCAGCCATCCTATAGAAGTCAAATAATGTTTTATTTCTTTTTATTTTGTAATTTAAGTTTTGCTTTACTTCATGTTGCATTCTATGAGGTCTGAATTCAAACTGAAATTTTTGAAGAAAAGCAGGGAGAACAAAATTGAGCAACTGTGTGGTTTAAAAAAACGCACATAATTTATTACCTTAAAAATATGTAAATTGAATCTGTCCTTAATGCCTTTCTGGAAATCAGTGCCAAACTTCTAAGCTGTTCTCCATTGTTTCAGAATGTCTAGCCTCTGTTTGAACAGAGCCTTTTCAAATGCTCAGAGACCCTGATCTTGGGGTATTAATTCCCAAAATGATATAAGCATTTCAGAAAGCATCCGTGAATATAAAAAGTTCAAAGTGGCAAGTATTAGTACCCCAGTTGTGCAAAGGAAGATGGTATCCATCTTCTCTGAAGAGAAGTAGTGTTTTTCTCTGCTGCCACTAAAGGGAAGCCTCCTTTGGGACCTTGTTAGATGCTTTCATGTGAGGACCATTTGACCCACTTCTGACTAGTGAGCAGGCTTAGAAAGCAGGAGTTGTTGGGGGTATGCCTTTGGCTGATCTCCTCCCCCTCTTTGGAGAGAAAGAAAACCCTCAGTGGAATATATTAGGGATAATAACAGGATAAAAATGTCAGTTACAGAAGGGTGACGGATGGAGTTTCTTGCTGAAAATAATAATAATAATAAACAAAAATCTTCACAAGTTGTCTCCAGATTTACCATTAAGTCAGCATCAGGATAAATTATACTCTTTACTCTCTATACGCTCTTTTAAAAACAAATAGAAGAAGAATATTTGTGGGGCTTTTTTTTTTTTTTAAATAACAGAAATAATATTAATTACTGACTATAACTTAATGTTGACTTCTAAATCAACCTTTCCTTTTAAGACAATGAAATCTATTTCATGAAATTTAAACATATATTGCTTAAAAGAAATTCAATTATTTTTTTCTTGTTAACAACACATAAAAGAGAGCTGCTTTTGAAGCCTGTATATAATTAAGCAATCTGAGATAAAAACTTGTGTGGTAAGGAAGCCAGCAATGAAATCATTCAGGTTATGGACTTCTAAATCTCATGTCTAAGGAAAAAGATAGATTCAGTCAAAAAAAAAAAAAAAAAAAAAATTACTTTTCCATTTTAACAGGTGGATTCTTTCTCCAAATACAACAATGTTGGTGTTTTTCTCCATTGCAGACAAGTTTGAAAAAGATCATATCTGCTTTCTTTTAATGTATTGAGGATCTACAAAACCTTTTTATTTTTTTGCATGATGGAACAAGCCTTCATGCAGGAACCAATGCTTCCTGGATTATGAGATTATTGTTTGTGTTCCTGGGAAAGCTAGTTTTGATGCATGATTTTGTCCCCAGTCACCTTTAAATATTCAAGACTGGATCTACAACAGTGCACGTGGAAATGATCAGAAATAAGTCACTTCTGGAAGACTGATTTATGTTAAGCTGTGTATAAGTATATGAAATATAAAATATGCTTCTTTTCTGCCTGCCACTGAGTTTACCCATAAATAATCCTTCTGACTCTCTTCAGAATAAAGTAGTAACTCTATCAAGAGAGAAGCCAGAGAAGCCAATTAAATCATTGTGACAAGTAGAAAACAAACGAGGGAGAAAGCTTTCCACAGAACAGAAAATTCCTGTTGTTTCTTGATGCTCAAAAGTCCACTTAAACTTCAGATACTTAGATCATTTTTCAGGGTTTCATTTCTGTCATCAAAGAGAAATTGGAAACCGAGAGATGAGTTTTTTGTAAGAAAAATGGTTCTCCAGCATCTTTTGAATGCTTATCAGTCCTTTCAAATAGAAGTATGACTGAAAAACCAACCCGAAGGGATAAAACCAGAATGCGGAGACAGTGTTGGGCCTGAGGAATCCAACAGGATGTAAGATGAAGACATCTGTAGCTGAATAAAGATGCCGCCTTTAGGAGATTATCCTGAAAATGATTGCAGCTGCCACCAGAGAGCAGAAGTGCCAGATGCTGCCATAGCCCCCAGGGAAGTGGCTGCGTGTGATGAGTTGTTGGAGACAGAAGGATTGGAAGAACAGACGTTCTTCTCCAGATCTTGCAGTAAGGAATCAGACTAAGGCAGTCCTACCCTTAGCTTTTGTCACCAGTGAGGGGAAATTTGCTCTAGGCTTCTTGCTATCAATTATCTTTTTTTTAGCAATTGCGATGTGACTTTTTTGTCAGAAATAACTCATATGGTACCTCATGCAAATGTTAATAGCTCTTTATATACATTTTGAACTGAAAGTATGCATTGTTCCATGGAATGTTAGGATTTTTAATTTTGTAGTCATATATTTCCTGCCCGTGAAGCCAGGTCCATCATTTTTATAATCTAAATAGTGTATTGTTAGAAGAAAGTGGTTTTGTTTCATTAAATATAGTGCTGCCCAACATATATAGGGAGAGAAAAATGAAGCTTATATCAGCTCTGTGAAACATTGAAATTAAGATCAGAGGAAACTGGAGAAACTCTTCGGCAACTGGAGAAACTGAGAAGCTAAAGACAGCTTCTACATACAGAAATGATCTGCTGAGCAAAGTTACAGCAATTCTTGGTTTCTTTAAGCAAATTTCTGTTCAGACTTTCAAAAGAGATATTTAGAATCTCATGGTCAGCCTTTATTTTGAATATAATGGTAACAAATTACGTGGTAGAAGATTAGCCTAATATCTAACCGGCTCATTAACATTCCTAAAACAAACTCGTTATGATGAAACAGGCAACTTGTCTGATTACTTCCTCAAGTCTTTGAAAGACACACTCATAACTGTGGAAAAAAACTTGAAAATGTGAATCCATGTGAACTGAAAATATTAAATGTTTTTAATATATATAAATAAATATTTTTATATTTTAATATTAAATATTTTAATATTTTTAAATTTTTTTTAAGATTTTAATATCACCTGTATAATCTATGGTTCTTTTATATATGATATATAATTTCAAAGTTTTCAAACAAATTGTGATTTTTCTGCTGCTTTCCTGACTGTGGGTTGCTCACATTGGCAGTGAAGTATTTATTAGTATAGAGGGTTTTCCTGCCTAACTCAGGTACTGTAACATTCAAAATTATTTTAATAGTAGTCTGAAATCTCAGTTGCAACTGCAGTACCTGTCAGTTATTCTTGGTGATAAAAAAGGTACTACTAGAAAAGCCTAAGTGTCTTATTCTTAACTTAGTTATTTGATTAATATAAGACATTTTTCATGCAAACTGAAAAATATATTATGTTTATACACCTATTTTCTCTCTACATATATATAAGTATGCAGAAGTACTTCCTCACTATTTTGTAGCTGTACTCCTATGTGAAGGGCTCTTAAAATGATTCAATCTTCCTTAAAAATTTTGATAACTACAATGCCTTTTCTCAACTATATATAAATGGATAGCTTAAAACCAACACACGTCAATTAGTATTTTCAGTTTTATTCAAGGAATTCTTCAACTGTAGTGCAATAGAAAGGATTTCTAGAATAATGTCATTTAGACATTCCATAGGATGCCAAAATGACTTTTGTGTCTGTAGTCTTATTTTTATGTGCTCTTTTCTAAATGTAATGTTTACCTATACATGAAAAAAGTTGATTTTTTTCTTCTTTTCCTTGTGGCTACATCGGTGTTTATATTACTGTCAAATCTCAATTCTGTTGGTACTAATTCTGTCTCTATACTGTGTTCACATCAATTATTTTACCACACAGGCACTTAATTATGCTGTAAGAAAGGTGCTTTACTTGCTTGTTCAACCCACTAAGCACTTTGAGCTCCTGATTTTAATATCTACCTCAGAGTTCACCACATGTTGTTAGTCTTATAGACAGAGTTTATAGAAGATAACCCATATGTCAGATAATAACATCACCAGCCTATCCTGTTGACCTCAGCCTTTGACCCTAAAATGGATAGATCGCTGTCTTGCACAGTCACAGTTGCTAAAGTGTCCTGTCCATTGCCAATTAGGATGGATGTCCTGAATTTTCCAACATATACAAAATACTTTAACCAATCAGCAGTAAGCTATTGTGCCATTTGTCTTCATCTTGCTAACTTCATTTTATATTGTGGGGCAACCAAGGAAAATGGAAGCACTTTTCTGGTTAAACCAAGTTATAGTGCTGGGGGAGCTACAGGATGAAAAACTCTTGCTAATAGCACTTTTTCTCTGTTCTATGAGTGGTAAATAGTTCAAAACAATGATGGCAGATCTCAAACATCAAGCTTTAAAGTGGCAAAATCAAGAAACAAGTTTGTATATCAATCACTTAAGTGTAATCTAGAAATTTTAAAAGGGAAAATCTTAAGTCACTTTTACTTGTATATTTGACAAGGCTCCGTATTTTTTATGTATTATATACTTTGTTATAATATCAATGTTGATCACATATTACATCTCTGCTTAGTGATAAGTGGATTGTATTCCATGCAGTTCAAATTTGAATTCAGCTACTTCTAGGTTAAATGTGTATCCACAAATAGCAAAGAATAAAGTAATTTTGTTTGTTGTGGTTTAATTCAGCAGGTGGCTGAGCACCACATAGTCATTCACTCACTCCCCCACTTCCCAGGGGGACTAGGGGGAGAATCAGGAAAAAGCAACAAAGTAGAACTTAGTGATTGATATAAAGCTATTTACTATGATAGAGAAAAGGGTAATAGCTATGACCATACATATATATATATATATATGATATAATATTTATATGTTATATACATTCCCATAAGAGAGCAAGATAATCTCCCACCTCCTTCAAAACTCCTTCCACATGGTGTCATATGGTATGAAATATCCCTTTTGCCAGCTTAAGGCAGCTGTTCCAATTCTGTTCCCTCCCAGATAAGAATGGCCTTGGTTCTGTACAACACTGCTTAGCAGCAATTATAAACGTCAGTATGTTAATCAACATTGTTTTTCTCCTGGAACCAAAATATTGCATCATACCAGACTGAAGAAAATAATTCCATCCCAACTGAAACTAAGACATTGTTTACTTTCTGCAATCTGATTTTATTAGATATTTGAGAAGAAGAGATGTCTTGTTCCACTCCCCAGAAAAAAAGTGTCGTCTAGTTCCCAAGTGAACATTTTTATGGGATTAGTCTATAAATGATGCTGGGCTTACTTTATTTATAGTCATCTTGACATCCACTCCTAAAGCAAGTGAGATAACAATGCGGTTCATGTGTAGGTGCCACAGTTTTCATCTACAGCCCTGTTAATTGATTGAAACTATTGAATGAACTTCAGGAGCAACTTTGAAAAGATTGCTGCAACTGAGTATCCGACCTGACAGAAATTTGAATTTCTTTAATTAAGCTTTGTCACTGACTGAATAAAAGCTACCATTTCCTTGTGGAGAGCATACAGAAACATTGTTTTGCATTACAGCAAGCTTGTTTCCCAGTCCTCTTATCAAACAACTTCTGTTCTCTGTGTCCAGGGCTTCTTATTTATTCAGTTGATGTTTATGTCTTAGCTAATTACTGACAAAGACTTCTAGTGTCCTCTTTAGACAGTTTTGGGCTCTGGACCTATTGCGTCTTTGTGCGATTGGCTATATGTGAGCTGCATAGAAGAATGTAGACTTGTTAGCTGTATGTTTAATGCATTGCTAATCTAAACTCTCCTCAGCCTTAAGCCTCAGTAGATCTGTTGGGACTCTGCATCAGGAGGCCCTGTGAGAGCATAAGTAACAATTTCACAGCTGAATCTGCGTGTTCTCTCTGGAATGAGTCAGCAATATTTCATAATTATTTGCATCAGAAACTGATAACTCTCATAAAGTCATGGATATCTGACCTTTAGTGATCTTTAGAAAGAGATAATTGATCAAACACTTAAATTTTGTCTCAGTGGAGAGATGTACAAGTAAAATCTTCCACAGATGCAAAACTTATAAGTACTTCTTACATAACTGTAATCTTCTTGATATTTCCTCCCTGCCCCTACCTAACTAATGATTTACATCCATTTCTAGGGACAACACTAAGTGGTATGGAATCAATTGTAAAAAGTAAGGGCAGAAGAAAAAACTCTGTTGGTCTGTTTCCTGTCTCATTACCTGTGAAGGATTGTTCCCCATTGTATATTTTCTAGCAATTTGTCTGTTCTCTTAAAAGTCGCAGGGTCTGGGTTTCTACTACATCCCTTGAGAGATTAGTCTAATGCATCTTCCTGTCAGGAGTTTTGATTATTCTTTCTTCTTCCTCTTGTATCTTTTTCTTAGCATTCTTAACAATTGAGATGACTGTAAAATTGTATTAACTCTTAACTCAGTCACCGAAATGAAGTAGCAATTAAGCAAACTTTTACTTACTGATACCAAGGAAATCCTATTTAGTCACTTTCAGTCTTTAGAGAGTTGTGGTGATGGAATAGCTAGTATTTAAATTTTACTTTCTGTGGTTTTACAATTCATCCACAGAACTTGATTTCTATGATTTTTCTTGCCTCATCAATTTGAATATTTACGGTGGTAGTAATATTCCCTTGTGAGTAATATTAGGGAATTTCTACTTCAGAAACCCGTTGAAGTGTCACTTGTCCATTTTGCTTGTCTGGTGTATATATCAGTGAAATTTGAATATTGGCTGGATATTGCATGCTGTAAAACCTGTCCAATTTCCAAAAATCCATTACTGCACATACATTCAAATTGCTGGTAATCTCAACACTGCAGGTTTTGCATCAGTTAACAACCAGCAAAACATAATTTCAGTAAACACAATGACGTTTGCAGAGAGAAGACATACTTCAATATTACATCTCTCCTCCACAGAAGTGGAAAACCAGGATCTGACTATACCTAATTTCATGTAAAGAAGGAAGAGATGACCAAAAGAATTGAATCTAGTTGTATTACTTCTCACTTCCTAAACATTTATTTCAACCTTTTTACCCTTTTGCACTAGCAATTGTCATAGAAGAGAAGAGACCTGAGTGTGTGCCTTTCCAAGGTTGATGAGGTGTTGAAAAATCTGTTCTTGATAGGCTTGGTGGCAAAGAGAAAATGTATTTTCAACAGTGTCTCGTGTCAACTGGACCTGATAGAGGAACAAGCCTAATTGTGCATAGAGCAGTAATTTGTGTTTTGAACTGAGACAGAAATTCAGCTCCTGTGCTCTTTCCTGACAAGCCCCGATTCACTGGCAATGCAAAGACATTTAGAACAATTGAACATGAAGTAAGAGAATTGACAAAATCTGTCCAATCTTCACGAAGTTACTTTCACCTAGCATCTTAGAGGAATCAAGGAGGAATTGTTATTATTTCAGATGGAACGTGTTTCAGAAGGAAGATTCAGTGTAGCTCTTGGAGGAAAATGTATATGCTGCTGCTTTTTCAAATTGCTTTTGCTTGTTTTCTCCTAATTTCCCACCACTAAGCAGCAAAGTAGGATCATTCAAGGCAAAACCATTAAATCAAAAACACAATAAAAGTTTCCTCAAGAGTTCTGCCATTGCATTCAGTAGAAGACACCATAAAACATGAACTTGAATTCACTAGAGGTTTTAAAAACTTCTCAGAGTTTAAATGGCTTGATGCAATTTGGTATTAATATTCTAACTATGATGAAATCTTCACATGTATTGTAGTAAGAGCCTGAGTTTGTTTTTTGGGGGAGTCTGTCAGTGTTCACATTTGTGTAGATGTGCAGTGTAGAAGCAAATCTAATTCACTGTGCTGAAGACGTTCCTAGTTCTGTACTTAAAGGTGAATTTCTATCCTTTAGTTAATGAAAATCACTTTTTTCCTTTGTGAATTTCTTTGTTTTGTTTTTTAACTCTGAGCTGATCCTTTCCAAATGTCATAGTGGTGTGTGAAGATCCTGGATTCATTAAAAATGTTCCATTGAGAACTGCTAGGTATTTTTAAAATGTTCCATTTGTTTCCAGGTGACTGAAAGACTTAGGCAGTCAGCTTATTAGTCAGTTTTCAGCTGAACAGTCAGTTGTTAGTAAAACAGTATTTTAAAATATTTTTGTCCTTTGTTAAAGTATTTTCATTTAAATAGCAAAGGAGTACAGTTGAAAAAAAGTAGGTAAAATAATGATAAATTTCATATCTATCAGAAAATATAATTATGATTCTAAGTAGTGCTCTGCAATTTGGTATCTGCATACACTGAAAATTGTGAAGTGTTTTATTTTCTTGCAAATATCACCTTTTAATACGTGGTAGATGAGCCACAAAATACAAAATCCTTGTTGTCCTAGAAAAGATTAGAACTGCAAAGAATTTCTGCCTAACAGTTTCTTCAAATCTGCAAGAACACAGAAAACAAAAGAACATTCAGTTTAGGAAATACTCAATCCAAAGCCATATAGTGAGATCATTAGTTTTCATTTACTTGTACAAATGACCCTCCAGTGGCAAAAAGGTATCCTTCCAGGGTACTGGGTCAGCGTTACTGCCAAAGGAAAACATTCAGCAACGAAACTACTGTCTTACATAGCTGGGGTGCCCTGAGGGTATTCTAAGAGATTTCACATTGAAGTATTTTTTTAGCCCCTTCCTGCTGAGTGTATGAGAGCTGATGAGATCACAGCTTGATGTCAGATAACTGCAGGCCAAATATTCTCTAACAAGATAAATAATCCACCTATATAGCTTGCTGGAAGAAATCCTGACTTCTTTAAATCCAATGAAGGCAGGTTTTTACCTTATAGTTATGTTAGTAATCAATTCACCATCAAGATATATTTACAGAAAAAGTGTGGGTTTTTTTAAACATGCTTGCTTTTCCTACTTGCTTTAATGTTTTTGAACAAGTTTTTACATGTTGAAAGCATGCAGAATTATAATTAAGCTCAATAATTAGTCTGGTAATAAATATTCAAAGAGCAGACCATCATAAAGGCCTGATTAGGCTATGCGTAAATCTGATAAAACTACAGGCCTTCTGGCTTTTTATACAAAAAATAATACTTGGGTTCACATAAGCACCATAGTTGGCACTTTTTAATGTATGAATAAACAAACTGAAGCATATGCAAGAATGTTATATTTTATAGATACATGTATGGAACTTTTAACATATAGATTGAAAACATCTTGAAATATTGTCAGTTGAGGAAAGCAGAACCTTTTCCTGTGTTCATTTACAGTGAAAAAATTGCACTTTTTTTCCATCCACTGCAGTCTTTGGGTATTAGTATTTTTTATGCAATTATAGCATGACAGTGTATGTGAATTAATTCAATATTTTTTATTTTCCCTTGCATTATTGTCTCTGCAAACACAGGTATGTCCAGAGTCCTGAAAGTCCCTCAGAGCTATTATAGCTTAAGTGTATTTTTAAAACAAACAAGTAAAAGCAACTGTTTGCAGCCTTTGTGTCAATATTAGCCTTCTGCAAAGTGAAGGTGTTTGTCAAGCAGCTTTTGTCAAAGTTCCATTAAGTACTCAGTTTTTTTATTTAAATGTTTTCTGAAACCTTCCCAGTCAAGTAAATAGGTAGGAATTTTTTGCTCAGAGCGGATGATGACACCAATGAAGCAGTGATGTGGAATAGGCACCAGTCACCAGTGAAATTACACTGTCCCGCTCTGAATAGCAGTTTTTCATCCATGCAAAGAAAGTGAGATCCCAGGGAAAGTTCTCAGTTCCATTGCCACCTCTGATGAGTAGCAAGTGGTCTGTGAGCCTTTTCAAATGGATAGTGTGCATTGCTTTGCTATTGTGAGTGTTAAATGAAGCAGGGAATAAAAAAGTACTGTGTGAGGTTACGAAGACTATCTGGGATGTTGCCTTTTAAGTAGGTGGGAGAACCTTGGATGTAAATTAAGGATGCAAATATTGTAAAATGCTGTGTAGAAGAAAGGCTGCGACACACACATTTCCACAGAAATGTGATGTTTTATTGTATGCCCTTCAGTCCTTGAGGTTACAGTAAAACTCTTACACAAACAACTTTACTTCATAAATTTAATTGATGCTTACAGTACAGATAAAATCTGAGGTCTTGAACTTTAAAGCTGAGTTAAAACTTCAGTGAATGCATTTGATTTAAGATTCCGGGGTTTTGGCATAAATATTTCGTAGTCCTTCATGCCACCTTATAATTTCTTGCCATGTTTTTTTCTGTTAAGTTTATATGTTACATTAAATCAGGGTTACCTTCCTAAAGAAATATATTTGTAATTTTTCAAAGGTGTTTGAGATCAGAAGATCTTTGAAAGCACCAATTTTTCTTTGTTTTTAATTGTTGTATGCTTTATTAATAAAAAGATGCATTTGTAATTTGTTTCTTTGTGAGCAGACAGAGTAGCACACAGCAAAAACTTTTTTTTCCCTATATTTGACAATTATTGTGTTGTGCAGAATGTGTAATTAGTTTCTGCTTGGATTTGTACAAAATCTGGTGATCTGGCAATCTTCAAGACCTGCCAAGACCAAATAAAACTTCATAAGGAAAAAAAAAAAGGAAAGCAGAGTGAAAAATCATGAGCGTATAGAACAAGAAGCAAGACAGCCTTGTAATCTATTTTTAAAACACATATTATTCTCTGTCTGCTATTGCTGCTCCCCCTCTGGTCCTAGTTTTCTTGTGCCCTAACTGGAGATGCACAAAGGAGGGGATTACCCCTCACAATGGAGGACCACAATGCTGTCTGCTGGAACAGAACGGAAGATCCTTTTTTGTATTTTTCTCTCACCAGTCATGCTGCAAAGACAGTTTTTTTTCTTATTCATCATGATTGATGTTGTCATAACCCAAGTTAAATGCCGATCCTTTGACAATTGGCTAATAAATAATGTGCCTCGGAAAGTGTTACACTGTGTATATGGAAGACACATGAAAATTATATGATATCTACTTAGCATTGCTAATCAATATGTAATGCATAACCTTCAGCTAATCTTTTTGAGCAATTAAACCAAATTCAAAAGAGAGATTATCGTGTGTAAACAATGACGGCTTAGATATCTTGCCTACTGGCCTAAGGTCTCGCCACAGATCCTGCAGAGTTTACCTTCTGTATCAGTAGTTAATTAAGGTGAAACATGAGGTAATTAGGGCTAATCCCAGTGCTATCCTGCTGGC
The DNA here is from genome assembly GCF_905368555.1 of Meleagris gallopavo. Taxonomy (NCBI): domain Eukaryota; kingdom Metazoa; phylum Chordata; class Aves; order Galliformes; family Phasianidae; genus Meleagris; species Meleagris gallopavo. The sequence goes on along the minus strand of NC_139404.1, from coordinate 95,575,033 downwards.
CTATTGCCTCTCAGGCCATGCCCTAAACCAAAGCATTTTCACAGCTTGTGAAATGTTGCCATTTTCAGAGCAGATTTTAAAAATTGATGCCTATGTTTATTAAAGGCAGTGTTTCTAATCCTTTAAGGGAACCACATTGAATGCAATCCAAGTGGAAAGAGGGAAAGGATGGCATCATTCATTCTTCAGTGGATTTGAAAAAACTGCAGTGTTGATACAACTTTATGCTAGGACATTCCTTGTAATTGACAAGGGATTAGAGGGATTAAATTTGTACTCTACAGTTGTTTCCAACTGCTTGTGCGAAGCTTCTTTTTTTTTTTAATGCTTTACATTTGATGACATGGGAGAGGGATGCATACTCTTATGTGATGAGCTCTTGTACAGTCAGCGCAGTCATGGCAGTATAATATAAATTTAAAAATTTATGACACTGCCTGCAGAAGCTGTCTGAGAACAGCTCTGAGGTGTTTCTCCTTAGGAACATTTTGGCCTCTGTGAAGCAGTTGAGAGGCTCTGCTGAGTTACATCTTATTTGTCCTTCAAGATGGATATTCTATTTGCATAAGGAGTATTTCTATTGTTAGAGACTGATTTATTATTGAAATAATGGGTTTAACTACTTATTAGATATGTCTAACTGCACAGAAAGGATTATTCATCCTAGAAGGTATTTTATTAGGATTTTAAATTTTTTAGCCTGTATGATCTTAGTTCACAAGTCTGATAAAATGACTTGTTTTTTCTAGTCGGTTGGAACTAGGTGTGAATACACTATCAACTGTAATCTCTTATTTCTTTTATACCTCCTGAGAGCAGTAAGCTGACCCAGTGCTTCTGAGCTGCAGTGGACATTTAGTACTGGAATAGTTTTCTATAAGCTTTGGTCCATGAAAGTCCAAAACTGTGTGAGTAGGATGGGGAGAGCTAGTCTAAATGTAACAGTTACAATTTGTGGAAGGGTGCTTCTGCTCTTATTTTACATACATTTGATTATTCTATTTACAGTACTGATATAGACATTGAAGATTACAAAGTTTAGTCATTTATCTCTGCTTTTCCAGAAATGTTGCTTTGCTTAACTCTGCCATACAGTTTGAAGTGTCAGTGACTTTAATAAGTCAAAGAACTATATCCTTGTCTGAGTCTGTTTCTCCAAGAGCTTAACTGGTTCTTTAAAACTGCCTTCATCAGTTTTCAGAAGCCAGAAGGCCTGAGACTGACAGTTTTCAATGCAGCGTCATTTACCTGAATAACATGTTGGTTTTTTTAAGTGCCAGAGAGTAGGTGAACACATTTCTTTAATTCCTTGTCATCCATTTTCTGGTTGGAATCTTTATCTTACTGAACATTGCGATCCTAACATTTCAGAAGAATAGGTATTAAAATCACAGGCCTAAGAATAGAAGTCTCTTCTTAGATTTATTGTTTTTTAGACATTTAATATGCTTTTTACTTGGTTTCAGCCTCTAAAACTGGAGGAGGGTCTTTTTCTTCTGCATAAATGCAAAGAGGATTTGCAGCATGACATTTGGAAGTATATTGTATGAGGTTTGCTATTGATCCCTCTGGTGAGGATGAGTGCTCAGAGGGAATAAATGGGCTGCTTTTATGAGGCTCCCTGTCATCATGGATTTAGCTGTTTCATTTGCAGATTCCTGTAAATGTTTGCCTGATTTATGGCCAGTAATTTTCGCTGGGAAGGAATCGACATATCGTCAGCAAATGACTGCATGTCATTAATACTTTCAAGTGGCATGTGAAAATGTTCACGCACTTCCATTGATCCAGACTGCCTTTCACTTTACAGTTCCCAGTCTTTTAGTGTTTTGTTAATATTAAATACAAGAGACTTGAGACACAGTTTGTTAGTGGAATGTGGGAAAATGTTTGAAGAATAAATCCAGATATGAAGAATAAATTCAGATTACTGAATCACAGAATGGTAGGTGTTGAAAGGGTGTTGATCTGGAGATCACCTAGTCCAACCCCTTGCTAGAGCAGTTCCATACAGGATGGTGCTCAGGAAATCATCCGGGTGAGTTTTGATATCTCCAGAGAAGGAGACTCCTCAGTTTCTCCAGGCAGCTGTTTCAGTGCTCTATGTCACCTTCATGCTAAAGAATTTTTTCCTCATGTTCAGGTGGAACTTCTTGTGTTCCAGTTTTTCACTCAGAAGGTGGTGTCACATTGTAACAGGTTGCCCAGAGAGGTTGTGGCTGCCCCATCCCTGGAGACATTCAAGGCAAAGATGAATGTGGCTCTGGGCAGTCTTGTGGTTGGCGATCCTCTTCATGGCAGGGGTTGAAACTGGATGGTCTTTGAGGTCTTTTTTAACCCAGGCCATTCTGTGGTTCTATTATTCAAGTTGTGCCTGTTGTCCCTTGTCCTGCTGCTGGGCACCACTGAAAAGAACCTGGCCCCGTCCACTTGATTACCAACCATTAAACACCCATAAGCATTGATAAGATTTCCCTCAGACTTCTCTCCTCTGGGCTAAACAGACCCAGATCTCTCAGCCTTTTCTCATAAGGGAGATGCTCCAGGCTCTTAAACATCTTCATGGCCCTCTGCTGTGCTTTCTCAAGGAGTTCCCTGTCTTTCATGAACTGGGGAGCCCAGAACTGCAGACAGTACTCCAGATGTGGACTCACTAGGGCAGAGTAGAGGTAGAGGAGAACCTCCCTTGATCATTCTCTTTTTAATACACTATTCATTATCTAGCATAAAATTGAAGCAGGAAAAAAAAAAGAAGAAGAATAGACCCAAATTCAGGATTTAATAGTTGAACTTGAGAGGTTGAAGTTAATTTTGTATTATTTTACTGTTGCTGGAGGTACTTCTTGGTTAAATAAAAAACAGTAGTCTGTGTCATAAAGACACTGTAAAACTTCATAATTTTAAGCATTGTCAGCTTGTGTTCTTGGTTAGTTTGTAAGCTGATGATTGATTCTGTGCTAATTATTTAAATTATTCTTACCACATTTTATTATTCACATCCTGTTTTTGTCAGCAGTTTAACTGCTGAAGTATCCCATAACCAAATTAAGAGCTTTAGTGCAGAAGTTCACAGAGCTAGGGTAGTGCTTTTTTATAATAAACCTTGAAAAATGTACTGAGTTTGTATAGCTGACATAAAGAAAATGTGAAGCCCAAAAGCAGCTCTGTTCTTCATTTTGAGTCCTATGTGTATGCGACACCAAAGAGTGAAAATATATGCTTAGAATGATCTTTGTTTTGTTTTCTTATTTGCTGGTATTGCCACAGCAGTTGTAGGGCAGGCGATCTTATCCTTTAGTTATCCAGTATATTCCATACTAATAAGTTAGCACTCATGTTAGTAATATTTTCCCTAGCTACAGAAAGAACAGCATAGATACTATTTATGGTGCAGTTTATGCCATGTCTGCTTGATGTGACTGTTCATTCCAGAAAGTGCTGAACTCTATGGCAAATGTACACATTTATACCATGTGTCTAAAGGTGCCAACTTATTTACCTTGCTGACGAAGAGCTATAGTTCAGGTTCTTATTTTGAATGATCTCTGGGGTCTCCAATACCAGTGCAGAACTGTATAGTACTTAATATCAAGCATAGATATATCAGGAACATAAAGTTCCTTTATAGAAGTCTGTGTGAAAGTATGACTAGATACTAATGACATAACTGTCAAATAGTAAAAAGGTGTGTGTTTCTGTGGGAATTTCTGTATCGGTCTCCCTTGTGTGTACATATTTTAATATTAATTTCTTTCAGTGATTGGGCAATAAAAGCATCTAAATTCGCATTCCTTTTTTTCGTTTCCATTGAATATGCATGGAGTAATTAATAACCCTGAGAAGAAATATCAAGAAGAATATTTCATGTGAATCCCAGCTTTTCCATAAGTAAACACACTCATAAGCTTGGTTGTACGATTTGTCATATCGAAGCAAGATAAAGAAAGAGCAGTCTGTTCAAGCATTCTTACAGTTCCAGGTTCTCTGTGTAATTCCAGTTCATCATTGACGTCATGACAAGATGTGGCCTTTGACAAGTAGCGTCCTTCTTACTGGAACACAAGCACGCACAGACTTTTTCTGGAGATGCTGATATGGTTACCAGCAGAGTTGATACCAGAGTATGATTAAGAAAAGACAGGAACATAGGCTCTGTTCTTTAGAACTAGTCTTTCAATTCCGGGAGGGCTTCTGATTCTGGAGGGGCCATGTTTCTAAGTGACTTGTGCATGTTCATGGTATTACTGTAGATTATTTTTTTTCTTAAAAGAAAACATAGTTCCTTACTTCAGCCAAAGCAACTTTTCTCTGTGCTATTTACAGCTTCTTTAGATTGCCCTTTAGTTTAAAGTGCAACAGTTTCCTGTTGAGCATGAAAAAAAAATAATATATGGCAACCGAGTAGTAGTGAAGTGGTATTTTTATTACTGTAATTTTGAGGGAAAATATCTGGTTTGCTCTTGTATTGCAATTGTATTGTATATTGCTCAAGTATTCCGCTTGGATAGCCAATGTTACTGCAGAGATATCACTTAATTAGCCAGAAATTTGCTGCATGTTGCCTTTATTATTCCACACCGTGCCTGCTCCACCTCTTTCTAACCACCAGCCTTCAGCAAAACAAACCCCCTGGAAGGATGAGCTGTGGGAAGCAAAGGAGAGGATTATTCATTATTAGCGACTGCTATACAGAGAAAGCTATTCTTTTTCAAGACAGTCAGCTTCTTTAATGTACATTAGATGCTCTCTTTAAGAGTTTGTTAACTTGTCTTACCAAAGATAATAATAATAAAATAAAATTTTAAAAAAAGTTTAAACTAAAAGTAACCTTGAAAAAATACAGATCAAAAGATAAATTGTGACCAAAGCTTGTAAATTCCTCTAAGAAGGTATTCCTTTAGCTGTATTAAGACAGAGCTGGTTGGGAAGATATTGATTTCAAAAAGTGAATCTCCAAACACTTTTCCAAGATGTCAAGTGTGCTCTTTCAGTTTTTCAAATAGGAATCCTGAAAGAGGTAGATAAATCTTTCTGCAGATGACATGGCAGAAACAAGCCAGCAATCACATCTCCTGTTTCACAGTCCACAGTTCTACCACTTCCTTAAATACTTCACAAAAAGATGGAATGAGGATACATAAGCATCTTTTAGTAGGTATTTGAGGATATCAAATTACTAGATAACGTTAATGAAAAAATGACTCACAGTGCTTCGGAGAGAATGCCCATGCTGGTGTGTGAATCTGTGTGAACTGTGAGGTGTTTTTTCAAGTAGAGCCAGCTGTAGTATATCTTTCATAGATGTTATATTAGTAAACTAAATGAAACATCATTAATATCTGAAGCAGAGTATCTTCCCATTACTTTTGGAATATCTTTTATAATCTTGATTATCTGAAGATGCATCTTTTTATTTTTAGGGCCCAACGTATATCTGCTATATATATATAATAGCATAGCCTTTATTAATTCCTGATAAAAATATATTTTAAAAAGGAACTTTATTAAGCTGTGCTGAGTTATTGCTGATATCAGAATCTTGTGTTTATATTCTCTCTAATTAAGGTTTTGACTTTGCTGTCACTCATAATTTCTGCTAATGTATGAAATAAATCGTGCTGCTTAACCTTGAAAAAGGGGGTGGGGGGAAAGTGGATTTATTGTATTTATTTTGCTTTTAAATTATATAACGAAGAAGAGAGTGTTAACTTGATAAAGTAAATGTAATGGTGGTACATTAAAAAAGCCGAGTGAATGTTTCTGAATATATCAGAATCACATATTTGGGAGGAAAAGTGAATGAGTTAATGTTAGGTTTCTGGGAAAAGTTTAGATTTGACTAAGTCCACTCCCTTTTATTCAGATGGAAAATGGCTGTCTTAAGGAAGTAAGAGATCTGAGCTGAGCTACTATAAGTAGTACACAGCAGAAGTTTGTGAATATCTGGGGCTTTAATCTGATTTATCCCAACCGATGACTTGATTTGTAAAATGCCAGTATAACAGACAAGACTCAAATGCTGGCATTTAAAAGTTACTGGTACACTTTTTCACTCGATATGTTTAAACTTGTTGGTAAGAAGTGTTCAGGCTTCAGCCACGCTAGCACACTGGTCACATCTTGAATGTTGTGCAGCTTGTACAGTGTGATGCTATGAGCATCTCTGGCAAAGGAGGGCAGCATCCCACCCTACGGGACTTTTTACAGGTTGGTGCAAATGGCTGGACATTTGGAGCAGGGTCAGGTAAGCAAGATATCCTGCTGTTTCCCAGAGCTAAGAGTATTCTTTGGCCCTGGGTGATACATGAACATGTTGGAAACTGACAGTGTTGCTGTGCTGGAAAGGGGTTGTTCAGGGGATTGGGTAGCTGAAACAAGAGCAGTGTGGTCTTGAGTGCTGGAGCAAAGTTCAGTTCTGATATCAGTACTTAAACCGAAGTGAAATGGAGTTGAGGTAAAATTATTAAGCTGCGCTACTGACATACATGGGAAAATTATGCAGCATACTCAAATCCCATCTGTCCTGGAGAGCACCAGTCATCATGAGCAAGCACTAAAACAGGTTAATGTTTCGACCAGTGTATCTCAGCCATATTACAGAAAGCTTAATTTTTTTGAGTACTTTAAGTTACATCCTTTCTAGTAACTTAAATAGTGAATCCTTTTTAGCAGCAATTCATGATTTTTTTTTTTAAATAGTGATCTCAGAGAATCACTCTGAGGTCGCAGGTGGACCAGGAGAGCCTCCTCCAAACATCATGATTTTACTTTAGGAAAGAAGACGCTTTTGGAAGTGTAGCAAAAGATCTTAGAAACTTTATGTGAAATCTAAGTCTGGAAATAACATAATAATGTATGGGCTTTAGGCAGTGCATTAACACAAACCTAAGATTAATTTCTGGAGTGTGGATTTTGGGTTACTCCTAGGTCTTCTACTCACACATCTGCTATTTTCCTGGTTCCCTATCTGTCCTTGCCTCCTTCCAGCACCTCCTACAGGTTGATTAATGAAACTCCCTTGCTGGCAGTCATGAGATAGATTGCATGCAGCATCCTCGCAGCAGGAGGAAATGTTACTTGTTGACGGTTGGCTGCGCATGAGGGAGAGCAGCTAACCAAGGCTGAAACCATGGACATTTCCTACAGATAAAAGCTGGACGTTGACTCCTGGCAAAAAGAAGAAAAGACAAAAAAGCACAGCAGGTTTCTGGATCCATAAAATGCTTGCTCTCCAACTGTCGCACATGCAGCTCCTGCATCTGGCAATCTGTTGACTCATTTCACCTGGATCAACCAGCCAGCTTCGCTCTGTTTAAGTTTTCAGTTTTAAAACATAATGTGAAATACTTCCCCCAAACAAATGAACACTGCACAAAATTCATAATTCAGTTAGGAAAAGGAAACAATTTTGCTTTATCTGTTTAATGAACCTAAGCAGATGAATTGCTGATTTAATGTATTTGGTGATTTAAAGTTTACATTTGGGCAGACAGTAGAACATTTCAGTATATTTTTAACTCCTCTAGTTATTTTTAAGAATACTAAGTATGAGCTGATTAAACTATTATTTGTGCAGTTAATGCCTTATATTTCTCAGGAATGGTTATGCATGATTGCAATGACTAGTCTCCTAAATTTGGAAGATCCTTACAGACTTTTTTTGGTGTTACATGTATGTATGTATTTGTTTATTTGTAACAGAGTAACAAGGAAATATAGAGGAAAGTCAAATATTTAAGGTTTAAGAAGAAAACATTTACTGGCTTTTCCTTTCTTTCTTCCTGCTCCACTTTTCTTTTTACTGACAGAAGCTTGAATTTTTTCAGCATTTGCAATTTTAGAGGTCACTGTTCTGAGAATAAACATAATAAAAGGAGGACTGGTAAAGACAAAATTGCATGCATATATGTGCTCGGTTACCCATATTCTTTACTGAACCAAGGGCACTGATTATATGGTCCTCCCTGTTGAGAACAGAAAAGATACTGAACCTGCCCTCAAATAATTTTAAGGCAAATTGAGTTATTGTGCTCTTCCATTTTTATTTTTTTTTACCTGTGGTGACCAAAACCACCTTGAGGTTCTTCAGAAACCTCTGTGTTGCCCAAATGGCATTAAATACAGAGGAGAAAATACAGAAGAATACAAATTGAGGAGATTCAAGAGCACATCAGTCACTCAGGTGGTGTGGCTGTGCATGTGGCCAGTAAAGCAGTGCTGTTAGAGAGAGGTGGGTGGAGCTGCACTCACTCAGCTTTCCCCCTGGAGCTTTTTGCTCTGTGTGGAGCTGCCCTGCAGGCATGGCTCAGTCCCTACCAAGGGGAAAGGTATAGCTAAAAGTAAAGGACACGATTGGTCTTGGAGAATAGCAGGAGGAACTGATGGAGTTTGGGCTTTGTGTTTCACTAAAAATATATGACACATCTCACTGGATTGGATTGGATAATGCCTCACAGGAGAGCTCTGCTGTTGAAGCACATGTGGTGCTAAAATAGTATATTCCATTCTGATTTTCTTTCTCTATAGCTGGAAGCTTTGGTGATTATGTTATAGTCCTATAGGTTGACGAGTTAAGCTGAATGTTTATTAGATACAGTGGAGGAGGAAGAGTGGGATCGTACAAAAAATAAACCTTTTTATATGCATGGTTAAAGCCATACTTTCTGGATTTAGAATGAAATGCAAGAATTGTTGTACCATGCTACCTGTCTTTCTTGAAATCTGGGACATCACATATATGTATGGGTATGTGTTCCTATATATATTTTCATTCTCAAAGGGGAGGATTAAGGATGAACCACTTCCAAATACATCTATTTTTGTGTCTTTCCAAGTTCTCTTCAAGCGTGCAAGTAATCCCTAAGTAGGACTGAATGAAAGCAGGGGTATTTCACACATGTGGCATGTTTAATAATATTATTTCATCTATATCATTTCCAAGTCTAAACTGAAGTAAAAATGAAAGCATCTTTTGTAATTGGTGAAAGAAAGTCATTAAAAGGAAAGGAAAATTTATGTCAGAATACTGCGAGAAGAGATAAGAGTGTTTCTGGATAGAGATATTTAAAAAATAAATAAATAAATCGGTTTATCTCTTAAGGTCTAAGTACCTTTTTTCGTGCACAGATACATACAGTTCTAGAGCCTGCCCATTACCTTTCTCAACCAAAAGATCAGAACTAAAATCAATTGAGTAATTTCCACCAATGCACGGAGCTTTGAAAGCGTAACACTGAATGATAAAAAGCAATTGTCTGTTGACTCCAACCAAAAGAAGAAAGGAAGGTAACTCAGAGATTTTGTGCCTAATGCTGTAAAAAAAATAAATATTTGTAAAACTTACATTTTAATCACTCAGAGAGGATTTTTTAAACATAATATTTTTTAGGACAGAAATGTGTTGAAAAATATAAAGATGACATCAAATTTACAAAGTTTCAGAGCGGAATAGAACTAACAGGGCACTTTAAATTTTCAGATCCTTTACTGGAGCAGTGTTCTCAACTAAAACATGTTTTCAGCAGTTCCAGTGATCTTATTCTCTGTATTATCTTATTTCCCTGATCTCCTTTTGGAGATTGAACTGAAAAAAGTATTTCAAATTACAGCGGGTATGCATGCTCTAGTCCCTCGCTGAGTAGAATAACCCACCATTAAGCTCCTGCAGCTCCTTACAAAGCAGTAGAACTCAAGCATTCTCCCACCTCAAAAGTGAGGTTTCTGAGGCCCCCAAATTGTGGAACATAGAGCTAGAACAATTTGTAATAAAGAAGCATGGGTATATTTGAATATGTTGATTCCAGTTTCCAAGTTAATATAGCTGATGAAGGAGTTATGTACCTTTCAGAGCAGATGCATGTATGGTGCTCCTGGTGTGGAGCTTTATGCCCCACACACCAAGACGTGGGCCTCGTTACTTGCCCAAAGGCCCTGCAGAGGGATGATGATCTGCAGCTCTGCCGCTCTTGAGGCTGCTGGCCCTCACCATCTGCACAAAGGCAGCATATGTTATCCAGAGCAGCATGCAGCACAGCAGGGCCTATTGCCCACCACTGCTGACTGCTCACCTTCAGACATCTGTTACTAGCTGGTAGTTGGATATCTTTGCTCAGACTGCTGTGTACAGCCTCATCTCTCAAAGCTGATAGGAAAACTCAGGAAGTGTGATGTCGTTCCCTCTGAATTTGTGTATTGAATAGGTTAAAAAAATTGTGCATAGGTATCTCCCATTCTCCCTTACAAACATACTTCAAGTGATGGCAAGAACAGAAATAGTTTTATTAAAAGAGAGGTGGGGAAAGGATTCATTTTTCTACCTATGATTTTTTTTCCCCCAGGACTTTTCCCCTTTATATTCAAGTTATCTTAAAACTCAAGCAGACACTTCTTTTTAATAACATGAAGCTTAATTTTCCTTCATTCCTCAACAATTATTAGTTATATTTTTCAGTGTGAGCAGAGTCTGATGTAATTACATGAGTCATGGATTAGCATTTTACTATATTCCCTATGCCGCTTATGCAGTCTTTCTTAGTCTTGAGTAAACATTGTGGGCTTGCAACCTGAATTAATGTGATACTCAAAATGAGTTCATAATGTTGGGTAGTAGGAAAGGACAAAGATGGTGCATTTAAGGTATCTCCTGGGTCAGCAGTGCATTCATGCTAGGTAAAATTATATTCAATTGGTTGTGAATGTTCAGAAGGGAGCTGCAATGGATTGCATTTCCTCTTCAGAGGACTGAGTGTGATGGCTTTGAGTGAGTGTGTTTCTGTGGTGCTGCTGAGATTGACTTCTCTCCATAATGTGTCTCAAGCAGGGCTTCTCAAACCAGTGGTTGCCAGAGAGCAGGGATATGAGTTTATGAGAAGGAATGTAGGGAAGAACAGTATGGAGGAATAATGTAATCACTGATAAAGAAATCAGAGATATCAGGTCACATTTCAAGGATGCTCCTGGGTAAGCATACGACAAGGATAGCGAGGAAGCAGTCAGCAAGATAGCTTTGGCCAAGTAAGAAGGGAGAGCACAAAACAGGAGACAAGTAGGGGTAATAGAGAAGCAGATGCAGAGAAGCCTGTCTCCTTGAAGTAAGAGCAGGATTTGCCTCAGTAAAATTGCTTCAACAGTAACTTCTGCTAACCTACAGCAGGTCTAAGGCTTTTGGACTCAGCACTCATGACTGAGAGCTGTTGAACATGATGAGTGTCAAATGGTTTGTGTGGTTCTGCTGATTCTCTGCACTTTTAAGGAAGAGCTTGATTTGAAAAAGTAATAGCCCAACAAGAAAGCATATATTTTTGTTGGTTGCTCATTTTTCTTTTTTTTCTGGGGGGAGGGGGGGGTTGGGGGAACACATAAATAGTATTTCAGCAGCAGCTTCTGTTCATGGTCTACTGATGCATATGCACTTCTCTAGATCTCTTTGCTATAGATAGCTGCAGTGGCAGATCATCCCAATTGTATTTTCATCAAGTTAAAATCAGTGCATTGCAATTAAAACTTTGCACTGGATACATATCTGATTGATAGTTGCTAGGTGGTGATGGCCTGAGGAACTTAAGTATTACTGCATAAACTTAACCACGTGTAATTTTAGAGTAAAATCAGGCAGAACTTAAATGATTATCTTGATCTAAAGGAGAGGAGAATTTAACTGTATTTATTGGTAATATCCAGGTTTGATTCTTTACAGTTATTTTTGTGTTTCGTTTTAATCATTGTGTTATCTTTTCATTATCAATACAAAGTGGAATGTTTGAATGTAACCATTGGAGGCATGATTGGTATGGAGTCTGTTGGCCTCAGAATTTCTTTAAAACAGCCACTTTCTTGCAAATGAGAAGAGTTTGAAATCCTCTGTTTGACCAAAAATATCAGCATAATATTTTAGCAGCTTGTTAACAGGCCTGCAGACAGGTACTAATTGCAGCCCAATTTACAATACATCAGTTTAGTGCTATTGATCTGTTAAAAAAAAAAAAAAAAAGAAAAAGAAAGAAAAAAAAAGTAAACTGAGCAAAAGCCAGTCTTGTTGCTGAAGGAATGATGTATTGATTCCAACTGACAGTGCTTTGTCTACAGATCAATGTAGATGTACAGGACAGACCACAAGAATGAGACAGGGTCACCATAGGTCGGCAAAAAGAACAGGATGTCCAAGATTATTGGATACAATGAAATGAACATATCATAAAGTAGACCTGATTGGTATTTGGAAAAGGAATCCAACAGTAGTGGGTTTTATCTCATGAGAGAGGAATAATGTGTTCTAATTTATAATTAGCTTTAGATGCTATCCACTGAAAAGAGCTGAGGATTCAGTGTCTACTCAGCAGCTGTTGCTGATTGCAAGGAGTCTTACAAAATTGAAAGAACAAACTGCTCACTGCTCTATACGTTTGTGAAAGTTACTCTTCTGAGAGATATTAGTCTTTGTCCAACATAATAGGACGTTCTAAAATTCAAATATTCAGAAATTCTTAATTCCTTCAAAACTTCGAGCCCTTGTTTTTGTTGTAATTGCTGTGTTTGCAGTACATAGAGATTCTAGTTGTATTACATGTCATTTTTCCACATTTAAAAAGTAAGTAGTTAGGTGCTGGTTTAATTTGACAACAGCACTCAAGTGCACTTGTACAACGGTGTGTTATTCATTCACGCATTTCTTGTGTCCTTGATGTCTTCTGAGACCAAAGGCTTTATATTTTAAATAAGGAGGACCACTACTATAATATGATTAATCCCTTGCAACTTTCATGCCTTCTAAATCCTTCCTCAATCTGCTTTAGAAATCTGACTTCTATGGTAAGAGAGATATCTGCTCTGCACAAGTATTATAATATGGAGCTTAATCCCCAAAATTAATGTTTAATCTGTACTGCGGCCTTGTTTTAAGAGCTTCTGAATAAATGTCATTCAAAAAAATTGCTTCCAGATCTTTCTAATCCCCATTTTTACATCAGCGCTATGATTTCCTTATTTTTTACCATATTTTGTAGCTAAGTGTCTAACACTGGGTGATGAGATGTTGAGGATACATGTTCTATCAACATAATCAAGAGGAACAATAAATCATACCACTACTTTACCTTCCCCTCTGAGGAATCAGATTTGGCACGGTTTAGAATTATAGATGCATAGTCACTGCATCTCTTCCAAAGCATGTAAGCTGGTTTGGTTTGCAGTGGCTTTGCAGTAAGGGAAACAATGTCTGCACTTTTGATCTCACTGCTTTTTTGTCTTCTGAGATGAGATATTTCTTATGAAAGATATGCTGCGACAGCATTTAGTACAACTGCTTTTAAAAATAAAATTGGCCATAATATGAATTATTCGCATTAGAGTATCTCAGGGAATTCAGGTCTTTGAGGTGATCAAATGCGATCTGTCAAGACAATGAAAAGGGAGTGTTTAAATTTTAGAAGAAAATGTTTTCTGGAAAGATTCTAGCTACAAACAGTGACAATCTAGCTGAATTTTAAGCAACTTAATATAGTACACATATTTATGGCAAAAATTGTTATTCCGAGAATTTAATCTACCTGTGCCTTAAAGAAATAGATGTGGAAACAGTTGCTGAGTTGTCAGAGTTGTTAGTTTTGTTTTCTGATTTTCATTGTACCCACATTTGGAGACTCAATTGTCATTCTTTTAAAATCCTGCAGAAGTTTTCAAAGATGATGAAATCATTACTTTGCCAAGGAATTGTTGATCAGTTTTGAAGTTCACTGCTTATGCAAAGTTAAGCAAAGTGCCTGTTCTTTTTTTTATTGATGTATTCTGTTTGTCTTGAGAATAAACAGGGAACTCTTTTTTTTTTTTTTTTTTTTTTGTGTGTGTGTGATTAATCCTCTTTCATTTGTATGCACAGTGTTCATCGCAATTTGTAGAAGCATATAAGGTAGACTAGAAATATCCATTCATTTGTCTCTTTTATGAACATTACCTTATTAACTATGTTGGAAATATCCCAAATAATGCATTCATTAGAGGTACATGCTGTCTGAAACGATCATTTCAAAATCTGCCTTCCCAGGGGTTTGGATTTATACATACTGAGTTAAATGATTAATGAAACTACGGCACATTAAGTATTCAGTATTTTAAGTTTCTGCAAAGTGTTCATCAGCATTAAGATGATTTTAATTTAAAACAACACAGTCAAAATTTCTGTTTTCATTTGTAATTTCATCTTTCATTTGTTTCAGTCATCAACCATCGTATTATCTAAATTCCATCTCACAAGGTTCTGACCTTCCTTAAAATTGCTGTCTTTCTTAGGAGTTGATGGTTTTACTCATTTCACAGAAAGACTTGGTATCTTTCAGGTTTGAATCCACTAATATCAAGGATGAGTTGACTAAGTAGCACAGAAATAGGAGTGCATTTTTGGAGATCGTTTTGTGACCTAGGGCTTACAAATCTGATCTCTCCTTTATAAAATCAGACATTTATTTAAAATAATAAACATATTGCTTCCTGTGAGATAAAAGCTGTTATTCTGGAGTTTTTGCCTGTTAAGAATCACAGCAGATTTTTGTAAGATTAAGAAGGAAGGATGTATATGGAATGAACATGGTCTAAACATGTTAAGTACTGTGACACCACTGTGAGCTTCATGCCTTTGGGCTCTAATGTTCACACACTGTCTGAAAATCTGTACTGAAGTGGAGGTTTCTGAGAGTTTTTGAGAACCCAAATTCAAAATACCAAATTCACTTAAGTGGTTACCTTCATATATAACCACTTTCTTATGTAAACTGTGAGTGGGCTAAAACTGACTCTTGCTGGCCTCAGATAACCAAACATCTTTCCAATCTCTGCTGGAAAGTTTTACTTGTTGATATGTATGGGCATTACAGATATATTCAGTTTGATGCTCTTCAGAATAGCTAAATATATCTCTATCACCCCCAAAACGGGTAATGTTCTTACTGAAGTCGATGTCTTTTTTGTGTTCAATATCACTGCAGGGCAGGCTACTACATTGCAAGTAAATTAAAGTATTAGATGAATGTTTTGATCCTGCTTCTTATGGGAATGAGGTTTGTGTAATCAATTTTAGTCACAATGTGCATGTCTGACTACAGACCTTTCTGCTCTGACATGGGAGTCGAAAAAATTTAATAGTGATATGTTAAGATGCCCAGATTGAGAAAAGATACTCTGAAGAGGGAGGAAAACCATTCAACCTATGTATAGAAATCATTAAATGGATTGCTGTTTTTAAAAACTGAAACTTAGGCAATGTGAGAAGAGTTAATGCCAAATAACATACTATGAAACTGAGAAGGGAAATACTGATGAACAAATTCCCGAGCTCTCATATTATCCTTATTAAATTTATTGTCTGATGAGATACACATTTACACAAGACCAATATTCTCCTGGCATTTCTGTGGTTACTGTGCTTACATCCTCCAATAATGGTCCCAAGTGATTTGGGTAGAAAAAGACATTCCAAAGTGTGGTCCCTTTAAACTCCTTATTTGTAAATGAAGAAGAATACCTTACACGATTTACAGCTGACTGAGAACCACTTACTTTAATAGTGACAAATTAGTCAAATCTTGTAAATCATTAACGAGCAATTAGCTTTCTTTCTAGAGTTTCAGCAGTCCAGGCTGTTCTTATCACTGTAACTGCCTCGGAACTTTATCCACCTCCTGGAACAGCTGATGTGCAGTGACAGGCTATGATATGTCTCGGGTGTCCTGGGAGAGTGAGGCACAAACTGGCCTTTTCACCTGCTGCCAAAATCCTTTGTGGCTGTTTGTGCCTTCTCTCTCAAGTTGGTGTGTACCAAATACAATCTGTTGGTACATACGAATCTGTGCAGCTATAATGGAAGCAGCACACAATCAATGCAGAGTATTTTTCTGGTATAGCATATTCCCAGACTGAGAGGACAGCTATATTTTGTATTTCATTTTGCACTGGTATAAGAAGCATCTGTGGTAGATGTGCTATCAACGCAGCATAGCCCAGACTATATTATGTCTTTCATTTCAGAAAAAAAGGGGGGAAAAAAAAAAAAAAAAAAAGCATAATTTTACAAGGTGCTGGATACCCTAAAATGAAGCTCCTACATCTCCTTTAGTTTCCACGAGGCTAAAAAAGTGCTAGTCAACAGTTAAAAGAGTTCAAACATTCATTTTGATGATTTTGATATGTAAGCATGGATTTGGTCAGTTAATTCTAGGCTCTCATTCTCTAAACTCTGGGTTTATATAAATCTATGGGTCTAAAAACTAAGCCCCCTTTTTCAGGAAGTTATCTTTACTTTTAGAAAAGCTACTTTTCTAAGTTAGTTACTGAATCATGATCAAAATTAATGTTTGATGTAAAATTCATTTGTTTAAAGTTGCGTGTATCATTTTTCCTTTTTTTTTCCTTTTTTTTTTTTTTTTAATCTTTAAATATTGCAGTACCTGTAGGTAAATCTTTTCCAAATTATGCTTTCCCAGATAAAATGGAAATAGATCTATTTTCTGGAAAACAATTGGCAGCTAAGCATATGTCTACATGGATAATTACTATATGTTGTGACTTGTGTTAAAACATTTGTTTTATTATAATTTTTTAATTAGGTTGCCCTTCCACTGAGAGAATCCCACTACAGTATTAAGCAAATGTTATCAGTCTTAGTGTAATTTCTAACTTCTCCCAGTCTTGGGATTCAGAATGCCTACAATGCAGATTAAATTAGGAATGCCACTCCACAGAGAAGATACATAACCTTACCTAAGTGTTAGTGAAGGAAACATGCTGCGCTGTTCCCTACTTTATCTTCTCAAGGTAGCTTAACCTATGGAAGTCTGTGGTGCCAAGCCGCTATTGTGCCTGAAAATCTCCTCAGTACTATTTCGCTGAATAAAATGAATGGGTTTCTTGTCAAGGCCATTGTAACAGAAGAGCTGAGGGCGTAGATACTGAAGGAGTCGTTTTTTTCCCGCTGTACACTAATTTGAAGGTGACATGTTGTAAATGCTGCAGTTTCGTAAGTTGCATGAGACATCACTCTGTCTTTTCCCTCCCAGATATTTTTTAAGTGTGCTATCATCAGCCATGTATAAAGCATATAATCTTTCATCATCACTATGAGTGTTCTGACACTGTGGTGATTTAGTCTTAATACTGTCTCTATTACTCTGCAAATGAAAATCTCATATTGTATTAGACACGCAGTGTCTTGTTTTCCTGCCTAATTATTTTCACTGTTTCTCTTCCTCATCATCTAGTGCCTCTTGCTTCTGTATGCTAGGGCTTATCAGTAAGCTGTTTTGCAGAGTAATTTAGAATGTTAGTTTAACTGAAATTATGTCACTGAATGTATTAGGGTTGGGGGGCAGGGAAAGGGGTATGCCCCTGGTTTTCCTATAGAGTTGTGACTGGTAACTATTCTCTGCTATTCTCTAGAGAAGTCATTGAAAGCCAGTAATGGAATTGGACAGCTTTTATAGATCCTGATCCTTAGGGTGTTACTCAAGCAAAATAACTACTGAAATATCAGGCCTTGAGGGTGAAGTCTTCTAAGTATATGTAACATTATGCACTGTGAGTATTCCTATTGACTTCAGTGAGATTGCTGAGAATGAGTAGAGTTAAACATGTGCATAAATCTTTGGGGTATACAGGTCTTTAGAATTTTCCTTGTTTATGACAGAACTTCAAGTTTTATTCCTTAGAAGCTTTGGAGAAACTCTTTTACCCTCATTATTTGAGAGTTCTGGACAAAGCAGGAGCACAAGAATTTCTTCTTTTAGTTTCAACAGTTTTTCAAATAGTTGAAAAGAATGTTTATTTCAACAAGGTAACTGTAACAATTAATATGTAATACAGCTAATTCTTACTGCAATTAACTAATGCTTTAGCGGATTAAGAAAAATAATGCCATATAACTACTGGATTTCGTTTTTTAAAATGTACACATTTACGTCTACATGCACACACATGTACACACACATACAGACAGTATTTGTATAATTTCCTGGGGGAGATTAAAGGTTTTTTAATGTATTGATTTTTACCTTTTCCCACATTTACTAGATGAACTAAGTGAACTAAGTAGATACAAGGAAAACGTCATTTACCAGTTATTTGATATTGATTCAAAACTTTGGATGAAACAAGGTCACTGTACAGCCATTATTAGGCAGGAGAGTTTTTAGAGAATGCAAGTGTGAATTACCATAGAAGTCGTTTTGCCTAAGTACTAAAGGTGACTTTTAACTGAAAAACTATAAAGTACTTTACTTCAATACTAAAGATAGCTTTTAATTGAAAAGTATAAGTGAACCACAAAGCAAGGTTAACACTTAGTGCTATAATTTTATACATGCACTTTGGCAGTCACAGTGGCTTTGATTCAACCTTGACTTCCTGCAAGATCATAAAAAGACACAGAATAATTTGTTGCAAAAGAAATAGAAGTAGAATACAAATATGAGTTGCATAACATATTCTGAAGATGAAATGGTTGTGTTCGAAGGAAATGTAGCATTTTATGCCAGTGCCATAATTCTCAGTGTTGCAAAGAACAGCCTGTAATTCTACCCTCCTCTTTCCCACTGCAGCACCATAACGATATTTAAATCTCTATATCTATATAGGAAAAATAATTGAGGAAACAAAGTTCCCTGTACCCTTTTATAGGCTACTGCATTTCTAATCACCTTAAATGTGCTGAGTAATCATAACTCTTTCTTGTCAGTGGCACTGGTGAGCAATTGGGACTTTCATCCTCATCTTCAGAGGAGCCCCACTGAACTTGCTGTGTATTAAATCTTTCATGTACTGAAAAGCTTCAGTGTGATTGTCCACACCCAGCACTGCTGCTTGTCATGCCTGCACACAGACACAATAGAAAGCTGTTACTGAGCATAACTGAGACATCAGTACTCGTGTGAACATAGAAATAACTGCTCCCATTAAGGACTGTTCTATAATACAATCCAAGTTATTTAAAAATCTGTGCATTCAGGACAGTTTTTGAATAACAAAACACAGAAAATGTCATCCAAAGAATATAGCATCTCCAGAAGGTACAGTGTTATTGAGGGAGACAGAGTTTTCAGTCTGTAACTCAGTTACCCAGAGGCATTATCTGGTTTGGAGGTATGTCATAAATCATCAAGTTGCTAGGATAAATGTTTTATTAAAATAAAACAAAAGGATCTTCACTTGAACTGAAAGATATTGGAGCCCTTATTTTTTAAGGACCAAAACAAGACTACTGAACTATTTGCTACTAGTGATAAAAATTTGTATTGATTTTTTTGTGTGTCTCTCTGACAGATGTTAATGGTATCATACTTAAGCCATTAACTACTTTTCAGTACCATTTAGTATTGAGAAATCACTTAAGAGGATAAAAAAAAAAAAAGCGGGAGCGAAAGCCAAAAATTAAAAACATTATGTGATAACACACACCTGACAGACTGCATGTTTCCATGGTTTATGCTTTCTCTACTAGGAGGTTGTCAGGGAGGAAGTAATATACACTAGCTGATAGTAATATCTTACAATGAAGCCAAATTCACGTCTTGTATGCACTGCATGTGCTCATATTTTTTTTTAATGACTTTTATTCTTAAATCTAATGAAAAGTTTGTGTTATGGTCTAGAACTTTAACCAAATTTCACACTTCTTGGGAAACAATTGCAAGAGATAGCCTTAAGAATACATCATCTACACAAACAATGTGATTCCATAATAAGTGGAATATACTATTACTAATGCACATGGGAATTTGGCCCTAATACTTATTTTCATTTCAACTTCTAAAAGGCTTTAACGTTTTGGTTTATTGTAGTAATGACTTTCATTTATAGCTGAGTTTTTCTTAACGTGTTTTCACTTGAAAATTCATATAGATATGACTCACATACGTATGTGAGCTTTAGTTGTTTGGTTTTTGTTGTTGTTGTTGTTGTTGTTTTACTTAGGAAACAGAAGTACCCGGTGTTGACAAATTTATCTCTGGGACTTGAGTGGTGATAGTAGTAAAGCTGTGGGAGATTCACTCTTGTTATCTCAGTGATATTGCAACAATAAAGTGGTTTCAGAAAATAATACATGAGCAGCACTGCTTTGGTAAACAACAGTGACTTGATAATTTTGAGCAAATTTAGGAGGATATAAATATGGAAAAGAGTGGAAACAGATCTTGCTGGATGACTGCAGCAGACTTTTTACTCAGAGACTAAATCTATTCCCATATGTCCCAAAATAGGCATTAAAACCAATGTACCTCTTCTTTGACATCTGTTAGAACAGAATGAGCCCATTTGAAATCCTCCAAACACTCTCATAGTGACAAAGTGTAGTAAATGAAGCAAAGTGGTTTGGGGAAATGAGAATGTGTAAACAAGCCAGTCAGATGTCATTTACTTTCTTGGAACACTTTGGTATTTTTTTCAGGCCTGACTCTATTAAGTCTTTATGTCCGAAGCTTTATTTACTGCATTGAACATAGATTTTCCACCATAAAGGACAAGGCTTTTTAAATAATGGCTGTTTTGGAGCTCTTTCTCTACCTGTATTTGATTTGCAGTAAGCAGTGCACCCATTTAACAAAAACAACGTGTAAGATTCTTTACTGTTGTTCTAGTGACCAGACTACAAGTGGGGATCTCTTCATGTATGCTTTAAAATATTTGTTGTTCTCTGTTAGCACCAGATCACTGCACGTACATCATGCCCATTCCATGTTCTGTGCTTTCAGTGCTTAGTGATGACATTTGTATCACTTTTTTTTTTTATACATATATATATACTCCTTTTGACTGCAGCATAACTGAAGGTGCCAGAAAAAATCAAAAAAATCAGCTATTTGCAAAACTTGAGGATCTTCCTTTACCTTTAGAGCACTGATTTCTTACGTAGTAGTGCTTTCATTTGTTTTGAAGGAAATGTGGGGGAAACAGTTTTGGTATATGGTAGATTTATTTTTGTTTCTTTATAGTACATTCTTGCACATATTGTAGTTTATATTTTGGAGGACATTAGCCAGGAAGAAAAGAGTAAAGTATCATGACATTTACAATCTAATTTATACCAAAAGTGAGTTAACCCATAATTCAGTAGAACTTGACTGGCCTGTTGTAGAGAATCCTTAGCAGAGTTTGAGGGTCAAACACTAATCTAACTCTGATTTAAGTGAGGAAAGGCATTGCACCAAATTCTGTGAACACGTTTCTTTCCTAATCCCCTGTCATAGATCAACAGAACATAAATTAGAGTGTTAGGGAAGGAAGAAGCTAGTATGTATACATATAGTTCTTCCCAAGGTTTGTATCAATTACTTTTTCTTAAGGAAAGCTTTTTCATATGGGCGATTTCGCATTAGTTATCCTCATTTTCTGAAAGCGTGCCATTTTAGAAATGTATAGACACCTGTGGGAAGCTCTAGAAGCACTTTTTCATTTAGTCTGCAGAGCTGATACTTTTTAACAATAGAGGAACAGGAAGCATCACCCATATTTAGTACTGCCTGCCGCCATTTCCCTCTGTGCTGTCCACTTCCAACAACTGCTGCCTTTGTTTTCTGTAGTCATTATGAATGAATAATATACTGTATATAAGTATTCAAACTTAAAATCTTAAAAGGAAAACAACAACAACAACAACAACAAAACGTAAGAACAATGTCTTATATTAAAAAAAAAAAAAGCTTTAAAAAAAAAAACTTTTTTAGGGGACCTGTGACCAGAAGAGTACAAAAACAGAAGCACAGAAGCAAAGTCTGTAACAGTAAGGGATAAAATTGGCATACAAATTCCTCAGTAAATAATTCTTTGGGTACATCTTTTCTTAAACATTTTGAACTTTAATTTTAACTTGGGGCATGATAGAACTATGATTGAGTTAATTTGTATTATATTCTATAATTATTCCTGTTGAAATCATGGAACTACTTCCAAAGTATTCCTGAGCATTCTTAAATGCTTTGGGCTCTGGCTCTTCTGCGCATGTTAAGCATTTAGAGCAAGACAGTAGGGCTGGAAGAATGAGAAGGTGGGCTTGGCCTCTGAGGATGGATCTGCTACTCATGTGTTGTGTGACTCTGTAAGGGTTCTCTTCTCTCTCAGTAAGACTACTTTTCCTATGCAGGAAAAAAGTAAGGGAAAGAAGAATTTCACACCTCTTTTTAAATTTTTAAATACTTGGATCTCCATCTGGAGAGGATGCTAATAGTAATAAGCCAACTTTAATATCATTTAACTAATGTTAGGAGACAACACTAGTAGCCAGTTTTATCAATCTACATTCCAAAATAAACTGCGTTTTGATGTAATCAGTTTACTTTGCAATATTGCTTGAGGGTAAATGCAGCAATCTAATATGAGAAGTTGCATCCTGTGAGTGACTTCCTTTGTGTACTAATTTCCATAGAACTTGTGTGAACAGAGTACTACTCATATAGACTTCTGTGGCTTCAGGAAGAAAAGTAGCAATTCAGTGTTCTGACCATATTGAATATCCTGAGACATGGTAACTGCGGTGTTTAAAATTGTTCCGAATATATATATATATATTTGGAACAATTTATATATATATATTATATATTATATATTATTTTATATATATTAAATATATATATTTAACGATGCTGTAAACTGCAGTATCCTTGCCAAATGGAGACTTGATTCTAATTCTGGGACTGGGTTACTGGGAGATGACAGATCCTGATAAAATCCTACTGTAAGGAGTGTTGTAACCCTCAGTGAGAACTGAAGACGGTAACAATATATGTATGCTCTTAGAAATTCATGTTTCAGAAAGAAAAGTTTCATAAGGAATATGCATATATTATAATAAGTAAAATACTTATTATTATCATACTAGTAACTATGATAATACAAATAAAGTGCTACTAATGAATCTAAGAAGCCTCAGAGTATAATCCTCAAATTAATTCATAAAAAAAAAAAATACTTTTATCATCAAGTTAGGTCTTTACCATTTTACTCTTTGGGTTTGGAGTGGGAGAATGAGTATTGTAGCCATTTGGCAAAAGCACTTTGAAAATCATAAAATATGTGTGTATTTTTTTTATAATTCACTTTAAGAGCAGGTCTGTATCTTTCATTAAAATTATTATTTAATCCTATATCTATCACAGTGAGACGCCTTAAAAAACAACTTACTTGTAGGCTTTAACACTAACGGATGTATATATGTTATATTTTTATTGCATTCGATTTCAAACTTATAACTTACACATTTTTACAATAGTTTCCATATGCTTAGCTTGCAACATTTTTATTAATTTATATAAAGCTACTGCTGTGAAAGAAATTGCATATAGGCATAGTATACTGACTACCTACACTCTCTGACAAGAGAATCAAGACTGTAGGTAGTTTAGGCATCTCAGTGTTAAAAGAGTGCATTCAGCTTTCTTGAGAGAATGTCCACAGTGAACTGAATTAAAGATGCTTTATTTTGCTTTCTCTGATGGCTTCACTCTTGTACTGAAAATGATTTTGGGAAAATAAGATTGAGACCCACGTTCTGGATCAATAAATCTATTCTCCAGCAATTCTGGACATGACATTGTATCATTTCTTTCACAAAGTTATTGAACGGGCTCCATCTGAAAATCTGTTTTATTCCTCGGCTATGCTTATTAGAAAGTCATTTCAGGACCTGTTAGCTCTAATATTTAGAGGCCTTCTAAGCTGTACCATAAACTTACTTGTGACCAGTCTATGACCTTTTTTCCTCCCCATTTGTTTGTTACAGGCAGTCACAGATTTTATATTATAACTTACTTATTTTATATATATATATATATATATATATATATATATATAAATTATTTTAAATCCTTGAGAAAACTGTTCAGAACTTCACGTAGTCATATTTATGAAGATTTTTAAAAAAGAAATGTGGGATATTCTGCAATTTCAGTTCATTTTTACTGAAAGGAAATTCTTACGCATAGCACAGCACTGCTGAAAGTGGTTGTGCAGAACTCAGCTTGAATCTGATTCTGCTCCTGGAAAACTCCCATTAAGCGTCAGTGTGGCAGCATCAAGCCTTATGTTATTAGACAAACCCATGATTATAAGACAAGCCAATATTTTGGCTAGGTCCTGTGGCTCATGCGGTGATAGGAGCAGAGGCGACAACAAATACATGTCTGGGGTGGTGGCCCTGCGTTTAACACAGAAGGGACAAACTCATAGAAACAGGTGGTGATGTATACATTTTCTGTGTTTATAGCTGTTACCGAGGGTCAGAAAGCTGTTAGAGGAGAAAATGGAGAGAAGTACCATGAGATTGAGACATACAAAAGACTTAAGTGCCACTCAATTGCCTTAAGGCATCTCCATTAAACATAATTACCATACTTACTAAGCACCAATCATAGCTATTAAGTATCATCGGGTTTAAATTAGTTCCCTGGGAGACATCCCGTTTAAACGGATTTCCCAGTTAAGCACCAGGAAACTTGGTTTTTTAACGGTCCTCTCCTCTCCTCTCCTCTCCTCTCCTCTCCTCTCCTCTCCTCTCCTCTCCTCTCCTCTCCTCTCCTCTCCTCTCCTCTCCTCTCCTCTCCTCTCCTCTCCTCTCCTCTCCTCTCCTCTCCTCTCCTCTCCTCTCCTCTTCTCTCCTCTCCTCACTCTCTTTACCTACTGTAGAGTAGGCGATTTCATAACTGTCCAAACAAAAGGATTCCTGATATGTTTATTAAGTACTAAGGCAAAAGAAATGCAGTTCTGAGTTTATTCTTACATAGTAAAGATAGGAAGGATCAGTTCCTTCTGTGTTCACTGAGGGCACTGTTGTGTTAATCCTGTTTAAAACACTCTGTGCAGTGTTAATAGCTACCAAGAGTGCTTATTTCTCTTCTCTGTATTCTTCAGCTGGACAGTTGTGATCGGTAATAAGGTGAGCCACTAGGCTGAAGGGACTCAGGTCCCTCAGATTCCATGTGTTGTGTTTCGGCATCTCACCAGTTTGGTGGCCTTTGCTGGGCTAGTTCGACTCCAGTACATCTGCATCTGTGCAAGTGCCGGGATGTGCAGAATGGGGCACAGCACTCCAGCTGCAGCTACACAAGCACCAAAGAGAGCCGAAGAGTCATTCCCTCCAACACTACCTCCAATTTGGTGATTAGGCAACATCATTGGCCAAGCATGTGTTGCAGCTTCACGATGAGGATGCACTCAGGTTGTTCTTTCAGCTGCCACTCCTCAGTACGTGTGTATGCAGAAAGTTCGTAGCACAGGGCCAACAAGAAAAGAATTTTGTTCGATAGGTCTAACCTATGCCTATCTTTTAGGAATTTCTTCATACTTTAGGTTACAGAGGCACATCATCACCTGCTGACAATTGGTGTTAACTGTAGCTTTATCTTTGCCTTCAGTGGCCAGCATGAGGATGACTTGCTAGACACCATAAGCTTTTAATTCCAAGAAATGAAAGCATTTAGTATCCACTGAAGTTAGGGAAGTGTTTCTAATAATTAAGCTTAAGCAGCCAATCATGAAATACATTAGTTTATGTGGGAGACAAGGAAACATTTTCCTTCTCCTATGTAAACTAAACTTATTATTTTCATTTTACCTTGAAATTAAAAATAACACAACCAGAAAAATCCTTGATGCTTTTCATCACTCATCAATATGCTGTAATTTTCATAGAATTAATTAATCTGTTGGTTTTTTTTCCTTTCTTACAGAATACTACTATAACCTCTCTGGTCAGTGTGATTTGAAACCATTAAGATTTCATTTTCTTGATTTTTTTGCTAGTACAATTTGTTTTGTTTCCAGTTGGAAAATTGCACTATTTTTGTCAAGCTTTCTGATATTTTGGAGGGTTTGTTCTTCTTTAACACCATGTAAACATTGGTATCGTAAACTGCTACGCTGTCTGGTAAATTTGTTTGTGACTTAGAGTGACACAAAATGGAGAATCTTGTCTGTCAAAATGCCTTTGTCTAGCCAGCAGTTTACTTCAGTTCTAGATTTCACCTTTCAGCTCTTTGTAGATGTGCAGTAGATAGCTCTAACAGCAAATCTCAAAGGAATTCTTTAATTTAAAGTGTTTATCTTCAGTAGAAACTACCTTATATGCAATTTTTTTTATTTCTGTAGTAATGAAAATGAAGCAAAACCAGTATATTTTGTATGCTTGCTATGTTTACTGATTAAGTATTCATTTTCAATTCATTACTGTCTCAGATATATATTAAACCCTTCATATATGTTTTAAACCCTCATCTGTTTAGTACATGTATTACTTTCTTAAATATTAGGTGGAAGTTGATTAGTATAACTCATTGAAGTTATTAGAAGATAACTGCTTTCTAATTATGATATGATTATAGTTTCTAAATGATTCACCATATGTATGTGCCAGCAATTCTAGTTTAAATTCAGTAATGAATTTCAGATACAAACTAGAATGGAAATATTAAGGTGAGAGCTGAGAAAACAAAGGGCTGATTTGGAACTTGGAAAGTAGATAACCTTTCCGAAATGCTGCCATTTACTGGAATATCTGGGGCATATCCTGTCAGGCCTCTGCAGCATCTTGAGGCAACTGGTGCTGCGCTTAGAACAAAATACAAGATAATTTGATTATCAGTAATACTATTTTTGAAGTCCTTAGTTCAAAGCAGAAAAGGTAAATTGCATTAAATAATAACCAAGAGATGTGTAGGTCACCCCAAAAGTAATGCCTCCTGTTTATTTCCATGGAAACTACGACAGGTACAAAGAGCACAATAACACTACATAATAGAGCACATTCTCAACTACAAAACAAAAGTATTTTTCAACACAGTCACCATCACTAGCTCGGCATTTTCACCAGCGAAGAGCAAGAGCACACATGGTGCAGTCATAAAAACTTGCACTTGCAGACATGACCCTCTGTCACTGTCATCTGCTGAGACACATCACCCACCACTACCTTAGAAGGTAGAAAGTGAGGTGAAGAATCAAAAGCATCATGGTAGCAGTTTGCACATGCTTCCACTCTACCTAGGATCTAAAGGGAAGCTGAACACTGAGAAAAAGGAAGGAGAATAAAAGAAGGAAAACTCATCTTTATTTAATAGCTCAGGCTGACAGCTATTAATATGGACTCTGACAGCTGAATATGGACTCAGTGTATCTAGAATTGAGATACGGGGGAACATCTTTTACATAGTGTGGAGAACAGTCCAGTATCTGAAATCCCTCAGTAGGCTAACAATTGGCAAAGAACAAATTTTTAGTTTTCCTTTGGACATATTCTGTGAACAAGTAACATTTTTGGTTTTTGCTTTTGTTTTATGTCTCTAAAATTCTCTTATAGGTTGCTCTGATTATTAATAAATTTTCAAAGTTTTTTACACAATGGAGGCTACATATTTTTCCCATGAACTACAGAACTTCACACATGGCCTAATGCACGGTACATTGCTTTATTGAGTGGTGGCAACTACCTAACCGAACAAAGCACATACAAAGCTCCTGAGCTCTCTTCTCCCTTTTCAGATGTATTCATTTTACAAGGGATTGAGCCTCTAATTTAAGCACAATAATATTATATTTCACTTTAGTGAAAGAGGAAGAATTAAAACCTCTTCAGTAAATAATATATATTGTTCATCCACTGTGCAGTATTTTCATTAGTTGAATGACCCTGCAATAAAAGTCAATACATGCATCTCTATATATTTTGTAGGTTAAACGCAGCTAGGCTTTAGCTCAACACTGCTGTTCATTCTTGCAAAATGAGCATAGAAGAGACAAAATTCAAAATACTTTCTCACACCTGTACATGCAAAAAAGCTTTTCAAATACTTCCAGCATCTATTTCACATCTTTATAATTATTAGGAACAAAATAGTAATTACCACCCATACCCATCCCACATTTCCTTGGCCATAGAAAAACACCCACAGTTAAAAAGAGTGCTGTGGAAAATAAAAGGTGTTTTATCTTTTGGCCTCTGACTTCAAAGGAAAACAGTTATCTTGGAGACAGAAAAAAATAAGACAGTAATCAATTGTGCTGTCATATTTTGTGAGCATGGCAATTGCTGATTCAGCTGCTTAATGCAGAGCAATTGAGACTACCTGTTTGGGCAAGCTTAAAATATTTCAAGAAATAGCAAGGTGCTTGGAATCAAATAGTATGATTAATCATTTGTAGTTTTTAAATTTTGGATTTTGTTTGTTTGTTTGTTTTTTGTTTGTTTTTTTTTTGTTTTGTTTTTTGTTGTTGTTGTTTGGTTGGTTGCTTGCTTAATTGTTGGGTTATTTTTATTATTATTATTTAAATAAACTACCTACTTCTGTATATGGCTTTTCAAAGGTGGAAACTAAAAGCCTCTCACAGCGGATTTCAGAAAACTGGCTTATTGTACAAAGAGCTGTTTCTTTCCAGCAGAGAGTTTAATTAAACTAGTCATAGCAGGTAGATAAAAAATCTAAATGTTGATAAAAATGCATAGCTGGGGCTTGTTTTGTTTTGTTTTCCTACTTTATTTCAAGTTTTTGTAAGCATCATATAATCTCTTTCCTACCCCACAATTCAGCTCTTTATTCTTTCACTTACTGTAACTCATCTTTTCCCAGGATGTTTCTTCTAGGACACAATGAATATACTGAATGTTTATTCTAAATATGGAGAAAGAATACGTTTCTTAGTACAAGAGCCAGTCTGTAGTCTATGGTCAAACACCCTTGTGAAACAAGACTAGGACCCAAAGGGTCTTGAACTCCAGCAGCCTTTCTTACCATGTTTTTCATGGCAGATAGAGATTATTGGTTTCTCAATACTTAGTTAAAAGAAAGTGTGTTACTCTTTTATATTTCTCTAATAAAGAAAACAAGCAATTTTAATAGGATTTACTTAGTTCTGTGACCAGGAAGAATATGCCATTCGCAGTTTCCAAAGAGCCATTCATTCAAATGAAACAGTTAAATAATAGAAAAAACAATAATTTCAGGCTCCACTGGTATCCAAAGAAACAGTATTTGCTAAATCATACAGTAAAAAAAAAAAAGGTATTAAAATATTTCCCTGCAGTACTTTTTAAAACATTAACAATAATACCAAGGAGTTTATGTTAAGCTACTCAAAAAATGTTCTGGAAAAACACACATACTGATACTTGCTTTTTGTATAACAGTGTCACCCCAGAACTGCAAATACACTTGATGAGTATCTCAACTGAGTTTAGACATGAACTGAGACAGAACCAGGGTTCTCTGCTTTCACAGTCACTTGCTTGGTTTGTTGGCCACAAGGCTGAAAAATGTACCCTTCTGAAAAGCGTAGGATTCTGCAAGAGAACTTTATCGTCTCCTTTGCTTTTGTCCTCATCCCATTCTCTCTCCATTTTCCTTCCCCTTTCTTATCTACCTCTTTATAGCCCCTGCATAAGCACAGCAGTAATCACTTTGAACCCTTGGCGATGCAGAACAATAATTGGATAAACCTAAATCTACATCTCTACCTTGGGGCTGCCTCTTCTTCAGCACAGTCTCCTACAGGGGAACAGCATTATACAGCAAGAACGCAGCCTCAGCTCAACCTCCTGGGGAAACTCGATGGAATTGCTACAGGCATGCAGCTGCTGGCTAAGTAGGCAAGGAGATGGCAGAGTGAAGTTGGGACTCATTTTTCTGGAATTTCTATAAGGAAGTAGGGTTGTAGTGAAATTCAAACTGGAGCAAGGAGTTATGTCATTGTGCATATATACAATCAGGGTGGTGGGTGAACAATGAATTCTCAAACATTTTGAACTTTTATTTTCCTTGAGACATATATACTTAGGTTTTTAATTTCTGGAGGGAAGCTTTTGAAATTTATGAAGAAATCACTTGCCATATGATTTAAGTTAAGTCTTACTTCAGTGTTCTATATGAAGAAGGCAGCTGAAAAGCATTGGCAGTGTTGCTTTAGGAGGAGATATGCTTGCATAGGTAACTTCCTTGGTCACTTTAGGCAAGCACTTTTCTTTTCCTCTTGTGTTTTCATGTTGGATCAATGCACCCAGACGAATCCAAACCTCTTCTCAGTTTTTCTGAACTCTTATTTAAAGATTGCTGTATGGGTAGGTGAACTGCAAAGATTATTTCTGTGATAATAAAGAGGTGCATGGAGAAACTATTTGTATACTGTTGTTTAAAGAATAGTAGTACCACTTTTTTCATGTGGAGACCATAATATATTTTGGGAGAAGGTAGGTGGTATGAAAATTTGATCACTCTTCATCACTTGAAGCTGCCATACAACTAAAATCATGCAAGTCATTTTCATTGGTGGTTCTGAGTATTTGACACTGCGACTTCATTTACTGTCTAAACTGATTTTAAACAATCAGCCACTGTCCAGCAGTGCTCCTTGGGTATGTCTGCGTGACAAACGCTGTAGTTGAAATGTCAATAGAAAAAAGGCCTTAAAAGCTACTTTTCTCTGTAACTCTCATTGATGTCTCCAAGTTGAAGTATTCAATCACAAAAATCAAAAGCCCGCATTCCTAGGTGAATAACTAATTCCTTAAGTTATTGAGTAGTCTTTGAAATATTGCTCTGTTGTGCCAGCAGTTCATAATAGTGAATTTAGGAGACTCTGTAGTTAGATACTGGCTTTATCTTCATTTTCCACATCCCTTCCATATCAGGAAGAACACTTTGTAATTAGTTCTTGTTTCCAGATCACTCATGGCCTTTGCTCACATGCAGAATGGAGATTATGCTGTCCAATTAGGTCTTTTAGGGTCCAAGGAGTGCCAGCCATGCCATTTGTGAGCAATCTGTGGGCACCATTAGCACTGCTTGAGCAGCTCTTGATAACACTCCCTATGAAGTCAATTAAAGACATCAGGCGGTGGGTTGGACTGCTTCATTTTACTAACATCCCTCATTAGAGATTGAAGGATGAAGAGCCTGAACAGGTGATTTTAGTATTTTAAATTAAAAATGGCAAAAATACCTAGAGTAGCAATCTCCTTTATTTGGCATTTATTGCTTTCTCTGCTCTTCCCATCCCTATTTCTCAAACAAATCTTTGACAGATCAGCCATTTTACAAAGTCTGAAAGAAGCAATAACTCTAATTCTCAGCAAAGGAAATCTAGACAGAAAGTAAAGACAATAGAAATCAGTTTAGTGTTTCATGTGTGAAAGGAAGTCATTTTTCAGCACACACTCCGATGACAGACAGCCCTTCTTGTCACAGCTTGGGCTGAACTGAGGGTTCTTCTACAGGAGTGTTTAGTGCTGTGCCTCTTGAGAAACTTGGGAGGTAATAAATACTCATGAACGTAATGTTATTGAAGAGCTAAGTGGAACTTGCATTTCTCCTTGTGCTTCTATATAAGCTTCTAGCATATTTCTAGAGAGTACACCAGTGAAGCTGGTGGTGGTCTTGAGCATGCGTGTTTTCAATGATGATGCTAAATACCTCTAGCTTTTAACTCCTAGCAAATACAGATAGGCGTTTCGTGAAAGTAATGTGAAATATATAATGAAGTGATTATAAGAAATGTGGAACATGATTAACTTTTTTGATGTGCTTGAAAGTCAAATCTGAGGACAAATATTGTTTCTCACAGTGAACCTTGATTTACTACTGTAGTGCAGATATGTTAGGAAATAGTTTTGTTTTTAATAGGAAAAGACCTAGTTTAATTCTTTCTACTGTTTAATTTTTTTTCTCTTCTACAGTGCTGTTTTTTTTTCATTATCATTTTGCAGACTTTACAGTGGAATATGGGATCATACAGTTCTTCTTTCCTCTGTGAAACTTTTCTTTGGGGGAGAGGTGCTTTTAAACTGAGTAAAGTATGCATGTCCACTCTGGGAAACACTGTTACAGTTGAAATTGGCTCAAAGTGAGTAATGGGAGGACTATCAACATTTCTGAACAATTGTGCATCCTTGGGATGAAGGGATGTATCATGCAACTTAACACAACTGTTCTCCATCTTTAGTCTTGACACAGTACAAAAATGAAAGCAAAACAAACTATTTAAATCTTCCATTTTCTTTGTTTGACCCAGAAGGTATTCAGGTGTCTGATCAAGACATAGTTTAATAATGCTAAAAACCATCATCCTTTGGTACATGTAATAATCATATGACCTCAAGCAGGAGACACTTTGTAAGAATGCATTATAGTGTGTTTTAAGAGAAAAAGATTTGACACATTTTGAAATGACCATTTTATTATATTACTATTAAAAAATAGTATAAATTAAAAAATATTGTTTTAATGTGATAATAATTTTGCTACAAGTTAAAAAAAAATCCGAAGTGGTCAGTTTAAATTGGTCAAGCATCTTCACTTTGTTGCTGCCAATCTCTCGAATTAAAGCTCCCACTTGGTCCCACTGGTGAATGTTCCCATTCTTACTACAGCTTCTCTCCCCACAACAGCAGACAGATGCAGCAAAGAAAATGACTCAGGCAGCAAGTACATATTTGAAAGAACTATTTCTGTGTGATGCTCTTTATAAATTACTCTATCAGCTCCAATTTAAAATGGTATCAGTTTTGTTTTCTTACATCTACATAAAATTAACAAAATAGTTTTTGCTTTTAATGTTTGTAGTTACACAACTATGTTTTTGCTCTGATATCACTTGTGCTGAGGTGTTTTTGTTTTTTTTTTTTTTTACAAATGTTGGCTTTAACAGGTTAGTTATCCCTCCCATATATAGCAATTGAAAAATGAGACTTTAGTACATGTTGTTACTCTTTTTACAGCTTTTGTTGCTGGTTGTTCAATTTACACAGTGCATATGTAGGGAGAAACAGTCACTACAGTAATTACTTCTCTTTTTTTCTCAACATGCCATCTATTTTCTATTTCATATTTATGGTATCTCATTTAGTTTTGCTTAGTTGCTGCAAAGAAATACAGTGGAGAGGGTTTTCAACATTAATACTTATTATGCCAGTTATTTATTTTCCAAGTTATTTATTTCCAACCATCTCACTGAGTGTTTGAGAGAAATGACTTAGTTTATCTGCTAGTGTGTGCAATAAAGATAAAATGAGAGATTGTTTACTTGGCTAAAAAGACACATTATTTGTTTTCTTTTGAAATAGCTGAGAGCATGTCATGTAAATGATTGCAGAAACAGCAATGTGCATCTCCAGCAGAAAGGCTTGATTTGGTAAAGGAGTATCAAAAGCAAATTTTAGAAAAACAGCCTTGCTTATTGTATTAAATAACATTTTTCAGCCTACACATTGATGTCTAACTGTCCAGGATTTATTTTTATAAATTTTGTTATGATGTGCTTTATAGATTTGTCATTTGGCCTACTGCGCTAGGAAATGTACAAAGTACATAGAGGAGATCATAAAAATCTTTTAAACTGATTTATTTAAATAATCATATAAGTCAGCAAATGAAGTCTGACCATCCACTTACATCTGGGAACTGAGATCAGTTAACTTTCCAGGCTCACTCAGGAAGTCTATTGTAAACCTCATAACTTGATTTCATTTTGTACCAGCCTGGTACAGTGAGAATGCTCTTATTACATATAAGTGGATCTTTTTTGCTTGTTCAAAAGAGACGATAATTGTTGATGCACTCAACAGCTGCTGAAAATATTAAATGTTGTTTGCATTTCACATTTTTCCTTTAGATTGTTTTTCTTCTAGTCTGTTATTTTCTTCTAATGATGTAGGACACAGCACTTTTCTCTGTTGTTCCATTTACACTGATGTGTAACCTGCAGCACCCATATTTAATTGTCTCTTTGTGTTGCTAGTCAAACAGCTTTCACAGAAAGTTTGCAAAATCCATATTGGATGTTCTGTGGTGTATATATTAGTTTGGAAATCAGCGTGGAAATAAAAATAAGATTTGAAGCCATAGAAAAGAACAGTGAATGATATTTAATTAACACGTCAAGGAACTTTGAATGGTATCACACTGGACAGATCCTTGACTCAAGGCTTTAAAGCTGCTTTTTCCTATCTAATAGTCCAAGCTGCATATCCTAGCAATCTACATCAGTTTTTCTAGTAAACCTTCTTCTGCATTTAAAATGGAAGTTATTTCTCAGTTAGCAAAATATTTTCCATAGCAGATGTCAAATGGCAAAAAAGGGATGCTAGATAGCCTTAGTGCTGGGGCTACTGAGAGAATCTTTTGTCTCTACCTTTGGGATATTTTATTAATGTCTTATTTGCCACTGTAGGGATATATACTGAAAAAAAAACAAACTGGAGCTCTAAATATCACATAGAATTTCTCAAAATCAGCGGAGCAATTTATTCTGGTGGAAATTGTCCACGTAAGTGTGATTAGGCTTCTGTTAAGAATAAATCTATTAATCACATATCTAACCATAATGATAACCATCATTGTAGCACAGGTGATTCCTACTTGGCCAGTATTTTACTGTTGATGCCATCAACCTCATCCTGACAGTGAGAAGCAAGAAAATGGCACACAGTTAGTAGGGGTGCAAGAGAAGT
This sequence comes from Meleagris gallopavo, assembly GCF_905368555.1. Lineage (NCBI taxonomy): Eukaryota > Metazoa > Chordata > Aves > Galliformes > Phasianidae > Meleagris > Meleagris gallopavo. The sequence goes on along the minus strand of NC_139404.1, from coordinate 95,540,574 downwards.
CCTTTTGCCTTGGAACTAGGACAGCTCTTTTTAAGAGGGAAAGCAAGAAAAAAGGAGTGACGGTACTCTGTGAGTACCAGGGCTTGAGGAATTCTGCCTCTGAACATGACCTAGGGCACAGTTACAGTGCCTCTGGCATCCTCAAAAGTCATGCCTAGGTGACAGCTAATCTCTGCTCAGATATTCAATCATGTGCAAGTTTATCATAATGATAAATAATAAATAATTATGGTAAGGCTTTACACTTGAAAAGCCCCTGTATAATTTTTGGTTTTCCTTGGTACTGAAAAATGATGGATATTTTAAGACTTTGTTAGAAAGTCTGATTTGTAAAATATATTGATGGCAATTTTATATTATTATTTTTTAAATATTAGTTATTAAGCAGAAAATTTACCAAAAGATTGAACTGGTATGTCTTTTAATAACAGTGCAGGTATCACTGTTGCTTGATTCTGTAAACTGTGTCTACATGAACTCTTCTCCCAATTGAAAAACACAACAGGGAGTAAGCAATAACATAAAATTATTTTTAGAAAATGCATTTTTAATTACTGAACTGCTTAATTATTGAATACTACTGAAAATATCCTGTGAACCTCATCACTATGCAAATGTATTCCGTTTTGGAAACAATTAAATGATAATAAAGCATTCTTCTTTCTTTTACAACATATTACCGTAATGAAGCTGTTACCTCTCAGTGAGCATTTTAATGAGTTTTAAGTAACATTTTAATGAGCTCAACATTACCATAAACCTAAGGATTAGACAAAATTGAATTTACTGGTGAAAGGGAAGGGTTCATTAAGAGTTAATTATATTGTTTTAGAAGAAATATAATGCATTTTATGATGTGTTATCAACCAAGAATCCGTTGTGAAATCTATACTTATTAATAGGTGTAGCAGTGCCGTTATTATATTGACATAAATACAAGGGTTTGCACACTACTGCTTGGGTTTCCAATGAAAGTTTCAGTACCGAAATCCCTGGGTCAATTTTATTTTTATCCTCTTTGTTATTACATCTCAGGAGAAAAAATGCCAAGCTTTGTATTACTGGATTGTAATTCCACCTACAATTTTTATAAACCTCATGAACAGTGAAAGCAAAGTTTAATGGATTTACCATTGCAACTAGAATCTGAATGCAGGTTATGAACAAATGTATTGGATTTGTTATTTAAAAAAAAAAAAGAGTAAAATAAAAAGACTGGTAGGGAAATATGAGTCTAAACCACTAGCACCATTGGCATGCCGACTGCAACGATATGCTGTTGAATTTCTACAGTCGCTAGGCTCCTGGATGCCCAGAAGTGCCAGGTTAATTCCCACTCTACATGCAGCAGCTCTGTGCCAGCTGTGCTATACATTCCAAAAAGTTTCATTAGCAAGCATTGCACAACGCAGAGTTGAGCTGCTCGTGTTCAGTAAGTTCAGTTACATATTAGATGTACTGCTTTGAATCTGCCAGTGTTGACATTTCTGTTTAGGTGTTTGGCAAATGTATGGAGGGTTGTGGCTTAGAGCCCTGAGGTGTACACTTAGAAGAATCAAAAAAATAAAATCACATAAATTAATAAATGAAAAGAATAGGAAGAAGAAAAAAATAAAAATATTAAGCAAAGTATTAATTGTGCTGAATTAGTATAGTACTCTCCTGTTCTTGAAATAGCCCTTGCTTTTTAAAAATATCGAGTTTTGCTCACGTCACAGCCTTTTACTGGAAGTAGAAAAGGGAAGACTGTGGAGGACTCAAATCTTTCACAATTTTCAGAAAAATTTAGTTAATCTCCTGTACCCTACTGTACCCTACTGTTGTGGGGAAAAGAGCATTCTAACAAATGTCTGTCAAATCCCGAGTTCTGACCAGCAATTAGGCCTGTTGAAGTACTATTGCTCCTGTGTAAATGAGACCCAAAGGTGTGACATGAGGTTGATAATTCTAATTGCTGAGCTTGAAAATGTTGTGGTGAACCTGTAGACCTGTGCTGGAAGGATGATTCCTTGCGGCAGAAGTCAGGGTTCTGGAGGTATTAGAAAAGAAGTGTAATTAGCACCTTAGCTTGAATAGATGCTCAAAAAAAAAAAAAAAAAAAAAAAAAAAAAAAAATTGAAGTAAGGTAATGCATGCTAGGTATGACAAGAAGAAAGCACGGAGCCTCTGAGTGTGTAATTTTGAGTTACATCGTACTAAATGACTATTCAGCAGAAGTGTTTCCATTCTTTGTGAGTTGTTTCCAGCTGGTCTGTCTGTTCTAAGTAAGAAAGAAAGCCCCAGTGAAGAGAATTAAATCATTAAAATCAAGCATATGAGCTATCAGCTGGGCATTGTTTTACACCCTGTGTAGTCTCCTCCAAAAGCTCACCTCTTTGATCAAGCATAGAAGCACAGCCATGCGTATGGAAGTCTTCAGAGAGAAATGAAAATGTTCCACACCTACATCTGGAATTATTCAGAAAAGGAGGAGCAGAGCTACAGAGGTCCTCCTCAAGGGAGAATTTAATTCAATTTGCCTTAATTGAAGCTGCACAAGCAAACTAGAGAATGTTTCCAGTTCTCCCGGTCTCAGAGAAATCCCACAGCATGTACTGGTTACATGAGCTATTGTGTTTTATGTATTCCTTGTTCTAAATATAGGGAAATATAATGCATAGTTTAACAATACATTTTCCTTGGTGGAAAATCTGTTTTAAGTGGTTCTATTCTCCCCTGACCACTCATTTCCTCTGCATGTATTAGCTTGTCATTCTCTCAATTGCGTATGGATCTGGGCTGTGAAGTGGGTCAGTGGAGTGATTTAGCTTAAAAATCTTCCAAACAGGAGAGAATTTTCTTTTCTTTTCTTTTCTTTTCTTTTCTTTTCTTTTCTTTTCTTTTCTTTCTTTTCTTTCCTTTCCTTTTCTTTCCTTTCCTTTCCTTTCTTTTTCCTTTTCTTCCTTTCCCTTTTCCTTTCCTTTCCTTTCCTTTCTTTTCCTTTCCTTTCCTTTCCTTTCCTTTCCTTCTTTCCTTTCCTTTCCTTTCCTTTCCTTTCCTTTCCTTTCCTTTCCTTTCTTTTCCTTTCCTTTCCTTTCCTTTCCTTTCCTTTCCTTTCTTTTCTTTCCTTTCCTTTCCTTTCCTTTCCTTTCCTTTCCTTTCCTTTCCTTTCCTTTTCTTTTCTTTTCTTTTCTTTTCTTTTCTTTTTCTTTTTCTTTTTCTTTTCTTCCCTCCCTTTCCCTCCTCTACCTTCCCCTCCCCTTCTTTTTTCCCTTGTTTTTTCCCTTTTCTCTTTTCATCATCTTCTCTTATTGGCATGAAACAAAACATTTGTGCTGTTTACCCCAAATTCTATCCCAGGTGAATACCATGGCAGGCTAAAAATTCCCTTCATTCAATCCTGTCTGGGCTAATAATCTAATCTGCCTATTTCAGTATTATACGTTGTCTATCATATGGTGCTTGGATACTTTATCCTGTCAGAATAGCCTCTTGTTATCTAATTCAATTGCAGAATGATAGTAGCTATACAAATGTACACAAATGTAATATTTTGTGAGAGTTACAGACACAGGTGTCTTGTGTCTAGCTAAACTTAGTACTACAGAGGAATAAAATGAATAGCTTCAGTATGACAGAAAGGTTCATGTTTAAAGTAATACCAATTTCAGTATTTAGTTATTAATTGTGCCTGTGCAGGAACATACTCTTTGTTGCACTAGTCATTTATGTATAAAAGCTGAAGTGAGGGAAAGATTGTAAAAATGATTTTGTGTTATAATAGCAGAATTAACAGTCATCTTTTCCACTCCATGACCCTTAGGAGTCTTTTCCACTCCAAAACCAATATGAGCTCCTCGTCTGAAGGACCACTCCAGCCAATGCATAACACACAGTTACAGGCTGTTTTACAGATGCATCTCAGGTTGTTTCTTCTTTGTTGCCTGGGATAAATAGGCTACAGAGAATTGTACACTTAGCCAGGTCTCTTTTTAAAGCCTTCAGCAGGTAGACAGTTACACTGATTTTCTCTTGCACTGAACTGCCAGAAGAAAGTTCAGTACCAAAGGTGTAGAAGGATGTGTAACATCCATATTTTGTTCTTCTACTATTATTGTTATGTTAGTTTTCCTATTATATAACATTTGTTGTACATGAAATAGTACTTTGGCAATGTGGTATTAGTTAGGAAAAAAAAAAAGATTGCTTCACCTTTGCTGCAATTTAGAATATTACACTATTTTCAAAAGCGCATCTGAGAGCTGGTGAAACTACTCAGCTGAAGGTCATTTTGAGTCTCACACACAACATAGTGCAACGGAGGGTGGAGCTGGACACCCAATCTCTGGTCTCCCTCTGGGTGTTGAAACTTCCCTTTCAAAATTGTTGCTTTAGGCTATTACGGTTGGTCTTTGCTCCTGCTTCTTTAATTTTTTTCCTCTCTTGCACCATGTAGTGAATAATAATGAGGACAGTGTGAACTCTTACTTTCAAAAGAGAAAAAGAGTATAAATGGGAAAGTTATTGTATAGAAGTAATTCCTTATGTTATTTGAGTAGGTAAAATTGCAAAAGATTTCCTGTAAATTACCCTATTATCTTCATTTTGCATAAAATCACGAATTTGGGGCATCCTATCCATGGTTAGACTGTGCAAAACCACCATGTTATCTAAATGTTTTGTGGAGTATCTCCTAGCTGGTAGTACACTGACAGAATTCAAATGACTCTCTCCAAAGAGTGTTTGATATGATGTCTGCATTTCACATTGCTTCTTCCATTTCTTTAGAGCTCTGCGAATTTAAATTCATTATGTGGAATGATGTAGGTAATATAAGTTATTTTGTTTTGTTCTTGATAATCCAGAGAAATTTTCATCAAACGTTTTCAGGCAGATGTTAAACCTAAAAGGAATCTTTTGTGAAGAAAATTCCATGGCAAAATTGAAAACAAAACAAAACAAAAAACAACAATAACAACAACAAAAAAACCAACACTTGCACACTGGAGCAAACAAGTGTTCTTGTCCTCAGAGACAGTAGTTGGAGTTCTGATGAACAGTGTCTTAGGACCACATGTCACTTACCTTTTGAATTGAATGTAGAATATTATGAGGGCTGCTCTGAAAGCAGTGCCTCCTATTTTATTATGTTGGCCCACATCATGAGAGGCAGATATTAGTGGTATGGCAATAGGGGTTGAAACTTCCAGACAATATTCTGTTGTATGTTGTTGCCATGTGACAGATGGCAGCAGAGGGCCAGTCTGACAGATTGGTATCTGATGTGGCAGTGCGGATGAAGCAACAGAGTGGAATTGAATTCCTTCATATAAAAAAAATGACACCTGTTTACATTCAGTCTGGCTTGTTGGATGTTTACAGAGACCAAACAGTGGATGTGAGCATAGTGAGATGGTGGGTAGTGCCTTTCAGCAGTAACAACAATGTCACAAAAGACAAGCCATGTTCCAGACAGCCATGCTCAGCTGTTACACCATGAAATGAAAAGCATCTCAATCAGCTCATCCACATGAACCAACAGACCACAATCAGGGAACCATTTACAGAACTTAATATCTGCTTCATTGTCAATGTCAACATTGTGTCAATATTGGAATATCACAAAGTTTGCACCAGGTCCCATGAATGCTCGCACAGGAACAGAAAGAAGTCCATATGGAAGTTTGTCGGGACCTACTGAACCGATAGGAGGCTGAAGGTGACAGTTTCCTGGATTGCATCATTACTGATGATGAGACATGATGTCACCACAACGAGCTGTGAATTCAACACGTGAGTTCGTCATCTGAGAAAAAGTTTAAGACACAGCTCTCAGTGGGTAAAATGATGCGCACTGTCTTTTGGGATAGGAAAGGGGGGATCCGTCTGGATTTCTTGGAACCTAGACAAACCATCAGCTTTTAACTGCTACATCACAACACTGACTAAGCAGAAGACTCAGACTTCCGGAGTCAGGCCAGAAAAGAAGACAGCTTTTTACTTGAAACACAAAAACACCAAGCCCCATACTATTTTTAAGACTGTCCTACCACACCCACTGTGTAGTCTGGATTTGATGGCTTTTGATTTCGATCTGTTCAAGCCAATAAAAGGTGGACTGTGTGGGCAACATTTTCCTAACAATAGTGATGCCGTCATAGCAGCTCCGAAACAGTGGATCACTTCCACTGGTACAGATTTTTAGGAGCCCAGCATGGATATTTCTGTTCATTGCTGGTGAAAATGCCTAGCTAATGATGGTGACTGCGTTGAAATGTAATGTTTTATAGCTGAGAACTTGCTCTATCAAAGAGTCTTATCTTACTCTTTGTATCTGTTGTAGTTTCAATGGAAATAACAGGAGTCTGCTTTCAGAGCAACCTATGTAAGATAATGTTAGAGTAGAATAATATGTAGTCAGAGCTAAGGGATTTGGGGGTTGGAGTTTTACTGTAAATTCCTGGAAAAGGTGGGGTGCCAAATTTGGCAACAGCTATGCACAGGCAAGTTCTGAAAAAGTCAAAGCAGCTGAGCCCTGCAGCAGGTTAACTGTCAAAGAGTCAGTGTGGTCTCAGGTCTTACAGGAAATACTACTGCAGAGTCAGTGTCAATGGCTTACCTACTTATGGGACAGCAGACACAAAGCCAGGCATGCCTGTTGAAATGGCACCTGGCGAGCATCTGAATGTGACCTATTGACACAAGGACAGTTTACAGTATATGAAAAGAGGTGATCCAAAAGCTGCAGGCAGCTTCCACCTGTTCTGTGAGACAGTTATGGATACAGCTCCTTTTCCTAGACAGGTCTGCTCAGATACCCTGTTTTCAGTCCTGACTTCTGAAGAAAACAGTAGAAAGTCCTGACAGAATGAAGTCCTGCTTTCAAAAGTGGAATAGATGAGTTTTAGTGTATAAATACCAGATGTAGCTAGATAGAGACTGAAGTTTGATGAAGAGGGTGAGGGACAGAAGGAATAGAGTTCCTATGTTGGGAAAGAGCCTGTTTTGTTTGATGTGTTGCCTAATGTGGCTAAAGTGTATAAGTAATGTGACAGTGACCCCCTGCCAAGATGGGAAAGCATCCCAGCTGCTGTGCATGTGTGTTGTGCATATGTACACAAGGAGTTTATTAGAGGCTATTCACACTTCAGTAGAGCTTGGAGATTGCATTCTGTATTATATTGGTTAAATGAAGCATGTAACATTCTATATTTCTTGTACAAGAAATATTCATTCATTTGTACTTGTTTTTGTCATTCACATCTGGTTTTATTCCTTTGTTTTACTGAAAGCACATGTACTTTTTAGATGTTTTGGCTGGGCTTTTGAACTGGAAGTGCAAGGAACTGAATCAGCATAAGTCCTTGTAGGAGAACAAACTTCAGTTTGGAAACAGAAAAAATATAGCAGTTTGATGCTGTGGCAAACAGGTAGCATTCATTAGGTTGAACATAGTGCTTCATGTACCTGGCAGTGCTACTTCTGTGCTCATAGCAGTAAGCTTGAATGCTTTTATACTGTTGTTTGTGAACTTACTAATTAAATCTGTTTTCTGGGGAACCTCTGTGCTGTACTCTGTACAAAGCATTTGGTGTGTATTCTTCAGAGGTACTCAGACAAAGACTTTCACACTATGTTCATTCATGTATATTTAATATTTGGTGAAATTTAGGATTTTTTTTAATATTGTTTCTTTTGAAAATTGGTTATATGTTTATAATTCCTTTAAGATTTACTTTTTTTCTTGCACTTTTGCTGAGACTAGTCGCATATTCTTGCTGCAAAGTAGACATGCTGGCAGACAAATGACAGTGAAAGTACAATACTTCAGCTGTGATGTGATATTTTTGAAGCTTTGCTCCAATTCACACCTGATATTCACATTAGTTGGGAAAAATAAATGACTAGCCCATGATCTTCTGAACATGTATCCCATTAAATGTAAGGAACATGTGAAATCTAATGGCAGACCTAAGCTTAAAGGATCATTAAATAACTATTCTAGTAAACTGCTGAATGTCTGATTATTTTGAAATCTTAAGACCTATCAAACTGCATATTTTTCAAAGATTGTTGCCTACAGTTGTGATGCTAGGTCTTCTATAAAGTTGGTGAACTTTTAAGAAAGTGATAGGGTTTTTAGTTTCAATGCAATATAGCTCTTGGTACCATGTCTGTTGTCAACACAAGCAATCCGTGCAGTGCATTTATCCAGAGTGATTATGCTTTAAAAATAAGAAAAAATAAAAAAGAACTGTGCTGTGTCCTAGAGGAATTTTTTCAATATCTTGTGATATATGGCTTTATATTTCTGAAATTATTTAAATGTGGTCTCTAGGATATTTGCATTCATAAAGAATAATTAGTTGTGCTTATTGCTTCCTTTGTCCTTTTTTGACTGTTAAAACACAGTGTTTCTTTTGAAGATTTATGGCAGATGGTAGTAAGATTGCTGACTCTTAATTGCACCATTTAGGATTTCTTGATGGAAAGAGGTGGGAATTATTAAAAAGTTCTAGTTCAGTGCAACAGAGACAGGTGATAGAACTGTATTTTCATTTGGAATCTGTCCACTTGTTTGATAACAGCTTTTCACACATTAATTTCTAATACTTTGATTCTCAGCTTGTCAATTAACTTTGTTTAATAGATACTCTGTTCGAAAGCAAGGGTCTTCCACTTTATGTTTAAGCATTAGTGCTCAGCAAAGGTCCAAATTCTGTAAATAGCTGTATTTGCATACACAAGCTGTTAAAAGCTATAGAGGATGTGTCAGAACAGTGTTTTTTCCACATTATTCTGTGGTTGTTTTTTTTTTTTTCTGAAGCGTGAAAATATATGTTCAAGCTCCCTTTAACTGTAAGTAATTAGTAGGTTATTGAGTTCAGAAGTACGTGGAATATTGAGTGAGAAAAAGGCATGAAGCCAAAGAAAGAGGCTGAATCTGAAAGAAAGAGTATTCCATTTGTTTCTGTATTCAGATATCTCCCAATTACTCCTTTCCTCACTTTAATTTACAGGGGCCTTACAAATTGGATGTCAAAACTACTGGAGTCTTTGAGAATGCCCTAACACCTCTGAAAATGAGTCTCTCAGTTTTGGGAAGTCTGAATATTTTGAATCATAGTAAATTAGCTAGCCTTTATGTCTCCTAGGCAGTATCTATATCATGAGACTGGGAAAGGATAGGAAAAAGAAAAAGAAAAAGAAAAAAAAAAAAAAAAAAAAAAAAAAAAAAACCAGTATAGTTCTTCACTGCTTTTTCAAAAATTTCCAAGATGGTTGACAGCTTTTCCAGGGTTGTGTACATGCAGAAGGAGTTCAGTCCTCTTTAGGAGTACTGCTTAGAACCATAGCCTAAATTGTGATTTTGTTCATAACTTCTCTATCAAACTGTGACAGAGGTTTAAGCAAAAGGGCAGCAGCATCCTCTAAGTGTATCATTCTTTTTCACAAGGAAAGTTACTTATGAACCCTTTTTCTTTTTTGCTCCCCAGTTCCAGCAAGCAGTGTCAGCTTGTTCTGAGGCCATTTAAGTAGATTATAAATATTATTACCCAAGCTCTGAAATACCCCCCTGCACATTACATTATTTCAAATATTTTAATCCTTTAATCTGTACACTATGTGACATCTGGGTAGTTATCTGACATAATAATTCATGTTGACTGTGTGTATCGTTATGTGTCATATGAGAGAAGTGCCAAGCAGTCATAGTGAGATGAGGATTTAGTTAAATGCCCATGAGGCAGTGCCTTGGATCAAGGGAGACCTACCTGCACATGGCATGACCAACCTACCACCAGTGCAGATGTGTAAATTCCTTTTGTGAGTGTAATAATATCCTCAGATAAGCACCAAACAGAGCAGAGAGACAAGATAAACTAGTAGAACCCAAGTTACAGAACCACATTAATATTTACTTGATATCTCTTTATACCCTCTAGTCAGCATGACAGATGTAGCTGTGTTTTAAGACATTATAATTCATTGAAAAATGGAAAAATGAGGCTTTACCTCCCTCTCCTCCCTGGTAGTATCAGATGTTCACTGTCTATATCAGTGGGAGGAGGAGGAGAGCCAAGTGCTGGTGGGAGAAGAAGGCAATTATTCCAGAGCCTCCTGATGGGCATGTGCTTCTTCCTTCCAGCTTCACTGCTTTGGCCATGGGCTGAGGACTCATGGGACATGGACCAGATTGAAAAAGTAGAAGCAGACAGATGGTTATTTGTAGTCATCATGTAAATGTAAATCCTATGAAAATATATTTTTTTGAAGGGCCTGGAAGCTTTTGTGGTGAAAAGCAGGATTAAGACATGGTTATCTAGCCTAGAATAATTTTGACCCCACCACCTTTCCTCCTACCCCATAAACATTGTTTTATCTCTGGTTCCTTAAAAGAAATTGCCAGAGCCTCAATCAAGGAAATTAATTTGGTTTCCACATAATTCCCTGAGTTTACAAGCATTGGTTTGGCTTTGACCTGGATTTGGGCCTAAGCTGGCAGGTGCTGGTGAGCAGTTGCCATGATAGCAGGGGTTTCTTTTTGTCTTTTTTCCTAAATCTGGCAGATGCCTGTCCTGGAAGTATTTATCTTGCTGCTGCTGTTGCTAGATGTCATTGCTGCCCTCATGAATACCTGCAAGTGGGCATGCAGGGTTTTGCGTCCCTTAAAGACTGATGTGACAGTTCACAGACATCTATCTTGTTTGAGCAGCACCAGCCTTGTTAGAACTACAAAGAGACTTATCAAGCTTTAATTAACTTTTGTCCACAGCACCATCATCAGCTGTACGTGCGACCTAACTGTCCTTTCCCACCCGGTAGCCTCCCAGTGCTTTCCCAAGAAGCAAAGCCTGGGAGCCTTGTGCAGCTCTAAGGCTGCGTGTGGCTGAGCATGAGGGAATCAGCACTGTCACCGGCCTGGTGGAGGGGAGCAGGGGCCAGGCCATCAGCTCTCTGTGTCTTTGGTGTCCTTCATTAAACGTACACTGAGAGCAAGCGTTAATGCTGGATTAGAGCAAGAAAGTATGCGAGGTGAAAAGGGGGAGCCTAATGGCAACGCTTCACCTCTTGCAATGAATTTTTAAAAAGCCCTGAGGAGGGCTGGCTTTGAGAGGGAACAAAAGCCTCTTGCCAGTGTCAGGAGAGGGAATCTGCTCAGGCATGCTAGCAGTTATTTGGAAAGGTATGACAATTGTGGATAATTGGCTGAGGAATATTTTGCAGCTCTCAACCATTTTTCTGTTTTCACAGATGATTGTGCTATTAGATATGGTGAATGCACTAAGCTGTGCTGCAACTTTTCCATTTACCCTAATATGTGCGAGCTTCGCTTCCTGTTGATGCTCCCTCCTTCTGTTGGTTTCTGTGTTGCTGAGGTCTGCTGCATGCTAGCCAGCACCCCAAAATCTCCTCCATCATGAGCCCTTGCATGTCACATGGAGTAACATTTGGATGTGCTGTTGTAGCTGCACTGATCAGATTAGCCTGTGCTTTGTATTGGTGTTATTATATTCTGTTAAAGGCACTGAGGCAGAGAAATGGCAGCCTATGCCCTTTAATCATTTTGTGTTTGTTTTTTTTTTAATTTATTTATTTTATTTTATTTTTTATTCTTTTCTTTCCTTTACCTGGCTTTTTTTTATTCTCTCTAAACTCAGTGTTCCCCTTTTCTTCTCTGATTTGTTTTCTCTGTGTATTCCACACATTTTTCTCTCTATCTCAACTTTATTCTTATGTATTTCATTTTTCTCCCACAATGTTATTTGTTTTTCTCCAAAACACAGAATACTATAGCTGGAAATATCGATAAATATCTATCCAAGATTTGTGTATGTGTTGAGGGATACAGCAAGATTAAATAAACACTCTAGTATCAGTTTTGTCTTCCATCAAGTCACATTTGCAGTAGGACTTAAGTAAAGGAACATATATTAAGTAAAGGCTTCATATTCTGCGGCTGATTAGAACCTTGCACAGTTGCAGAAATGATTCAGAGAAAGTGAATGTAATTTGCTGTGTATCACCCCAAGAAACTCTGTTCTTCAGTTTCACGTAGCATTCAAGGAAAATGATTTCCTTGGCATTGCTGCCAAGAGTTAGGAGTGGGAAGGATAAAGTCATTGTGATGTTGGATTTTCTGGGGATTTTCCACTAATGAATTTGCACTAGAGTTCTGCAATTATATAAAAAGTTAAGGCAATATAAATTAATAGTATTTTTCGTGTAGTGATAGCAGAAGAAGTTCATGTTTCCTATTTGCCAATTGTGCGAAAGAGAACATATCACTGCCTAGAAGTACTTTTTTTCTTGTGTAGCATAATAGTGACAGAGACACGTGAAAGTGTTTCCCAAAATAGATGCTTTTGTAAGACCTTTTTTTTCCCTCATTCTTTCCCTGAGGTATCAGCTTTCTTGGCTTTGTTTGAAAAATGGTGCAGTGCAAAATCATAGAATCATAGAATGGATTGGGTTAGAATAGACATTGCAGATGATCCAGTTTCAACTTCCCTGCATAGACGGGTTGCCACCCACCAGCTCAGCCTGCCCAGGGCCCTGTCTAACCTGGTACTGAACACCTCCAGGGATGGGGCATCCACAACTTCTCTGGGCAGTCTGTGCCCATGCCTCACCACCCTCTGAGTAAAAAATTTCCTCCTAATATCAAATCTAAATATCCCTTCTTTTAGTTTAAAGCCATTCCCTCTTGTCCTATCACTATCAGATCACACATAAAAGCCAGTCTTCTTCCTGTTTATGAGTTCCTTTGTACTACTGGAAGGCTGCAATGAGATCTCCCCTGGGTCTTCTCCAGGCTGAACAAGCCCATGTCCCCCAGCCTTTTTTTATGGGAGAAGAGCAGCCCACCATCGTCAGCATACTACTACTGTGTTGTACATTTTGTAAGGTTATTCTATTTGGTCTTGAAGTACTATAAATTCTACTTCTGTCAGTTTGGTTATAGGAAATCAGAAGTATTAGAGTGTTTGGTATTAATCAGAAATATTTTGGAGTTGAGTCTTTCATTATCTGTTGGAAAATATGTATCTATTGCGTATGTTATTGAGAATAACAAGTTCTTGCCGGAGTTGCATTCATTTCCAACTGTGTCAGTTTTATTTTATGCTTGAAGAGCAAAGTGTAAATATTCACCTTCTTACTGTTAGGAGAGGAATTAGCTGCCAGTTAATTCCTTCCTTCCTCTGGGATCTATCTGTGTATCCCAAAATGCAAAACTGTTACCTTGTATGTCATTTTGAGTATTACCTTTATACAGGTTACTCACGTCAGCCCATTCAGAGACCAGTTCTTCTATGCATCAATCGTATTTTCTTGTGGCTTATTACAGACCAGAAAAATATCTATTTCCAAATGTTAAAATGGGGCACATTTCATTAATATTGAAAGCAGTAAATTATCTCTGCTTATGAGATGAAACTAAGCAATTTCTGCTGAACTCTTCCTGACTTGCTCCTTCACTAAGATACGGTGTTTTTTTTCTAATTTCTCAGAGGGCCCTGTTTTCATTAAGGGCAAGAACAGTTTAAAAGCTGTAATGAAAGCCTTACGTAGCTGAAATTCATGGAGGGGAAATGCCCTAAATTCTATTTCAGTAGTTCATCTTGAGAAATTTTCAGTTTTATAAGAATGTCGATTAACCTACAGACTGGGATACACATGGAAGAATAACGATTAAATGGATATCATTGTAACATACCAAAGCCAGCTAGTTGTACCTAATCCTTTATAAGAGCTCGATATGTGAGAAGCTAACATGCATTGCTCAATTTAATTTTCAAACAGCTTGGTAATTTAAATATTTTTTCCTTTCAGGGTTGTGGGACACTGAAACAGTAGTCAAAGTTGCAAAAGTATTAAGAACAAAAAAAGCATCAACCTACTACTTTTACAAGGACTATTGATTCCCATAAGGGAAAGTGACCCTTATGTTAAGAGTGAAAAGACTAATGGGTGCTACAGATCTTTTATTTTTTTTCCCTCTCGTACAAGGATGTCAATTCAACTAACATTTTCTTCTCTCCTTCATTTACTACATTAGTGCTACGAGATGACTTCCGCCAAAACCCTACAGATGTTGTGGTGGCAGCTGGAGAACCTGCAATACTGGAGTGTCAGCCACCTCGTGGGCACCCTGAGCCTACCATCTACTGGAAAAAAGATAAAGTCCGTATTGATGACAGGGAAGAGCGGATCAGTGTGAGTACATCTCAGATGTTTTTTTATAGGCATGAAGCCTGCATTAAAAGCTCAGCAGCTGAGTACAGCAGACTGTCTTTGGGTCTTTCTTTGTACCTGATTGCATATACCACTGTAATGGAGACTTGGCTCCATTTGCTGTGTTGAGTCTGTGGAAGGACAGACAGAGGAGCCATGGATTCCAAAACTGCAGAGACAGAGAAAAGTAAATCTAAACGTACTCATCATTCCCATAGTGACTTGTTATTATACTTGTGAGTTTTTCTCTGTGTATTCCTTCTAATTCGTGCTTCCAGCTTGAACTTCCTGAGGCTTGTTTTGTGCAATAGTTATAACTGAGTCTTGTAAGAACAGTAAGTTTGATTGTGTGAGGTACTCTGTTAGATGTGAGCTGTCCCACTTTGGAACTTAGTAGATAACTTTGACAAGTTTGGCCTTACATTTTCTTAATCTTAGTTCTCTGTAAAATGAGAACAAATCAGACAAATACCTATATAAGAGAGGTGTTTTAAAGATAAAATCAGTCATATCAATGAAGTACACAGATCTTCTATGTGGAAACAAAAAATCAAACAAAAAAGCACTAGTTGAGGATTACAATAATAAGCTAAAATTTAGTATAGAAATTGGGCTATGTATTCTGAAGAAAGACTGAAATTATATTCTAAAGTTTAATTGTTCCTGAATAGGAATGTATAGTAAGTAAATGAGTAGTGATGGTATTTTTGCGATGGTTCCTTTTGTACTGAATGAAAAAGGATCCAGCACAGAGATTTAACCTATTGTGTGACTGGAAATTATTCTATGCTATGCGCAAACTGGTGGGACAAATTAAGCATTCATGGACATATTTAATTCCTTTTTTTTTTTAATATTAAGCTTTTCACTATTGATATTAATTTAATAGAAGTTTTTTTGATGTTGTTGTACATGGTGATATGTAATTCAATCAGTGCTGATCTTATTCATTGTTGAAGTACTGTTAGGAAACTTATTCAGTGTTTTGGATGTGTATAAATGGTATTTCTAGTTGAGCAATCTAGGCAGTTGCTATTTGTGGTATTTTGGGCCAGATCATCTACTCAAGAATAGAGGATGAATGGAAAGTGGCAGAGAACTGTGTGTCACTCCCTGACTCTTAAGTTTCTTAGGCTATTATTCCTAGCTTATTTTGAAGCACTACATTCACATTCTAACACTTACTGTGACTTCGTAGCCTGCAAATTTGTTATTTTATTTCTTTCATCTACTCTGCTCTTTCACTCTACAAACATATTTTGCTTCTGTAGCCAGGAAAATATTAAGCTTTATGGGAGTGAGGTGAATTCTCAATTTGGGCTAGATTCAGTCTGTTTGCATCAGGGAAAAGGGAAAATCTGTATTAATCAGTGAACAAGGAAAGTGTTCAGGCAACAGTAACAATAAAATGAACTGGCTAAATAAAACTAAATGAAACTGTGTTTTTCTTAACAGAGATGTCAAGAGTGTTTTACATATCATCATGCAAGAAATAGAAGCATGCTGCATTGGCAAAGAGGCAGCAAGCAATGATAGTCTTTGAAAAGTAAAGCATCTAATGAAAATCAAAAGAAAAAAAAAACACATTTAAAAGCAATCAGTAAAATAAAATGTGTTCTAGATTATCTTTAAGATATTTAAAGGTATGGGATTATTATTTTGCAGCCTTAAATATATTTATAAATGGAATATTTAAATGCCTTTAGTTGTGGCGTCTGCTTGCGTGAGTAGTTTTTTCTGATATCTTCTGTTTAACTGAATTTTAAAATATATTTCTTGTTTTGAAATAGATACGTGGTGGGAAACTAATGATCTCCAATACACGAAAAAGTGATGCTGGCATGTACACTTGCGTTGGAACCAACATGGTGGGGGAACGAGACAGTGATCCAGCAGAGCTGACTGTCTTTGGTAAATCTACTCTAGCTTTTGTTTCTATTCCTCTGGAAATGTTATATATTGAATTGATCTAGGTGACTCATCAGAACAGGACACAAAATCAGGTTAGCAAAATGGAATAATATTGCTTAAGCTGCATTTTCAGCTACTGGTTTCAGTGGCTACAATTTAACATTATAAACTGGTAATGGTCCAAGATTTTCCTTCTAAGGAAATTATTTAAATTTCTTTGGAGGTAGTTTGTTTTATGCATATGCTTAGAAATGATAATACAGGAAAATAATACTCTTTCCTTCTAATTTGCCAAATGAAACTTAGTCACTTCTAATACAGTTGACAGCAACAACAGAGGTTTGGAACAGTATTGCCTATTTAAATAATTACTTATTCATGTGAAATCAAACCTTTGGAGGAGAGCACAGAAGAGCTCAATGGACCAGTAAAAAGTCATTAGAGAAAATTCGAGATCAACCTTTTGAAAATATAGTGATATTTCTGCCATTTGTCTTTTAAAGGACGCAAAGTAGATATTCATCCTGAAAGCCAAGGACATTATTTAGGGTTTTGGTATTGCTAAATGAATCAAAAATGGATAGGAGAGAGTCCAGAGCTAGAATATAGTAATACTGATCATGGAGCTGGGTGCATCCTGCTAACAACTGGAAAAGAAGCAAAGCCACTAATCCTGCTGTGGTGCATCCTGTAGTCATGACATTTCTGTTTACCAGTAGCTGTGATTCTGTAGGAATTAGTCAAGACATCTTGAGCAAACAAAAGAAAATCAATAAAGAAAAAAGTCTTCACTGCTAAAAAAAAAAATAATTACATACATATGAAAAAGAAATACTCTTAGTGTTCCTTCCTACTACACCTCCCTTATAAAATACTGAAATTCCAAACAAGACTGCTTGTAATTCTAGTAAGACTTTCCAGAGATACCTAAGCTATTTTGTAGAGTAGGTGCTCCTAATTTGCTCATATAATGCCTAATATGGTGCACTAGAAAACAAAATCACAGATGTTACTGTCTGTGTTTGCATATAAATACGGTTCAGCACCTTAAAAGTTATATTGTGGGTCTCACTAGAGAACAGAGAAAAGTTTCTGCTCGACAAGATTTGTGAGTGACTTGAAGATTTGCTATTCTCTGATATTACAAGGCTATGAAGGCTTCCACTCTACTTGTTTTGTCATGTATTCATGGAAGCATATGACTTAAAAACAGAAATAGTATACCTTGCACAAAGTACAGAAAGGATTTCCATTAAATTACCATGTCCTTCACAGACAATCTGTTTAGGTAGTGCCGTTATATAGATGTTAAAGAGACAACATGGCATACCTTCTTCAGTTTAAGTGCTAATAATTTCTGGTATTATTCCCTGTAGATAACAAGTACATTGAGATCCTAAACTACAAAGTCTTAAGAAATCCTTAAGAAACTAATTTGTTAAAAACCACTGAGCTGTAGGAATAAAAATTATGAAATATGCATGTAATTTTATATCTTACAGAGCTATGAAAAATGTTAGGTTTTTCTTGATATGTAAAACAGTCAACTACAATTTTCTGATTTTTGGAGAGACCTTAATAATAGCAATCAACTCATAAAATGCAATCTATTTTGTGAATACAGAACAAAATTAGCAATTAATGAAATTAAAAGCTTTAATTATATTTTTCTGTTGTAGTCTGTTTAAAAAAGTATTTAAAATTCACTTCCGATATGTTATCTTGCTATATAAAATTCCTCTCGTGTTTAGGTATTCCCTTCCTGTCTTCCTTTTCCCTATAAGTAGCATGCAGGAAAAAGTGGCTCAACTTATGATCTGTTGTTTGACAAGATAATTCAACTCTCATATGCCCATTCTCTGGCTGCCATCTAGTCCTGAAACACTGTGTTGGCATATTGGGCTCACTGTATAGATCTGTTCAGGTTAATTCTGGTCCACTCTGTACAAAGCCAGAATTAACCTGGCTTTGTCTTCCATCACAGAACAGTTGTGCTCCTCTGTCATAGTATAGGTAGCAGATCCTGCATAGGTGCATGTATACATAAGTGCTCTGCAGAGCATTACCCATGATGTTTACAGGAAGCAATGTATCTACTGGAGACAGTTTAATCAGTCTAGACAATAAATGCTGATTAGCAGATTGATATTCTTGTTTTTTAGTTTTGTTTTATTTTTTGTTTGCTTGCTTTTGTTGATGTTGTTTGTTTGTTTGTTTAAATAACAAATCTGGAAAAACCTTTCCATACAGTGAGGGTAGCCTTAAAAAGCACTCTTCTCTATTGGAAATTTCACACTAGGTCACAAGGCTTTCCAGGATTCAGCCACATGTTACTTTTGGCTCTGCAAGTTTTTCTGCAATACCTGAAGTTAATTTATGCATATCACTTCTGACAGATCTCTGGCTTCCTGTGCAGTAAATTTAGCTTGAAGCATTGCCTGTGGAAAAACTGAGTCAGTATGCTGGTAACTAGTGGCCCAGCGGGAACAGCATGGAAGCCTAGCCTAAAAGATTACACCTTTCCTGAGTTAAATATAAAAAATAAAAAATAAAAAAAAAGGCAGTAAAACCCTTGGAAAGAAATACGAGGAGAAAATAAGTTTCCCATATGCAGAATATATCCAGTCAGATGGGTACCCATTCAATAACCTTTGCTGAGAGATTGTTGAGGGTAATGCCTGTACAGCTCTCACAAAACAACTCATTTTTTTTTCCAACCCCATATGCACAGGAAACATTGTTTTCAACATTTAGGCCCTCACCTGGGATGAGGATGTTCAAGCATTTTTTTTATTCCCAAGATACTATTCTTCCACAAGCAAAAACTTGTAAAAGTGAGTATTTTCAAAGGAAAATATAAAATTGATCAAGTAAGCAGAGCTTCCCAAAATTATTCCTGTGTTTGAATAGTGGCAGCAATGGTGTTAGATTCTGTTAGTCCCTTTTCCACAGTTGCTTGTTTTTGCCTTTGTGACGCCCCAAGGTATAATCTTGGAGTCTATACTATGGATACAGATTCTGTCAGACCTCAAGGTGGCTTTTAAGGAAAGTTAATAACTAATCCATCAATCTTCACATTCACAGAAAGAGGCAACATAACACTTTATTGTTATGGATACATTTTTTAAATGCCAAATTCAGAAGCATGATACAAATTAGGCTGCTTTGTATATGGGTTCATAGCCTTTGGCTAAACAGAATTCAGGCAAGATGAAAAACAGAAACAATTTCATTTCAATTTGTAAGAAAGCTAGGTTAATAAACACATAATATGGAGCCAGAAATTAAATAAAGTAATAATTACTGTTTAAGTTAGCCTTTTACAATTTTGTCATACTCTCTCACTGTTCTCAAGTAAGTTTTCAGGATGGTTTAACTATTTCAGACTCCTTTTTGTTCCTTTGGACTTTAAATGTTATGTTTGAAGAGAATGTACAAAGATATATCTTGTATATTGATTCTGAAGCTCAGTGAAATCAATGAAAGCCTTAATATATCAACTTCAAGAGGCTGGCACCAGGCAGTGAAAAGAAGTGAGTTATATTTAGAATAACCTCAAAAGAATATAAATTGTAACTAATAAGAGTATGAAAATATCTTAAAAGATATGTGAATTTAGACATATTAAAGATTGTTTTGTGATAATCTTTGATTTTAGCTTTGGTACCCAAACCTTTCTTCAGCTAATAAGGTCCTATGGGATGAAAAGGTACTTTCTTCTGATGCTTGAAGAAATATTTGCGTTTGATGTTCTCTTGATATTGTCAGACTGAAACAGATACCATAGTTCCAGCAAGAGTATACTGTGATGATAAGATGTTAGAAGAAGAAATCCAAAAACTCCTTAATGAAGACATTGTGCCCTATTTTTCTTTCCTGAATTCTAACTATGTGGAAAGCCCTAGCAGAATCTTGTCGCATCATATCTTGCAAATTAGTCCCAAAAGATTTCCCAGCCATGTGGAAAACCTGCCTAAATCAAGTTTACATTCACAGTTCAAGACAGAGAAGTTACCAGTGTGCATTTTGTTTTTCAGAGCTTAACTCTCCCTGTTTTTCTTCAAATCTTTAATACTTCCCATTTGCAGCATGCTTGTGTCAGTTTGTAAAGAAGCATCGTGCCTTTGCAGTATTTGTTATCCATTGATACTAATAAGGCGCAATAGTATGATACAATATTGAAAAGGGTTTGATCAAACTCCAAATTTTGTATTTATGCTCAGTAAAAACTATCTCTGCAATTAATACTTTGGTAAATGTGTGTAATAGGAGGAAAACAATGAGTTGAAAAAAGTAATTTTAGTTAATTTGCAAGCACATCCTACTGTGCTCTGCACCCTCACTGTGCAAGCTCATTGCATATTGGCTAGCTCTTAAGTGTGCAATGTCTACATAAGCGCTTATTTTTCAAACACAAAAGAACGCCTAAAAAGTGGTTAAGAAGGATATCTTCAAGTAGTAAAACGTGCTGTTACAACTGTATTTTCATTTGTTTGGCTGGCATCCTACCATGCTATCTTCTTCCTCATCTTCATTTTTGGCAGAGAGCTTTACTTTATGCAGCTCATGTTGCAGATAATGAAATATCTACATTATTGACAGCATTCTGAAGTGAAACTTTCTTCCAGTCATCTAATGTTTCTTTCTTCCCTTTGCATCAGAACACTAAGGTGAAAAATGTTTTTTTCTTTAACTATTTACTATTAAATCCCTCCCCAGAATCATCCTTTTAACTCATGTTTTATTACTTCTTTGTAGAACAGGAGAATATTTTCAAAAAATGATGCCTTCTCTCTAGCAAAGGAGAAAACAGTTTTAAATCAGATTGAGTCTTCACATTATGGAGACCATCAAATCTTTCATTGTAGCAGTTGCCTCAGCAGACAAAATATATTAAGGTAGTTAGGATCATTTTAATTAGATTGAGATCCCATATATGGCTGTCTGACTTTTTGAGAAACTGAGAAAGGGCAACAATACATCTGAAGGTCACCTGAATCTCTCTAATATAGTGTGATACGCAGACCTGCTGTTAAATGGAAGAGAAATTGAGTTCTGGGGTTTACTTCTGTCAGCACCCAAAACAAGGAAGAATTTTTTTGATGTTTCCAGCTTGAATCTGTTCTGTTATTTTCTTTCAGTGCATATTCCAAGCACTGCAACATACTGTAGGTGTCTAGATTGCAGTAACAATCCCCTTTTATAATTGCAAGCAAAGTTTATTCTGAAGTTAGAAAGGTCATCCCGATAGTACTACAACTCTTTGACGTGACATATAACCGTGTCCTATTTTATAGCTCTCTTCAAAGATTTTTAATATTCATCAGAGAAAGCCCAGAAAGCAGGTGCTTTATTTACCCACTAAAAGCTTATAAAATAAATCTATTAAAAGTTTTATATATGTTTCTGTTTTTAATTTATTGCACTTTGTTTTTCAAATATATTATATTTTGAAAGCCCTTGACAGAGTAACAATGTCTGTTTATACCACAAGGCTTTATTTATGGGCAAACCATTTAAAAAGAAAAAAAATCATGGTGTATTTTCTCAGGTTTGCTTCTGAAACTGTATTTGACCTGACTGTGCAAAGATACATTTTCTATTTAGCGTGCTCAGGCAAGCAGTGCTCTGTCTCCTGAGAGATTAATGTTGTAAGCAAGTTATGCAGGTGACTCAAATCCAGTTAATTTCACATAAAGAATGTTAATTGCATTAGCAATGGCATTCACTCTGATCACTTTATAGCTGTATAATTAGCAATTGGATGTATTCAAGGTGTTGTCTGAATGATACAAAAACAGGAAATAACATGAGAGAGAACACGTTCTTTCCCAAATCATACTGTGAAAAATGTAGAGATAATAGAAAAATGGAAATAGCAGTTATTGTTATTTGCATGTCATTGATAACTGTGATCTGTACTTACAAAGCTATTTATTTTCTAGCAAATTCGTAACTATTTTGGAAAAAGCAATTTTTAAGAACCCGATCTGAAACTTTTGTTATATATTCCTAAATTGTCTTAGTGAAGAATGGAGTGATTTACATAATGATCTTTTGGCCATTTACTGCTTCATCAGCAGAGTTCTCTTCAAAATATGATAGGAATTTATTTTCTGATCTCCTGTGTAGAAGCGTTTATAGCCACAAGTAGCAGTTTCATAAATATGCAAGTCTTAGTTTCTTAGCTTTTTACAAGCAGCTTTTGTAAACATGACCAACAATCATTTCTGTATGCAGATCAAGCAATCAGAGAGGTACATGCAGAGTTATTATGTTCAAAGCTAACTAACTTTGAATCAACTATAAGGATGTTTATTGGGATCTAATTTTTTGGTTAAGGATCATCTCTTGAAATACAAATACCAGAAGGTAGATTGAGCTCTTTTAGGAGAAAAGTTGTAGAGAAAAATTTACAGAAAGTTCAATTAACGTATTCCCTTTTTGATGCACGTCTTCAGAGACAGGCTAAATGCATTGCTTAGTGCTAAGGCAGACAGCTAATGCTTTTGCTACTTTGACCAGTTTAAATGTTTGTCAGACTAAAATTACTTTATCCGAATTTTTCCATGCTTGATGTTTACTTTAGCTGATTTTTATTTTTATTGCTTTTTAATTTTCAGAGAATCATTTGAGTTGGAAGAGACCTTTAAAAGTTGTCTATTTCAACTCCCCTGTAATGAACAGGAACACCTACAGCTAGATCAGGTTGCTCAGAGCCCCATCTTGCCTTACCTTGAGGATCTCCAAGGGCAAGTCTTCCAACACATCTCTGGACAATCTGTTCCAGTGCTTCTGTTCAAATGATCCACCCATCACATCAGTATTTTCCCAATTTGGAGAGAAGGATGTTACTGGGGCTGCGTCCCTTACTGAAGTCTAGACAGATGACATCATTGGCTTTTTCCTTGACCATTGATGCAGATACACAATCATAGAAGGCCACTAAGTTGGACTGGCAGGACTTGTTCTTTGTTGCTATACTGATCGCCCTGTATCATATTGCTCTCTTCCACATGCCTTAGCATAGCTTCCAGTAGGATCTGTTCCATGATCTTCCCCAGCATAAAGTGAGGCTGACAGGTCAGTAGTTCCCTGGGTCATTCTTTCTACATCTATGTGCCCAACAGCTACTGCAAGCTTCAGGCACAGGATACAGAACAAAGAGGGACAAAAAGTTGGAGAATAGGAATGGCTTGGGAGAAACAGGAAGAACAATGTCTGCCCCTTGGATATGTTATTATCTCTAACACCTGGAAATTTGCTGTTGATTCTTGAATGTGTCTGTTGCTCTGCTGACAAAATATATTTTTCTTTGCCTTTAGGTAACTGTGCTTGTATTATGGAATTCTATGTGATGCTGCATCACTGATACAAAGAATTAACAGGCCTTCTTGTATTTCTTATTTTCTGCCTTACTATTTTAATTTGTATAAGTTCTCATTTTATCAGATGCAAGTGAATTCAATGGAAGCTGAGCTTTGAACATATAAAATGAATGCTAAATTCTTAAGAAAAAATAAATTGACAGTTTTATGTCTCAAATTAGGCATGAAAATTTAGCAGTTTTTTTTTTTACCTTGCTTTCTTAGATCTCTATCACACCCCTCCGAGAGGGGCTGTGAAAGTAAATGAATTCTTTATGAAGCATTGAAAAAGGTGTAATGGAGATCAGGAGGAAAGTAATAATTCTTTCTTTGAAGAGAGTTTTGAGTAGTACAACAGGAGGCCACCCACTAAACAGTACAACAAAAGCAAAATATTAAACACCTGCTCATTAGATGAAAACCAACGATACGAGATGTTTAGGGGAAAAGTTGCATGTGATCATATAATTGCAACCGTTCCCATGAGGCAGAAAAGGAATGAAGAAAAGGCATACAAACAGCCTTAATTTTGACTCTTCTGGCTCTTAGGTGCTGCATATTAAATTATGCAACTTTATTAATGTCCTTTTAATGTTTTTGTTTGTTTTTTTGTTCTTTTGTTTGTTAATTTGCATATATTAAACATCTATAGCAAGCCCATAAATTCAGCTCTGTGGTTAGGAAAACAATCTGCCTGAGTCAGAGTCTGCTATTGCTTACATCTGTGTGAATTTTGAATAATTTTCTAAGTGACATCATACCTCTCAACTTGCTGAGAATGAAATGTTAAACGTAGTGTGTAACTGGTTTTAGATGTCTTTATAATAAATCCCTGTCTTGAGTGGAAATATTGGTTCATGTAAACCCAGTCTTATAATGGTCTGTCTCTGGCATAAATAATTTATGACAATAAAAGTGTGGTATGGCTAGGAGAGGACAGAACAAAATTTATGCAATCCAAAGGCAACTTGGAAACTAACCCCAGTGACATCCTTTCAAATGAAATTACCGGTACTTTGAGTTTGTACCACTGTAACTGAGATCAGATTGTGGCTCTGCATCTGGATTTCAAACAGGCCTGTGCAACATTATGATGATTAATAATATTTGTAGCTTTGCAGACTAACATAACAAGGGTAAACAGAACTTATTATTCAGGCCTTAATTTATTTTTCCGTGATGAAGTTAGTGATGGAGATGAGTGAAGATTTGACCTCCACACAATAGCCCTCAATCGGCTGGGACACCTAACACACAGTTTGCATTTTCCTCCAAAGCATCAAGGTATTGATTATTGCCAAAGGCAGGATATCTCTGTGGGCAGCTCATATATTCCTGGAGCAGATAGAAGCTTTTAAATCACACTCAGACCATGCAGCAGTGCAGAGCCAAAGAGTTCACATGGAAGGGCATGATCTGGAAGACGTCCCCAGTGCTGTGACAGGCAGACAGCCGGTGCTGGCACGCACTTCGTGCTAGTTTATGTGAAGGCCAGACATGACAACCTCAGCATCTCCATCCCAGCCATCACTGTTCTGGCTGCCGGTGCACATCATCAGTTCCACTTGTCTGAATTTGTGGAACTCAGCCCTCTTTTCTATCTTCTGCAGATCAGTAAACAAAAATTTGCTGAAAAGTCAAAAGTTTTTTTTTCATTTCAGCCCTCTGACTCACTGAGGAATTTAATTTTTAATGTCTCTTTTCAAGAGCGGCCCACGTTTCTCAGGCGACCAATCAACCAGGTGGTGCTGGAGGAGGAGGCAGTGGATTTCCGGTGCCAGGTGCAGGGGGACCCGCAGCCAACCGTCCGCTGGAAGAAGGATGATGCAGACCTGCCAAGAGGAAGGTGAGATCAACATTTGTGTTCCCCTCACCTTCAAACTTCCACTGTTGAGCACATTGAAACTGCTCTTGACTGCATGTGCTTTTTGTTTGACATCACAAACAAGACCTATTTCCCATGTTTCTGGTCTTTGACACATAAACCGTGTTCTAGAGCAAGCTGAGCAGGGAAACCCACTCTGAGCTGCATTGTCCAGCTCAGCTGTCATGGATTCTAGTGCAAGGAAGAAAACTGATGCATAGTTGTTGTGAACAGATGGCTATTCACTGCATCTTCAGGAAAAAACTGATGTCTTAAGGGCTGCACTAGTGATAGCAGCCTTCACAAAAGGGAAGGGTACAGACCTTCTCTGTGACACTTATGGGATGCATTCATGGCAGAGCTTTGCTGGTTCTTCTGCTAATGTTCATTGTGTCTCAGAAAACTCTTCCACTGGAGAAGTCAAAAGAACTTCTGATATTTTTATCAGAAGTGGAAAACACTGGTTTAATTCTTTCAGTCACCAGTATTATTTCTGCTTCTCCAATCATGGTTTTAAAAAAAAGCAATTGTGGTGTTGTTTGACTAGTTTAACCCTGTCAGTGTATATCAGATGTTCTGAGAGCACACTGCTGAGACGGGGCCTAACTAAAACATGTTGGAAGTTTTGGCCTTCTTTCTTCATTGCAGCATGCCTTACATCTTCACCCTAACTAGGTAAAATGTGGTAATTCCTAGGAGTCATAAAGTGAATGGTCCTCATTACATCTGGGGTTAACATCACTTGTTTTTCAATATTTAAATCTTGAATAAAATAAGAAAACTCAAATTGGTCTATAGCTGTTCTTGCTTCCACATCCTCAGCTCTATGTTTGACGTGAACATGGAATTATTTAATTAAGTACTAGTGAATGAATTGTGCTGCTATGATTTAGTCTTACTGCTTAAGTTGTTTTAAATGCTACCTACTTCTAGGTCTTGTAAGCAGAACAGATGGTGCAGTTGCAGTGCCTTTTGTTAGGCTGCATGCTGGATTAGGTTTTTAAAATGGCTTTATATACCTTTTTTATATATTTTACTGTGAAAAACACATTACTATGTTTCTTCTGTCCAGTTGTGATGTCTTTCTTTCTAAGATAAAAAATGTAACAGGAAATGGGAACAGTTTTCATAGTGCTTTTAATATCAGATGATGATATTCAACTTCAGTCTCAGAAACTGTTCAATTTTTTTTATTTTTTTTTTTCCACTGCTGTTAAGCAATTAATTAATTGTCTTTGGGCATCTTCAAGTAGAAAACAGCTATGTCTTCAGTTATGTCTTCTTTAGACCATCATGGGGATGAGTGAATAAGGTACAAAGTTACAGAATCTCATGCTAGAGGCCACCTTGGGTAATAGAGGACTGCCAGTGCTATTGTCTATGTAGAAGGTTACCACCATATGGATTTTGATCGTTTAGTAGTCCAGTACTAATACCTTAAAAACAAACACTGATTATGAGGATTATATGTTTTCAAAAACAATATATATAAACAGAATCTTCAATGTCCAAAGGGTGGAAATTTCCAAACCATGATGCACGTTGTTTAATCAAGGAAGATAAACTATCTGAAATGAATTTGTTTTCCTTTATTTTTTTTAATGCAAACAAATTTTCCCAAGGGTGGGTTGAAAGAATGAAGTGAGAAAATGAAAATTTGGGTAGAAATGTCTTAAGTTTCTACTCCTTGATGAAACATAAAATTTTCTTTTTTTTTTTTTTTATGTTAGAAAAGAATGTCACTTGCATTTTATGAAGTCCTGTATTTTAAGCATTTTAACATCAATGGTGAATTATGAAATTTTAAGGAATTCCCTTTGTTATAATTTCATGAATAAATAAATCCTTTTCCTGAGTAGATCTGTGCTGCTGCTTGTCTTAGAGATTTCAAAGACAATTTCCTCTTTCTACAGCTAGTGATGTTCTCCACACATTTGTCCTTTTGGTTTTGGTTGTGGGCCTTTTTTTTTGTTGTTGTTGTTTTTTATTCCAATAACTTCCTTTTGGCCACATCCCTAGGTTACAAGATAATTATAGTAGATACCTTCTTCAATAAGTATTGCAAATTATTATAATTTTCTATTATTAATTCAATTTTCAAAAATACCTTGGTCAGTAATAGCAAAGTGGGATAAACTGAATACTCCGTATTTGTATGCATTTTGTTTCTTTATTCCACTGACGATGAATGCCAGAATCAGTGATACTGTATCCATAGTATTCCAGAAACCTTTCTCTGCTTTTCTATCTTAGTTCCTTCTAGCTTTTTCGCTGAAATATGTGAAAGCAAAGAGAAAAGCAATAGCAGTACTTTCTGGTGGCAAATATAAACAGTATTGCTCCACCAGTTTGTGGGTTGAGCAATAATTGGGAAATAATTTCAGTCTATTACAGTTTTAATTATATAAGTCCCTGGTGAACTGTAAACATCTCCACTCGCAGTTGGACTGGGGGAGGGAACAACTTCGAAAGAAGTAAATGTGTTTGAAAATATGAACATTTAAAAAATCTTAATTTAGGTATTTTGTTTAATTGTCCTCATAATTACCCAGAAATTTATGAACAATTGTGCTTTGAAACTAAGAACAGATGGACATAAGTTTATTTTGAGTGTGCAGATCTTTATTCCAAATTTTCACTGTTTTGAATTAATGATCTAAAATAACTGTCAGCCTATATTTTTGAATTTAAGACTAAAAGTTGTTCATCTAGTCAATATTTTTAAAGTGTCTGCAAAAAATAGGTCTCTCTATCACTCAGAGGGAGCTTCTTTTCCCAAATCCTCTAGACATGACCTGAGATTTCAAAGATCTCTGTACACATCATGGAGCCTTTTATGGAGCTTTTTTGTATCTTTGGACAGGAATTAAGAAAGCATTAGGAAATACCAAGTGGAAGTGGTGGTGTGAATTATGCATAACTGTTTTCTTAGGGTTTTTTTTTTGTCTTCTGTTTTATTGTGTTGGCCCATGACCTCAAAGACGAATGTGATGATATGTCGCAGTAGAGGTTGAACCTTCCCACCAACATTCCATTATGTTTTGCTTCCACGTGACAGATGGCAGCAGAGGGACAGTCTGATGGAATAATGTCCGGCGTGGAAGTGTGTGTAAAGAACCCATTTACATTCATTAACACTTGATGAGCTTTTATGGAGACCAAACAGTGAATATGAGCACTGTGAGGTGATGGCTGGTGTGTTTCAGTAGAAGCAACAGCAACATTTCAGTGACCCATTCAATTTTTACAGGTGTGGCTTGCAGGCTTTTGTTCATCGCTGGCAATAATGCATAGCTTATGGTGGTGACTTCCTACATATGACTATGTAGGAAGACAGTGTTATGTAGCTGAGAATTTGCTCTGTCATTGTTACTGTGCTCTTTGTATCTTTGGTAGCTTCTATGGAAATAATTAGAAAGCATTACTTTCAGAGCAAGCTATGTATATTTTTGTAATAATTAATTAAATTATTCAGATCTGAAAATTCTTTTTAGACTCTAAACCAATCCCAGCATATTAGTAGCTTGCTAAAAATATTGATGCTGCACCGATGGGCAGAAACAAAGGGCAATGTGAAATGTGGGTTGTATAAATCTTTTTTTTCCAGAAGCTGTCCATTTTAAATCAGTGACACGAAACTGAAATGGATTGTGAAACCAGGATAGAGGCACATGGTGTATATTTTATTTTTCTTGCTTGCTCTAAAAATTCAACATCACGCCATATCTTCCACAGTATACAAAGGCGAACGGAATAGTTAATCAAGTATGACTCGTGTCAAACTATTGGAGGTGAACAGGATATTGTGGGGTCACTAGTCTTGATGCCTTTGGCTGAAATATTGGATTCACAACTTCATGAATAGTGTTCCTTTTCTTTATAAGCACCTCAAGGAAATGGCACAAAAATTGTACTAAGCGTGTACTAAAGCAACTCAGCCAGCTGCAGCTATGCAGAATGATCAGGAAATACTGAAAATTAAATGAAAATCATTTTTACACATTGAAGTCTTTTTCTAACCACAGGTTCAGGTAGCTTTCCTTTGATGTCTGCTTGGCAGAAATAGAGATTATACTTTCCTGCTAAGAGTTTGATGGTCTCCTGTGTTGTCAGGAATTCAATATGGCCTGAATCAACTCTTGATTCATCTGCTTTTCATTCCTAGTACAAGAAGAAAGTGATATTACTTGAGAGTCTCCAATATGAGAGTGGCATATCTATGACTAGCACTTTAATAAAATTTGAATAAGGTTTGTAGAGTGTTTCATGTCTTCAAATTTTTTAGCAGAGTCAAAGAGAGCAGCTGCATAGTCTGTAATTACATAGCAAGTAATACGAATATTTTCTTTTTTTTTTTTCCTCAGGAAGTGAAGAGATTTTCAATTACAAGTTAAAATTTATGACACACTATAATAACTGTTTAAACCTTTTACACAGAAGAAGCTAGCAGTGCCATCTCTTTGGGAAAGTGAAGTTAGCTCAGCAAATGTATTTTTCAGTTGCCTTAAAAATGACTGAGTAGCAATCACTTGGGCCTTTTTTTGCATTCCAGCAAAGAACAGCTGGCTTAGCTCAGTAAATACATCTCTAATGAAATTACAACCTTCTCTTGCAAGTTGCATTTACAGGCATTGTCTGATTAGATGAATATTATACTAGAAATGAAGAGTGGCATCTACACCAGCAGGAAGATGTATTTGTTTTATGTACTGTCCACACAATGGAAGAGTGTAGGCAGAAAAATCAAGAGTGATGGAAAACAGTGTGTAGTTTATCAAGAGTATACTGTGCTGAGATTGCAGGCTCTTAGATGAGACAGAGCAATTATATCCACCAACGAAAAACATAGTCACTAAAAATTAAAAATATTCATTAAAAAGTATTAGGGAAAATGCATTATTTTCTGTTTTTTAAAAATTCTATACATTTAAGTCCATTGTTTGCTGAGAACTGTAAACATTTTTTTTTAATTGCTGTAAATGACAAACCCTAATGTTTAACCTTAACTACAATTGAGAGTTTAGAGTAAACTTATTCATAGATATGTTAGCTCCAAATAAAATCTTTGTAGATATTAATCCTGCTATGTTTTTCAATCTGGCCCTTGTGCCTAAAACATAATTGCATACATATAGGCTGAACAGAAATTCTGTCTGTCACACTTCTGATAGGTGCATTTTCACTAAGTACTGCAATTTCTGTGTTTTTTTCCATGGCTTCTTGGGGGATCAAGAGGAGAAGATCACAAAATTTGTGTACCTGTCTTCCAGGTACAAATCTTTGAAACAAATTTAAATGCTTTTTACAGAGAATCTTACCTCAGTAAGCTCTGAAAAGCTATATTTTTAAGAGGTCATCCAAAAAAGGTCTGATGGCAGGAAGTGTTCTGCATTTGTATTTTTGCATGATCACAAGATAAGTCCCTGTAAGCCAGAGAGACAGTAGTTTTTAAGAAGTGGTGAAACTTTGAGTTCTGTGAGTAAACACTGTGCTAATAATTCTATTTATATTCTGTGGATGGGATAGTGAGGTATTTAACTACAGCCTCCTCTAGACACAACCAAGGGGAGAATGACCTTTCAATGAAATATGAGCTAATAACACTGCAGTACTGTGTGCTTTGGTCAAGTTAATCTCTGTGCAGTTTGTAACAAAATGCAGTCTAATGTGTATTGAAAATTAATTAGAGTAAAGAGTGTGTTTTAGTACTATAATGGATATAATCTTTGGTTACATCAGCAAATTTCTGTTGCTATTAATAATAATTAGCATTTCTAAATAAAGGGTCAGGAAAATAGGATGTCTTTCATATTAGCTATACTACATGTACTATTCATCACCTCTGGTTAGGAACAGTATGATTTGTACGCCCATCTTTTGTTTTCTAAGCCAGGACTCAAACGGAGATTAGCTCCCTCTATGAGGAACATAAGGGAGAAGATTGGATGTTCTTAATAGCATGTCAAAAGGAGACAGCAGAAGAAAAAGGTTTAATATGTTGTTTGTACTCTTATGTACATATGGAGGGAATAAAGACAGCTTGCAGAGGATGTTGTTATGTTGGGTTTAATCAGTACATGGCTGGAACAGGGCAAGCTATAATACAACTTGCAAAGCAGCTGTGTTGCCTACCAGAGCACAAGTGAATTTCAACAGCATGCAGTGCAGGTGTGTGTTTAGTTGTTATGTTGAATTATTTGAGGAAAATTCTCCTATAAAGCCAGAGAGATTGTTTAGAGATAGAGAGATGACGTAGTAAAAGAAAGGCAGAAACTGGTTTTGGTTTTTGTATGTAGCATCAAAATGGCATATCTAATTGTTGGTTCTTTTTATTCAGTATCTCTGTTTTCTGGTGTATGTTTTGCTTTCCAGTGATGCCTTCTCAATCTGTAAGTGGAAAAATATTCCTTATGTTTCCTGAGGAATGGATGGCCATGTGAAAGTGTGAATTAGAGTATTTTTTGACAATTGAAATCTCTCTATGCATGGCATTGAATAATGTCCTGTAGATCTATCATCCCACAGTTACCCCCAGAGGTCTGTAGTCTAACCCAGCAGTTATCTGCATTTTATTTGCATGAAGTATTAAATGCTGTGAGCAGGAGTGTTTGGTACGTGCTTGTGCTAGACTGAGCAGCAGAGAAATGGTTAATAGAACTGACATTTAAATTAGCTTCATGTTAAGTGTCAGATCTTGCCACAGCTGAAGAAGAGCTATTGTTTCATGCAGTCTGTTTGCGGGTGCATGAAAACGGTCTCCAGTTGTTTACATAAGGGTTAAGGTTGGAAAAATAGTTTTACAGCCCCACATATAGCAACCATAAAGGAATCATGTCAACTAGCAGCCTACATGTTTTCTCTTTGCTGAGTGAATCACTGATAATCTATGAAGTGATCAGTGGCGATGCACTTGAAATGTGATTGCCATTAGTGAATTGTTTAGTTTTTATCCTCTCTTATGTAACATCCTAAAACTGTTGAATGTTTGAAAACTAATAGAGTCACTAATAGAGTTCTGAAAGAAAATTTAATACTGGCAGTAAGGTCCTCACACATGGATTTTTCAGAATATTCCAGTCATGAAAGACAGAAATAAGTAAGTACTTTTGTCGGGAAGGAGACTCAAGAAAACTTGATGTAGAATTTTGCTCAAATTACCTGTTCCGGTGCTTGAATCTTTCTTCAGTGTTGTAAAAACAGAATATAACAAATAAAAGCTTCTTACTCACATGGTTTATACATTGCATGTATAAGCTTCAAAATATTGAGGTAGTATGTTTCCTTGAGAAGCGTAAAGATATCAAACAATTTAGGCTTAGTATTATCAGTTTATTGACTATTAAATATAATAGAATGAAAAAGTGTGCTGTTTTTCTGGGAAATGTTCAAGAAAGGGAAACTGATAGTTTTACTCAAGCAGGAGTAAAATTCAAGAGCTGTGACTACAACTTATTGATGCTTCTGGAATGGTTGGCTTAGAGGGATTTCTTCTGTTTTAGGTATACTCTATCCCTGTATGAGATATAAACTTTGTCATCTCAGCTAAAAAAAAAAAAAAAAAAGAAAGAAAAGTGTGAAAATAGTGAAAGATTAAAATTAAAATTTTAGCTTTGGGAACTATTTTTCAGTTGCTTAAAAGGTAGTTGCAAGGACTGGAACACAGTTCTTACGGTAAGAAAAAACAAAACACTGTTTTTCCATAAAACTAACCTCCTTAAAATTAATTTCAGTGATGTGCTGAGCAGATAACCCTAAGTATCAAGGGTTTTTCTGACATTAATATATGATATAGGCATTAATAATACAAACCTCCCCAACTGCCAGACAAATGTGTCTCAACTGTGAGGTAACAGACTACTTCTGTCAACAGGAGGGTAGGTCTCCATGCCAAGTCATTACATGGTCTCTTAGCTCATACTTCTAGTGAGGTTCAAGCTTTTCAAATATGGAGGTCTGTCTGGAACTAAAATCAAATCAGAAGCCCATTTTGGATAATTATCATGTGGTAATTCTTTATGAGTACTTCTCTGTGCAAATAGAGTTGTAGAGACAAAAGAAAGCCTTTGTCATTTTAGAGTGTTTACTAAGACACAGTTTCCCAAACATGTTCTGTTCTGAACTTATATGTGTTTTCAAATTATTTTAGTGGAAATAAAAAAAGAGTCCCATTTTTCATTCTTGGGTTTCTTCTGAGCTCACGGCTGCTGGTTTTGAGAAATACTAATTAAGTGCATTGACATGTGTGTTCATTCACAAGGGTAGTGCTGCATAGTGTAATGCTTCCATAGAAGTCAGAGAACATAATTTCCTTGGACATGGGGATATTTTCACAATATTGGCACACTGACTGTAGCTGTTGCATTCATCTTTTATGAGATTTAGGCCCTTTTGTTGAATGCCTTGGCTTAAGGGATAATGGAGTGTGGTCCTGTGTTTTATATTATTGCAATTGAGAGTGTCAACCAGAAAAAATTATAGAGAATCTTCTGGTTAAAACCCATAAAAGATTTTGGACTAAAGCAGAATCTGCTGTCAGTATATTTTAATTAAAAATAAAGGATAGTAACCTGTATCACTTAACTCTTTTCTGGCTTGTTGGCATGAAGCCAGTAAACCATTTTATAAACGATTATGATATATTCCTCACGATAAGAAATTCAAGGTAATGTCACATTGTCTTATACCTTTCTCTGGTATGAATAGCATAGCCGAGGAATAAATGGGAATCAGCAAACTCTCTCTCTCAAACGTGTGTGAGTGGCAGCTGCCATGTCAGCACTTGGGGATAGCCCCTCAATTGGTCAATCTACCATAGCCTTCAGCTACATCTTAGAGCCACTGAGCAAAAAGCAGCCGAGATGATAGTCGTACAAGAAAGTAATTTAGGACCATAACACACAAACGCATTTTTGTGCTCTCTGTCTCTGATTCAGTTTTTACTAGGGAACAAAAATGAGAGGGCTCCCTTATCTTTTTCTGTGTCACTCACATTGGTTTGTGCATCATCTTTCTTCTTCTGCTTATCACCTCATGAGCTGTAAGTGTAAAACAAATGTTTCATTAAGGGAGCTGGCAGTAGGGACAAATGCTTACCTGATGGGAATGGCAGCTCTTCTTTCTGCTTCTGTACCACACAAGGCTGAAGCAGATAACGGTCTCATGCTTCTCATCTTCACTACAGTCTGGCTTCTTCCTCCATCTGGCTCAAAAAGTCTAGGAGCCAGTGAAAAGCTGTGGCACTATGCTGGAAAGTGAAGTGCCAGAACCACAAAGAAGAAGAGAAGATGGAAGCTTGAGCCTGCTTAACTCCATCATGTTTACTGTTTTGGGCCAGTAGCATCTCTCTTTGGTATTGTGAGTAATCTTCAAGTTTTGTATGCACGTATTGCATTTTTTGTGCCATCTCTAAAAAAATAAAAGGAAAGAAAAAGGAAAGAAAGGGGGGAGGGAGGAGGAGAAAAAAAAAAGGAAAAAGAAAAAGAAAAACAGGAAAGAAAAAAAAAAAAGTCTTACAAAACTTAAATACAAAGAAAATAAGTGCCTGATATAAATTGATGTAATTTTTTGAGGCCAGTGACATCAGTTTACACCAATTAAGATGTGACTCTTGCAGACTCCCTTCAGCAGGAAGAATATCTTCTTTTTTAATTTGAATTTGTTGAATTCATTGAAAATAGTAATACAATCTCATAACTTTAAAATGCACAGCTGAAGAAAGTGTATCACCAGTTAGACTTAGTTGGATATCTAGGAATGTAATGACTCCATCTGCACACACAGCTGTGCTACCTGTGCATGCAGAAGACAAATAAGCACATATTTTCATGCGTAACTGCCTGCACGCTTGTTAAAATCTGGAAATTTTAGGGTTCTGTGAAGCACTCAGTAGAATGTATATCAAATGCAAAAAACGTACTGCTAAATCTCTTTAATTTCACTGAATTCTCTTATTTCCTATCTCTGTGTCTCTCTTTTTTATTGGATAGCCATGGAAGATTGGTGGCTGAATAGGGACAAATACACTTTTGAATGTATGAAAAAGAAACCCTGCAAACTGCGACAAAAACAGTGTAATTCAAGATTATTCTTAGGTCCTTAAGCCAGTGCATGAATCCAACCTCAGTATTTTAATTTGTGCTGGTTAAGAACAGTTAATGTGTTTTGTTTTATTTGTTATTTGGTTGAGCAGATGGTAATGGTTTTGACACAAATCAGGGTTTTTTTTATTATTTTTTTTCTTTTCTTTTCTTGAAAAAGACAAGGCTCTTTTTCCCACTTTGTCACAGCTGGTTACCAATCAATCTCAATTCACGGTACAGTGATGATAGCACATGTTGTTCAGGGGCCAAATCTGATTGGGTTGCATTTTCAGCAGTGTTTCATATTAAAAAAAAAAGTGTCTGTATGGCAGTGACTGTCAGCACACTATTGTACAACTGTCATTAATCAAAACTAGCAACAATGAATGTATTCATCTGTGCCAGAGACTGCCAGATTTCACTCAAAATCACCCAATTTCTATTAGAATTTCCTCACCAGCAGTGTTTTCTCATCTGCTTGTTGTTTTCTCTGTTTCTTTCTCCCTTTCCAGTCGCCTGGCCCCCTTCCTTTTAGTTAATTAAAGACAGATCTATGTGAGCAATTACTTGTTTATAGCAGAAGTTATGTAACACAATACCCAAAAGTGGTTGGGTTTTATCCTAATGCAGGGACTAGCTGTTCGAAAGCCCTCTTCCAGTTCAATTTAATGGCTGAAGTTTCAGCTAAACTGAAAGGTTAAGCACCTCCAAATGTTTAACAAAGGGAAGTATTTAAAATCAATTAGATGGCCATAAACACATGTAGCAGATGTCTGACGCCCTACATTTTGTGCAGAATGTTGGCATTACTTGGTTAAGAGACAGCAGTATTAGGGTAATATGTGGGAAGGTGTTTCTTGACATTGCACATATTTTGAAGACACTGCCTTCTTAGCACACCAGCATAACTGGTACACTCTGTTTTTCTGCTGCCCCACCATCAATCCAGGAATCTGGCCTCTGACCTCTGTCTGAGTGGCATTGACAGTCAAAGAGGCCCTGAGCCCAATTCCTAAGTGTTAGCTTGGAACTGATCCAGATGGGAGTGAACTTCTCCAGAAACTCAGATGGAAACATCTTGTTGAGCACATAGGAAGCTCTGGATTGAGAGGAGATCAAACGCTATTCCAGATTTTGCTTGAGAAACTTAGAAGATACAACCACATTCAGCCTTCTCATCTTGTTACTTCACGGTACCTTTCTCACACAAGCTCTTTGTTCTGCTATACATAGATCAACTAAAGCTAAAAACCAGTTTTCTTCTTATCCCTTCCTGCCTGCTTCATCTGTCAAAGCTCCTCACTGAACCGTGGTGACTTCTAGGGACAGTGTGAGAGGAACAGATGACTGAGGGGCAGCATATCAGTACTTCAGGACAGCAGATGGTTATGCTATCCCGTGGGCCCATCTGTGTTTGAATCCAATTGCTAGACGGCATGTTCTGCCAGGGTGGTCCAAAAACTCAGTATGGTCTTGTTGGAGAAGCAGGCTAGGAGAGCAGGACCACTCCTTGAAGTAATTGATAACTGGGCCATGACAGTGACACATTTACTGCTTCCTTCATTTCACAATCCAAGTGGGAGATTATGGTTGTGCTCCCTCTCTGCGTCCTGGCATGCCATGCAGCTGGCTTTTTCCCCCAGCAGCCTTTGCACAATTTGCATGATTGGCAGGTGCAAGCATAAAGACTGCTGAAGCCTCCAAGGCAGCTGGCTGGCATATCAGTACCAGCGCATCAGTGAGATGAAGAACGAGTCAGCTGCAGCCCACAGCAGACTGTCAGGCCCTGTCCCAGGCTGCCTGCATCCCAGTTTAAGCAGCCAGCCAATCAGATACAGCCCTGTTGCCTGTCTGGTTTTATTGGTTTTATCTCAGCAGTGGTAAGTGAACCACAGGGATGTTATTTATCTTTTCTTTCTTTTTTTTTTTTAAGCCATTGTAACAAAATTAGTGTCTAATTGTTGCCCAGCTTTATAAATGTGATTCCTATATCCAACTCATATTTTCATTACAGCTGATCTTAGTTTTGTCATCTCACAGGAGGTGAGTACCACTTCATATTTTCAGTCCCCTGCAGCTGGCCGTGTGTCAAGAAAATAAGCAATTTCTTTTGTCTGCGACTCTGTGGTGGCCAAAGATAAATAATTACTCCATTGTTGTGGATATGATGTCATATTCTTGAGAGTTTTAGAGAAGATCGTTTACCTTTTCCCAATTATCGAAACAGTCGTTCTATTTGCCACTGACAAGAGCAGCACAGAATGCAGAACTGCATAATTTGTGTACAGTCAGGATGAAATGTGCCCCAGCTGCTTATGGCTTTGGAATGAGTAGCTGAACAGCTCTGAACCAATCTAGAAAATAAATGTTAAGTTTTCTATTGTCATAAGTTTGTTTTGTCATTCAGTAGTACTCTGCTAGAAAAAAATAGTCCCTAGAAGTTTCTGACTACTCTACTTATTCCCATTGACATATCTCTTGTTCATTAGTTAAGTCTGACATACAGGAATCACAGAATTACAGAATTGTAGGGGTTGGGAGGGACCTCCAGAGATCATCAAGTCCAACCCCCCTGCCAAAGCAGGTTCCTACACCAGGTCACACAAGTAGATGTCCAGGCAGGTCTTGAATATCTGCAGAGAAAGAGACTCCACAACCTCCCTGGGCAGCCTGTTCCAGCGCTCCATCACTCTCACCATAAAGAAGTTCTTGCACATATTTGTGCAGAACTTCCTATGCTCCAGTTTCTGGCTGTTTCCCCTTATCCTGTCTCCACACACTGCTGAAAGGAGTCTGGCCTCGCCACTCTGCTCTCCACACTCTGCCCTCCACACCTTAGATGTTTATAGACCTGGATCAGGTCCCCTCTCAGTCTTCTTTTCTCAAGGCTAAACAGACCCAGGTCACTCAGCCTTTCTTCATAGGGGAGATGCTCCAAGCCCTTCACCATCTTTGTGGCCCTCCGCTGGACTCTTTCCAAGAGACCCCTGTCTTTTTTGTACTGGGGAGCCCAGAACTGGACCCAGTGCTCCAGATGAGACCTTACCAGGGCAGAGTAGAAGGGGAGGATCACCTCCCTCGACCTGCTGGCCACGTTCTTTTTAATGCACCACAGAATGCCATTGGCATTTTCGGCCACAAGGGCACACTGCTGGAAACATGTACAGTTAAGTGGAACTCCTAATGAAAGGGATGTGATCTGTTTATTTATTTATTTTTTTCTGACAGAACAGTTAGCCATAGTTTGGTCTTTTTGAATTTGTGGCGAATGACTAGAATGGATTTATTGAGTATGGAATGAAACTGTAGTGCATTGTGATGAGTGTAAGAAAATACTTTGACTTCTCTATGTTCATGAAACAAAGTTAATCTTATTGATGTTGTGGGCTCTCCTTAGACATAGCAGAGCAGCATATAGGGCTCTTTGAGTTAAGATACTTTTATGTCTATTAGCATACAATACTCTTGCTTCAAAGCTATAATAAAGAAGCCAATATAATGCATGTTTTATACACGTGATGCTCCCGAAGCATTTAAAAATACTCATAAAGATCTTCACAACGTTCCAATAAATAATAGCATTACATTCTTACTCATTAAAACATGTAAGCATGTTCTTCTCTATCATTTCAGTATGTTTGCTAAACAAGCTTGCAGGCAGGGTTTTTATTGTTTGACAAAGAGAACGTAAATTAGTTTTTCTGAAGTTATGTAGTAAACATTTACTGATATATCTTGAGGTCTAGATCTTTCTTTAGTCTCATGTGCCTTTTTCACTATTTGATGCATGAAAATATGAAGCTAAATCTCGACCTTAATTAAGATATCATTAGCGTATGTCTAGAAGAAATGTTGTTGAAAGTAATTTTCAAGAGGGTATTTCAAGAGCAAAATATCTATGCTGAAAACTGGTATTTTCCTGATTCAGGAGGCAAATAAATTTCATTCAAGATAAAGTATCCTGTTGACTTAATGAGGTTGGATCGGAGCCTAAAATAGTTTGTTGAGCTAGACTTTTACAGGCTGGTAACTATTTAACAGATAATATTTTTCTATTGTTCTTGATTGAGCCACTGTGAATGCCTTGTGAATGAATGCTCACAGCTTGCTGCCATACATTATTTTTTCAAATTTTACACATTCTCATAATTCTACAGTTATTACAAGAGTAGAAGCAAACAAAATTGACATAATTGAAATCTTCCAAATTTATTTTAAGAAAGAGAATGTTATTGTTCACTCTTAATGAATCACTCTGTAGTATTTCTGTGAAATTGATAAATCTTCTTTAATCTGCCTTTTCCATAAATGTCACCTTCCAGAGCTTAAATATATTTTTGTTGTTTATAATATTGTAGAGTCTGATCCTACCAACATGCATAGTTTTCCTAAGGGGTTGCTGCTATAGTGAAGAACTACATATAAAGGAAAAATTCCAAATCAGGTAAAGACAAAATATGTATCTCACAAAGTTAAAGGTGTGAGAAACCTGAGCTGTCATTTATTGATAATTGATGTCTGATAGCTTAATTTTATCACATTACTCTAGATCAAGGATGAAGTGCAAGATATTAATAAAACCCTTATACTGAGTGAGCACAGAAATACTAATTTTATGTAAAGTTTCTAAGTAATGCAGAGTGCAATAAAAATGTCACAGAGATTAATGCTTGGTGGAATTATCTAATGTTAGGTAATAATTTATCTTCAAAAGTTGAATCGAAGATAGAGTCAGACTAGCATATCCCAGATAAGATTCTCTCTACATTTCTGTCGACTACAAAATATTTTCATTCTTTTTTTTTTTTTGCAACACAGGTATGACATTAAAGATGACTACACTTTGCGCATCAAGAAGGCTATGAGCACAGATGAAGGCACCTACACATGCATTGCTGAGAATCGAGTTGGAAAAGTGGAAGCATCTGCTACCCTTACTGTGCGAGGTGAGTGTTCCTGAGGAGAGAGAGCTTGTGTCCTGAATGAATCAATGGCTTTCTGACAAAATGAGCCAAATCCTTACCTGCTGTGTT
This sequence comes from Meleagris gallopavo, assembly GCF_905368555.1. NCBI lineage: Eukaryota > Metazoa > Chordata > Aves > Galliformes > Phasianidae > Meleagris > Meleagris gallopavo. Next base: position 95,500,103 of record NC_139404.1, on the reverse strand, counting down.
TGGTTTTCACGCATCCTGTTGGTGCTCTACTGATTTACTACAAATCTGAAATCCTGCTCCCAGTGATATCTGTGACAAAATTCTAGTTGACTTCAGTAGGATAGGATCTCGCAGCAGTTAATGATCTGTTCTAATATTTTTTTATTGAAGAATAGATGCATATGTTTTCATAAGCAAGCAGTAACAAACTACACGGACACTCTTTCATAAGTAAAAATTCAGTTTAAATTGTTGTTATTATGGTTCTATTCCCTAATAAATATAAGGAGTGCAGTATGTTTACAAATTTCAAACGTAATGTACATAGTATAATGGAATTATTAGCACTTCCATAACTGAATTCCCTGCTGTTATTCTTTACTTGTAAGATAAATCCCAGTCAAAGGAAAAAGAAAATCTTAATTAATTTTGTAAGTAATACAAGATAAAAACTAATGTATTCTGTCTTAAAATATCTCCCAGTCCTTAGTATCCACTCATTGTTTATGGGGTGCTATTTGATATGGTAAAAAGGTTTTAACACCAGCAGAACAACGAGCTGCCCAAATGTCTTTTGTGACAGTAGATATGGACATGCCAAAGATTATATATAGAGAAAAAGTTTGTGGGACAATATTTCTGTATTAGTAAATAGATTATAATAGTTATTACTTCATTCCAAAAGATAAGCTACGATTTGGCACAATGGATATCATGCAGATACTATTTCACAGTTTAGTGGTGCATGCTGACAGTTTTCAGTAGAGCTGTGAAAGGTTAATAAAAACATTTTTGGCTTTATCTGTGCTTCTCTTTTCATACACGTTAAATCAAATGTTCAAAGTCTCAGTGGATTGCTTTATTAGAACAGGGGTCAACTGACCCAAGAGGCCAGCTTCCATTTCCATCCATTTAATGCATGGACACAGTTCAGTTTAATTTGCTGAATTCAAAGGGCAAAAAAGCACCAAATGGCTTTGTAGAGGGGGAGATGTTAGTATATAACAAAGAAAAGAGAATATTGTGATAATGCATTTGCTAAAATATTGCCTCAGTGTTCGCTCTAGGTAATATGTGGTAATGTAGATCTTCCTGTTTTCATCTGAAGAAGTAGGTTTACCTGTTACATGTTTGTGTAAGAGATTGTTTTTCCATTTGTAATGTGAGAAAAGTAGTCTCTACACTGAACTCCAAGAAATGCTCTAAATCTGCTCCTTTGTCACAGGCAGAATCATGATATCCAATATATCTGACAACCAATTTAGTAGCCTTTAAACATGCCTAGATCTGTGTCTACTGTGTGCATCACTGAAGCAGGCTTTTAATATTTATTTATATTATAGACTTGTAATATGAACAATAACTAGAAACAAGCAAAAAAAAAATCCTTTGAAATCACTGAAGCTTGAATTTGATCAAATTAAGGTGAAACAAACAAACAAAACATGTAATTTAATTGATTTTCCTACAGTAAAAGCAGGCTCTCATTATCTTGGGTACTACTCTCCCCGAGGTTTGCAATTTACATTCGAATACATAGTGTTTATCCAACATAAAGGAAGCCATGATGATATAAGCTTATTAAATGTTCAGGGTAACAGGAAATGAGAAAAGCTAAGAAATTCAGTGAAGAAATGTTATTAGTCGGTATTTCCTGGAAACAAAGTACCAGATAAACTCCTGTTGACTGAAAAGGGACCACATATGGTGTTCCTTTTAGTTAAAAGAAGATTTAATTCTGAATTCTTAAACTTTCACCAATTTCGTCTGAAATTGATTTTAGGAAAATCATCCTTCATATGGAGGAGAAAATCATTTAGCACTTGAAAATTCACTTTGAAGGTCCTTGGGCGTGTTTTTTTCTGCAGTTTTGACTGCAAATCTGGCAGCAACAGCATAATCCTTAGCTACCTCCATCACAGCTCCACCTTCTCAAAGCAATGAATGAGGATGCAGTCAGGGAGTTCACTGTTTTACTGTTGTACAACTATTACATGGTTGTAAGTGATAACAGAATTTGAATTCAGTGATTCAGTGTTCAGGCTCTGTCTTAGAAAGATGCACATCACTCATTCCTTATCTTTCTGTGAGACCAGGAATATGTCATAATACTAAAAATCAGAATGTCTCAAAATAGATTTGAGAAAGGGCAGTAGGCTTGAAGTAATTAAAGTGAATATGACAAAGTAAGAATAGAGATACAGAAATGCTGAGAACAAAAACGATATTTGGATGCTGCACTACATAGGGATCTGCACGTCTTCGCTTTTGGCCCTAGTCTGAACATAGGGATATAGAGCTAATTATCTTCTTTTAAAATAAATAGGTAAATAAATATGTAAATAATGTTACTCAGAAATATGTAACTGTTTCTACTGCTAAAATAAGGGAAGTTTCATGTAACCAGATTGCAGACCTGAGTCCAGCTTTTTTGTTCTTGGGAAAGGGGATGTCTGCATTTTATTAGCAAAGGGACAGGCAGTCCTCTCTCCCAACACAACTATAATAAACAGCTGTTGCTATCATCAAGAAATCATTTGTTGCAGCAACAGCTTTCAGTCTTGATATCAGTCTGAAACAATATTAACCTGTCAATCATTCAGCAGCAATTTGTTGTTTTTTTTGTTTTTTTTTTTTTTTTTTTTAGGAAGTAGAAGTTTCCTAAGCTGTAATTTGGGAGATTCTAGGTTGAAATCCCCGTGGCCATTGCGGCCTATTTGTTATATTTTCATCAGTCTTGTCAGTGAGGAAAAAGCAATGTGTTGTAAGCCTTCATGCCTGTTATTGAACGAGAAAAATTGTCCTGGGCTTTTTGTGGACCCCACAGCTGTAGTGACTGACCATGCTTAAAATTCAATTGATATTTGACTCAGAAAGTAAATGCATTGCATCTACTGGCATGACATTTGGCAGTCTGTAGCTTAAATTGATGTGTTCATCAGGATCTAAAAGTTTTTTCTAATGCAAGTGATTTCTCTTTTATCAGGCACTAGCAGTGATACTTGATGATGGCATGTGAAGATAACAAAAAATGTTTCTCAGAGAATGGTTCCAGTCAGCTTGCTCAGATACTATGCTCAAATAAATGTGGTAATAGTAACATGTGACTAAACAGAAATAATAGTGAATATTTTACTTAGGCTGTCATTTGAGGGGTTAGCAATCATGGTAGTATCCATAGTTTAACGTAACATTACACGTCATGCATTCTGACAGATATTCTTTTCTTTTTTAATTTCTTTTTTATGTTCTCACTACACCATTGTAATGTCAACAGCTCGCCCCGTTGGTAAGTAACCATCCTTCTATCCATTTTAGCATGGCTTCATGCAATGCTTCATCTTTCATTTGCAACAGCATTTAACTGGCTTAAGTTAGCAGCCAGTGTTGAATAGCATTAACTTTATAGCACCAGGCAAGTGATTTTTACTGATGAAGTGCTATTTCTGAACTTTCTATTTTCTGCTATGTCATGCATAAATACATTTGCCAAATCACCAAGAAATAACCAGTCAGTGAAACTGAACGGGTGTGGTGATACTGAGCCAAAATCATTCAGACATTTTAAACAGTTTTAACAATTTAGGGGCCTGGTATAAAAGCCATTGAAATCAACAGAATGGATTGTATTGACTTTGGTGAGCTTCTATCAGGCCCTAAATGATCAGCTCATTGTGCCTCTATTGCATAGCAGTAAAAGCACAGGCTTTGCATGTCCTTTCTTTTTTGTGTCTTTCAAAGACTGTTGAAATAAAATAGTTCTGAAATTGAAGAGGGGATGGAGTAGATTTCCGTGCTTGTTAAGAAAGTTCATCACTGATTTTCACCCTTGGGTCAACTTGGAGTGCATTCTGGAATGCACTGTATAGGTTGTGACTATTCTGAATAACAAGTCCGGAGGAAGAGAGTCTCTGGATTTTGAATTCTTATTTTGAAAATTGGATTCCTTCCTATGCCTTTGAAATTACTTCTAAAAATTTATAGAAATCTAACTGAGTATAATGGAAAAATTGCAGCTGCCACTAGCTGCAGTTCACTTTTGGTGTTCACAAATATCCTGAACTTATTTAATGTTCATTCACGGATCTTTACTCTGTACCTGTATGGACTTTTTAAATAATTTAATCTATTGCACTGCTCCTCTGATTTTTGCAGTTTGCATTTATATGTATCTTCTAGAATAATAATATAGTTATTCTGTTCGGTGTTTTTTGTTTTTGTTTTTATTTTATTAGTGTGAGAAGTCTGTACTGGTGTTTACAGAAATTGCCAAGAGCTTTAGTCTCTATGTAGTTAGCATTTTTTTTAGAAATGCATTTGATTTTGACCTTGTCTCAGGTCTTCACTTTATGAAGTTGGAGGAAGAAATGTTGGAATAATTTAAAGATAAGATCAAGATTAGGCATCTGTGTCCATAACTAAGGTGATCCCATGCTCATTAGCTTGCTTGAACTATCGTGAATAGAGCCAAGCCATGTACCTTTGCAGTCACTTTAGTGCTTATCTTGGAGAATTCCCCATGTAGGAGAGTAATTCACAGTTCTCCATTTAGAAAGTCGATAGCAAGCTTTAAACCTGAGTCCCTACTGTATTACTTTGAGATTATGCTAGTTCTCAATAAATTAATTCCCAGGAGTTGTAACAGTAAAACTGAAGTAAACCTATAAAAACAGTTTTCCTTCCTATTCTGGAAGTGTAGTGGTTGCAGTGTATATAAGTAGAATGCTTTCTTTGGTCATTTATATCTAATCCTCTACCTGTAGAAAAGACCCTGCTCACCATATAATAGGGCACGCTTTTACTTTTTTCTTCCTTTTCATCCTACTGTTCCTATCTCTGTTTCATTCAAAAGTAGGCAAAGCAGGCAGCTACCTATGCTGTTGAAAATGTAAAGCCAGGTAGAACAAAACAAAGTAACTTCTCTCTCTACCATCATTTCACCACCAGAATATTCAAATGATCTGTTAAAATTGTCATCTGACAGGAATGGCCAGTCAAATCTTGTAGCTTTTATGTTTTGCTATGTTTAGAGACTTGACTTGAATGCAGAGCAAAATTCACCTCTCCTACAAAAGGAAGCTAAAGCAAACTCTACATAATATTATTACACTCACAGCTATTTAGGAAGGTGACATTTTACCAGAAGTATACTTTTATACTTCTGTGTATGTTAAACTGAAGGAGAGCAATTTATAAGTTTGTATTCTTTCCTGATACCTACATATTATCTGAATACGACTGCTTTTCATTGCTACCTCCATTTCAAAGCAGATATGTTTTGTCTTTACTGTGCTATAAAGAACAAAACATGTTGTTTCATTGGCCTGTTGCTGAATAAGAGATACATATATTTTTGCATATTTTTAATGTTCCACGATTGTAATTCTTACTGCGAACTGAATCATTTTCATCTTCTGTTTAGTTTTTACCTGTTTGGTTTTTACCTGTTCCAAATATTTATATTCTATTAGTTGTGACATTTTCATTTAAATTTCAGCTTGAATGGAAAATTCAGGAGTTGGGATTACTTCTGCCAATGATCATGTTTGATTCAAGCAGATATTAACATACGATCTATACTACATAGATGAAATGAGGTATGATCCTGCCTGAGGTGGATGGCAGCTGGTGAATTTAATAGCTCTATGCTAGATTACTTGGAGTTGCTGCTAGGTATAAACATGTTGCTCATTTCTGAAATAGTTGTTTTCTTATTTATAACCTTTTGAAATTCTTTGTTACAAGATTTACAATAGATGGTTTGGGAAACAAAATATTTATCCACATGTATCCCTATTTCTTCCATTACTTCACATGCTAGATGAATTTTCTAAATGAGAAAGTTAATACTTTCTCACTTTGTCTCTCTGCTGTATTTCTCACAGTAGCCACGTAGGAGAGAAACTGTAAAAAGTAGCACAGAATTTGAGAGGGGCTCGGAAGTTTCTTATAATTCCACCTAAAAGTAACACTGGTCTAGTTTTCAAAAGCAGTTGCTATACTGCTCTGAGATGGAGTCTTAAAACTAACTTCAAATAGAAGATTTATGAAAATATGTCTACTGCTTCAGTTGCATTTTTGTTAATGCAAAAAGGTCATTCAAAAGACAAAGTACTGTTTACAAATTGTTTTCAACTATGTCCAGGTCAAAATACAGTTCTTTGCATTTCAATTTCTTTGTAGTGAGTCAAGTGTACTTAATTTGCTGTGACTCATCTTAGAAAATAGCGATAGGCAACAAATAGATAATTTTGCCATCTGGATAGAAATTATCTGGAATTAACAAAGTAAGGGGAGACCAACCAAGCTACATTAACTTTACTTCCCTACCATGTTGGAGGAGAGAGAAACAGATAAGACATTTACCACGAATATCCAAAATTTCATACTAGTTAAATGCAACCTAAACATATGTAAGTGAAATGTCACTACATTTTACTTAAATATAGTGGGAAGTTTTCAGGTCATAAATCAACAGGCATGCCTTAATGATCAGTTCAGAGTGATGCAGCATGAAATAAAATAGAAAGGACTCTATTTTTAAAGGAGGTTATATTAGTTTTTCTGGCTTGAAATCACATTGTTTAGATGATAGCTGAGAAAGAACTTTATCCTTTTCCATTTCATTCTGACTTAAAGGAGAATAGTTTTATTTTTAGTGTATTCATGAAACTATCACCTTCATCTGAGTCACTGAGGTGTTATACAACTATATCAGCAATGACAATTGGTGTGTGACAGAAGAGATGAGATCACGCTTGGCACTGCCATGCCATCTTTCAGCGGCAGAAATCTCCTACCTATCTATATCATATATATTTTGTCTGCCTGCTGCTGTCACATATAAAGTTTTCAGAAGGTGGTAAGTGCACCAATAAACATTAGACTTCTTGCATTTATTTCTTCCTTAAGTGAAAAAACAATGCATTTTTCTTATTTGTCACTTGGCAAATCCTTTAGATTAAAGTCAAAAGATTGCCATAGAATGAAATACTTAGGCCTGTGAATACCAGTAAGAAGAAAATACAAAATTGACTTGTTTTGATGTTTTGTAGCCTTTTAAAGAGCACTTAAAAAAAAAAAAAAATCCTAAACTTTTTAGCGTTTATACTTTTGCAAATTGTGCTAGCTGGACTTCTGCTCGAATCTCTGTAATGACTTAAGGTACCACAGAAATATGTTTAGGTTATATAGGCCAGAACACATTAACCATCAAACATTTAAGGGCTGGCCCACGAAACTCCATTTTCAACTTCTTCAAGTCTTTTGGGTATACCAGATAGTATTAAAAACAGAAATGTGGAAGATGACTGCCCACTTGAAGTTTTAGTGGTTTGTACTGTGCCCTGTCTACTAAGTATGTGTCTATACGCATATTGTTTCTGTTACAGAAAATCTAGTTACAGTGAGTGTGGGAAGTGATAAAGGGCCTCTTTTTCTCTCTTTTCTTTTTTGTTTGATAGTTTGATTTCATTTAGCTTTTTATTTTTACTGCTGAACTCTAGCTTGGGAGAGTTTTGATGTATAAATCTTTTTTAGCTGTTCTGAGTTCATTATGTATGCTCAAATCTGTAGGAATTCTTTTCTTGCTTCAGTGGATTCTGATTACTTTCATAAGTATTTGAAAATCAGTGTATGAAAAGGAGTCTTTTGATGTGTTGCTCCCTATGCAAACTTCACTTTTTTAAAAAGGTGAAATCTGTTACTTTTCCTTCAAGAAGTGGATGAAAATCAGTACATTCATCCATTCCCTTTTCTCTTTGCCTTCTTTACTCATGGGATCATAGGGGTTGGAAGGGACCTCTGGAGATGATCTAGTCCAGTGCTAAAGCAGATTCCCCAGAGTAGGTTACACAGAAAAGTGTTAGGGAGGGTTTAGAATATCTCTAGAGGAGACTCCACAGCACCTCTGAGCAGCTTGTTCCAGTGCACTGTCACCCTCATAGTAAAGACATTTTTCCTATGGATCTTCTTGTGTTACTGTTTTAGCCTATTACCCCTTTTTCTGTCACTGAGCACCACTGAAAAGGGACTGGCCCTATCCTTTTGATTCCTGTCTTGTAGATATTTATAGGCATTGATAAGATCTCTCTTCAGTCTTCTCCAGGCTGAACAGACCCAGGTCTCTCAGCCTTTCTTCATAAGGAAGATGCTATAGGTGCCTAGCCATCTTTGTGGCCCTCCATTGGACTTTCTCTAGAAGTTCCCCATCTTTCTTGAACTGGAAAGCCCAGAACTGGACACAGTACTCTGGATGTGGCCTCACCAGGGCAGAGTAGAGGGGGAGAATAATCTCTCTTTACCTTCTAGCCATGTTTTTTTTAACGCACCCCAGGATACCATTGGCTTTCCTGTACACAAGGACACACTGCTAGCCCATGGTCAGCCTGTTGTCCACAAAGACACCTAGTTTCTTCTCCACAGTTATTTTCCAGCAAGTTAGACCCTAACCTATGCTAATACATGCAGTTATTCCTTCTCATGTGTGACTCTGCATTTGCCCTTGTTGAACCTCATCAGATTCCTCTCCACCCAACTCTCCAGCCTGTTGTGGTCTTGCTGAATGGCATCACAGCTTTCTGGTGTGTCAGCCACTCCTCCCAGCTTTGTACTGTCAGCAAATTTGCTGAGGGTGCATTCTATCCCTTCATCTAGGTCACTGATGATGATGTTGAACAAGACCAGATGCAGTTCTGATACCTGTGGAGCACCACGAGCTACAGGCCTCCGACTAGACTCTGCTGCTGATCACAACCCTCTGAGTTCTACCAGTCAGCCAATTCTCAATCCACCTCACTGGCCACTCATCTCTCCCATCTTCCTAAGCTTACCTATGAAGGTGTTATGGGAGATCAAGTCAAAAGGCTTGCAGAAGTCAAGGTGGAAAACATCCACTGCTCTCCCCTCATCTACTCAGCCAGTCATGACATCACAGAATGCTAGAGCAGCTTGGCAGTCAGTTCTGCCAGCTCCCTCAGTACTCATGTGCATCTGATTAGGCCTATGGATTTGCACGCATCAAGTTTGCCTACACAATCTCTGACCAGATCCTCTTTGACCAAAGGGAAGTCTTCTTTTCTCCATACTTTCCCTCTTATCTCCAGAATCTGGGATTCCTTAATGTCAATCAACTCTCTTGGACCTTCTCCATCCAGTGTTCTAAATGATGTAGGTCCTTGAAGAGGTCAAAGTTGGCTTTCCTGATTGCTGCATACAAGGCTGTCCCCAGCCTTCACACTACCAACCAATCCTTCCTTTTTTTGTAAGAACAAACTCCAGTGCCACACCTTTTCTCATTGATTCCTCCACCACCTGCATCAGAAAGTTATCCTCCACACACTGCAGGAACCTCCTGGAAAAGCAACACTGCCAGGCACACGCAGTCCACATCCCTCATGAAAAAGGAATTATAGTAGATTACATGTGTTTTTGTCGCGGTAAATTGTTTTGTTTATTAAGCTCACAGAAGGTATAAGAAAGACACAAGCCATCTATTGGTTCAGTTTACTTTAGCAAGTAGGCTAAAGTATTACAAATTTAGGGAAGTATGTCTTTCCTATCTGATCGATGTAAAGGTTATAACCAGAATCTCAGGCAGTTGAGGAGAATAAATAAAAATTAAAAATTAAAAGGAAGAAGAAAGCAAGCATTTATTTAGAGAAAGTCTTAAGCAATATAAAGCATTTAGCAGTCAGAATCAGTGCTGCTTCTCTATGTATATATCAAAACTAAGTGAAGTACTTACCAGAAAAGATTTTCCAGAAGCATCTGTAAAGTATAAGTGCCATTTAGAGGAGATGATTGGACAAGATATAATAAAACAGAAGTGCAAATAGCAAGCTGTAGTCCAATGCTGAGATGAAATTTAGACCAGATGTTTAAATTTGATGCTTAAATATACTGGACAACAAAGAAGAGTCTCCTCAACAAAGAATGGTGCCACTGATGAATTCAGAGGACTGCAAATGGGGGGAAAATGTAGACATCTTTTTCTAAACTATGTAGAACACAGAGTTGGATTTTTATTTTAATTTTTCTCATGATTTTACTGTATTGGGATTAGACCGAGGGAAGAGAGGAAAAAAAAATTGTAGGGTTTTTTTTTTTCTTTTTACTTCAACTTTTATTATAACAGTGATAAATGAAGATTTGACAATTATCTTAACTGAAATTGACAAAGAAACTTGGAATATCAAATCTGCTTTTCCATAGAATCATAGAACAGCTTTGGATGGAAGGGAGCTTAAAGGTCACAAGCTTCCAACCCCCGCCATAGTTAGGATTGCCATCCACTACATAAGGCTGCCCAGGGCTGCATCCATCCTGGCCTTGGAAACTTCCAGGGATGTGGATTTACAACTTCTCTGGTCAGCCAGTTCCAGTGCCTCACCACCCTCTGAATAAAAAATTTCTTCCTAATATCCAACATAAACTTCCCCTCTTTTATTTTAAAGCCATTCCCCATTGTCCTATCACCATCAGATCATGTAAAAGATCAGTGTCCTTCTGTTTATAAACTCAAGTGCTGGAAGGCCTCAATGAAGTTTCTCCACAGCCTTTGCTTCTCCTAGCTAAACAAGCCCAATTCCCTCAACCTTTCTTTGTAGGAGAGGTACTCCAGCCCTCTAATCATCTTCACGGCCCTCCTCTGGAATCACTCCAACTGTTCCACATCTTTCTTATGTTGGGAGCCCCAGGCCTAGAAACAGTACCCTAGGTGAGGTCTTACGAAGGCAGAATAGAGGAGAATCACCTCCCTCATCATGCTGGTCACCACTCTTTTGATGCAGCCTAGGATACAGCTGGTCTTCTGGGCTCATATCCAGCTTTTCATCCACTAGTACCACCCCGCCTCCAAATCCTTCTCCACAAGGCTGCTATCGAGGAGTTCTTTTCCTAATCTATTTACATACCAGGGATTATCCCAGCCCAAGTGCAACACTTTTCTAGTATGTCAAGGTTCCTCTGCATAGCATCCTTTCCCTCTATTGTATGAACTGCACCACTCATCTTGGTGTCATCACCAAGCTCACCAAAGATGCAATCGGTCACAATGTCTAGGTTGTTGATAAAGATGCAGAAGAGCACCAGGAGGAAACCACCCATGGCCAGTCTCTACCTGAGTAGTTCTGTTGACCACCACCCTTTGGCCATGACCATCCAGCCAATTCTTTATCTACCAAATAGTCCACCCTTCAAACCCATATCACTCCAGTTTAGAGATAAGGATGTGGGTGTGGGACAATGTCAAAACCTTGCACAGGTCCAGGTAGACAACATCAGTTACCTTTCCTTTGTCTGCCTATGCCATCACTCCATCATAAAAAGTCATTCTTGTTTATCTTCTACCTGTTTTTTGCACTGCATAGATTTATCCCACTTCTTTCTCTTAGGTCATCCAGGAATAAAAGAAAGATTCTATATGTCAAAGTATATAAACAACTGTTAGCACATGTTATTTATTGATTCTCTAATACTTCTTTCACCTCTCATTAAGAAAAAGAAAAAAAAATTGTTGTAGTCACTATTTTTTCTGTGAAACATTATTTTGACAATGACTCTTATCTGAAGACCATGTAAGTTAGTAGGAGAATTTGTACTAACTTCAGCAGGGACCCTAGTACATATAATTAATTAAAAGATTACTAAACTTTCAATTATCTGAAAATTGTTTGCATTAGAAAAAAATTAATCCCATAGTGAGTGCCTTAGATAATTGAGGATGTTAGGAAAAACAAACGATGACAACAAAAACCCTACTGTTATTAATTTCTGTTGTTACAGTTCCTTTACTGCTTGCAGTAGAAATACTGGACTTGGTATGATATCTACTTTTGATTAAAATCACAGCTATATAATCTATGTACCTCAGGGCACCTGGACTGATGGAGCTTTGTGAGCAAGTCATGATAATGGAATTCCCTTAGGATTATTGTGTTCACTGTGAGCCGCAAAGCTTGACACTAGCTTAGGAAATTGTGCTACTGTAGGAAAATGTTGCTGGTACTATATAAGGGATTCACAATGCTATTTACTTTAAAATCACATTTTTCTGTAGTAATTTTCCTCTCATTTTCTGAGTCATCTTCTGCCACATTTCTTATCAGTTGACCAGAGTTCACCTAGAAGGAATAAACTCACTGTCTTGTTCAAGCTTTTCTACATCAGCAGTTTTATCAGCTCCTGATGACTCAGCATAACCCTTAGTATCCAGAGACAATACTGGTAAATAAATGAATGTAATCCATGAGAATATATAAGAGATTCTGCTACCTTGGAAAAGAATTGAGAAATATTTTGTAATATTCTTTCTATTCTGAACTTCTTTTTTTCTAAGACACTTGAGCAGAGGCTACCTTTGTATATATTTATTTGTATAATGAAAGATCTATCCAGTGACACCTAAAATGACATTTAGAAAGAGTGCAGCAGAGAGCACTGTTACCATTTTCAATAACTAATACTTAACTACTGCTCACACTTTTCTATCTCTATTTTCATTCTTGCCGTAGAATACTGTTCCGTGCTGTAAAATCAGTTCTGAACATGATGTGATTAACCTTAGGGCCTCCCCATCCCTTCATTGCAAAGCCCACCTTGTACATGGCCTATGCTTTCTATTCATGTTCACCATCTGATTTCCATATCATCCTGCTCACCCTCATGAGCCACTATTAGCATAACAGAGCTTTAGTGTGACATTGATTGAAGCAAGCACTTGCTGAATGCAGTATCAGAGCATAATTTGCCAGAAATCAAATCTAATTTCCTATGTACTTTCAAAATTTATTAAAAATAAAAAAAAGGAAATGCACTCAATCTGTTGTTTTTTGGTTTTTTTTTCATATTTTTGCCCAGTGCCCTGGAATCCGAGAGCCATTGTCTTTGACTTTCAAACGACAATTAAACAAGTTTTTCCACTATTTATTCCAATCCAGCTAATGTTACATCTGAAACAATGAAGGGCAATAGTTTGATAGGCATAGCACTTGGTTTCCTGCTTCCTAACAGTTTTTTTCAACTTCTTTTTCTTTCAACTTCAAGATTCTTCTAATCACTTTAATGCTTAGATTGAATTATGCATTAAAGTAGCTCATAGTTCTTTAACAGCCGAATCATATCTAACTGTACCTTTTCAGACTTCTAAAATGTTTCTCCTTTGAGAGGAGCAATAATGACATGAATAAGGTTTTTTGCCAATGTTGAACTTTGAGGGAGTCATGTTTTTAGTTAACCTTTCTGCAAAATATGAGTAATAATATTTATCTACCTTATAAACAGCATCTGTGTATGTAGGTAATGAACTCTCTTTTTAGGAAAACTGAAGTGCTTATTCTGTAATCAAAGTCTTGCTGTCCCTGAATAGGATCACATTGCATTTTCTGGAGATAATGGTAGTCTTACTGATTTGGTAGTTGTACTTGACCAAAATTTATCCTACAAGTATTAACTGTTACTTTTGGTTGTCAGTTCTCATTACTCAGCTGGAATTTGATAGATAAAATTGATATGGTGAAAACATGCTATAACGTATCGTTTTTATCTGTTTGTAAACAGAACTAAAACTGAAAATGATGGCAAGTTGAAGCAAATATGGATTTCTTTCATTACAGAGCTTATTTGAATAAATAAAAAACATATATGAAGTTTTAGTTTTCCAAAAATTTTTTTTTCATACTCCTTAAAATTATACTATTAAATGGTTTGACTGGAGGGACTGGTTTTGTGTTCTAATTAATGCAAAGACCAATAAAAGCGAGTTTTTCTTGAGATTAGGAGATTATATTTAGTTTAAAGCTCTGGTTCATTTATTTGTTTTGTAGTGAATTTCTAGTAATTTCTTCTTCAGAGAAAAGCTAGAGAACAGATCTGTACATAATCATACACCATTGTCTACTGGAGCCTTCTTAGATTTAGAAAATCTAAACCTGTTGCTCTGAGGCAGCATCTCATGTTCACCTAGAATGGTAAATGCCAGAGGGGATTTGGTGTGTGACAGGGAGAGAGCAGGGCAATAAGGTCAACCTATACAAATTGGGTTATCCAGACTGAGACGCCACCTTAATTCCTGTTTCTTTTCAATGTTTCTTTTTGCAAAATAAAGGATTATTTTTCTGTCCTTAAGAAAATGAGGGATGTTTGGAATTAGGAGTAGATCCAAACTGTAGATTGAACTAGTAAGTTTGTCTCTTGTGCTTTCACTAAGTTACCTGAATTTGGTCATTGGAAAGTCTACTACAACAAAAAATCCTGTTAAGTACATGCACTCAGAGTTTTGAAGTATTGACTTACTGTACAGCCTTATGTGAGGATGTTTCAGATAAACATTTAAACTTATCTACCTGCATTTATTTGGTTATATGATTTGAAAGATAAGCTCACGGAGAGGCCATGGCCTTCTTCCTTCTGTTGTGATGTCTCAGAGCACTGTCTGTAACACTAAGCACCGGTAAACCAAGGCTGCCAGTGAAGTACCTATTATGCTTAGACATGATCTGTGGAGATGACTTCTGACACCACGTTCTTAGCCTCAATAGGAAGATTATGATCTTGAGTCCATCTATAATGTTGCACTGTCTCATGCATAGTATCTGTTCTGTGAAGAAGTTAGAAGTTTTCTGCTTTCCGCTCTGAGTTTGCTATTGATTCTATGTTAATATCCTGGAAAATGAACTTCTGTGGCTGAGCAGCAAACACTGAAACAATTCAGTGACCTTCGTTAACTGGTTGATCAAAACTGTAGAGATGCCTTAGTGTAAGGTATGCATTCAGGAATGGAGTTTTCTAATTCATAACTAAAAAACTTTCTCTCCCTTCCCATATGATTGAATGAACAGATACACATACTGTTTACTACGTTACTGCTTTCCAACATCTGAAAGGATAGCATACAGATATGCTAGATAAAACAAGGTGAGGGAAAAAATGGGAGACATGCTACAGTCGAGGGCTGTAGGAGTAGAACAAGCTGATTTGGTATCCTACAGTATTCAGAGCAACGCCTATGCCCTTATAGCAGCCTCAGAGCATAGGGGTATAAATGGACAGCAGCAGGGTACCTACCCCTTCAGAAGTCTGATGCTTTCTGAGGCCCTAGGAAGGGGCAGACAATTCTCTCTCCAGAAAGTCCGAAACTTGTGCTCAGGAGTGTGAGATGGAAGGAAGACTCCTTTTGTAATTCTCTCCTTCTGCCTTCTAAATTAGCAGTGGTGCATGTTTATTAAGTGCTTTACAGTTCTTGTTTTAAGAGTGCATTATACCAGTGCTATTGGCTGCATCACATAAGTACAAAGTGTATTAAAAATATATATATATATCAGATCTGCATACATTTCTATGCATTTAGCAGATCTGCATCTGTGCTGTCAGCAGGTGTAATCGGAATCTGAGTCTTGATTGCTCTTCATGCCTAATTAAATAGTTTGTAATTATAATGGTGAAAATATCGTTTTCTAAAACACTGAAATTCTGTTTACCTAAAAGCTTAGTAGTTCCTTAAACCACCTCTCTCCACAGCCACCAGAGCAATAGTGGAATGGAAAAAAATGCACCTCTTTAATTCTTTTTCCCCTTTCTTCAGCCTATTGGAAAAATCAGCAAGTTTTTTGGTAAGAAATATAGAGATGCTGATTACATTTTTAATATATCTTACATATCCAATTCCATTGAGCTACAGTGTTGAACCAAGGCTGGGAGGTTTGCATCAGAAAGTTACTTTGTTACATGAGTGTAGTCACTGATGTTAAGTTTTTCACTCTGATCTTCCATCACTGCTTCTTCCCCACTTTTCTTCTGCACATTAAAATCTTTTTTCACCCTTCATGCTCCCACCAGGCATCGACTCACTGTTCTCCATTAACATTCCCAGATAAGTCAAAACACATCTCTTTTTTCAAAATTGTTCACTTTGGAATGCTATTAATGCTATCTACTTGAACATAAAGCCAGTCCTGATTCTTCTTTCACGTTTTAACTCCAACTTATTCTTCTTTTCCTTTCTATCTTCCTGAGCTCCTGAAATACGTTTCTTCTTACTCACTGCTCTCCAGCCCACTAACTCTGCAACTCTTGCTTTTTTCTTGTCTTTTCACAGGCTAAAATCTCCCAAGTCTGTGATGCTTTAGCAAACTTCCTTTTCACAGCAAGTTCTTCTTCCCACTCCCTTCTTAACTGCACTGTCCCTAATAGAAGCTGAGGGAGTGCTTAAACTTCTATTTTTCTGCTATCATCCAGACCTTCCTCTCCTTTCTCATTCATTTTTTAAAAGCTAGAGGATCAGAATGAAAAAAGTAGTCTATATATCCTGATTTATCCTGTGCAACAAGTGATAGCTCCAGCAGAATGATAAGCTATATGTAGTGTATATTGTATTGACGATACTTGTTTAGATGGAAGGTAGAATACATCCAGACCAGCATCATAAACACTGTTGAGCCTTAGCATTTATTGTTGTTTGTTGTAGAGTTTATGCTAATGTTTATGGTTCTAATGTTTTGTTTTTTTTTTAATTATTAATGTATTTAGCAAATAGATATATTAATTCTGTCTAATTAGTATATCTGGTTTTCCATATTGTTGCCTTTTTTCTTAGATCTACCTCATCTTCTCTTTGGAAAATATCCTGAATTTGCACTGTTTTCTCTCTTACATTGTAGCTCCCCCACAGTTTGTGGTGAGACCACGAGATCAGATTGTAGCCCAGGGTCGAACGGTGACTTTTCCTTGTGAAACTAAAGGAAATCCCCAGCCAGCTGTTTTTTGGCAAAAAGAAGGAAGCCAGGTAAGATATAAGTACCCTATGAATTTTTCAAGCCTTTCAGAAAAGTTATATATAGATTATTTTTTAAGAAAGATAGCTTTCAAAAGAATTTGTCTTTAAAACAGCTACTATCTTCTACCAACATTTTGTTGCTATTTTGTTTTAATTGTGAAGAGCACAGAGTCCATTTAAGTGGGTAAAATTTGCAGCAGGTATCGTGCAAAGATATAAAAAGCCATAGTATGTATCTTAAATACTTCATTCTGAAGCACCCAACAAACAGGTGGGTGAGACAAACATAGCAAATAAAGAGGTATGACTCAACTTTTAAGTAATCAGTGCCAGTAATTACAATTCACAGCTTGTCTAGACATGATCAAGTAGATACATAGCTAGCAAACTGATTTGCATTGGCGTATTCTCATACCACATCCAGATATGGTTTCAAATGCTCAACTTCTTTCTTCTGTAGAATTATCTCAGTATATTTCTGAATGTTTTTTTGTTTTTGTTTTTTTTAAATATTCCTGAATCCTTACTTTCATTGTGTGAAAGCAAAATTTCTGATGTTGCTAACGGGGTTGCAATCAGCCAGTTCTATCTTGCATAGCTTGATGTTTGAATGCAATATATTTTTTGCTGCCGTTGCTGCACAGGTAGAACTAAAGTAAAGCATTCTCACTTTTAACGTGCGGTTAGTATGTTAACTTTGAACATTGTAAACTATGTGCCAGGTTGCCCTTTTTTTTATCTGAGGAAAGATTGGAAGGAATAGATGAACATCCAAGGACAGGCCTTCTGCAACTTTGTGATGGAGCCTGTTGTGACTACGTCTGTCTATGTAGCTATACTGTGTGTCCTTTTCTTTTTGATCTGTAAGTCTTTTCAAAGCCCTCTGCACCTTTTTCCCATACAGTGAGATGTGGATTAACTAAGTATCCACCTTGTGCTGTGCAGTGCAGCTGTGCCTCTAACCTGGAGGCACTATGTAACAGCTCAAAGTGTGAGTTATGAACCTAACCACCTATTTCCAACTTTGAAACATCTGCTTGTTTCATCTTTTCACCAGGTCAGGTAACTGGCCAGAATGACAAACAAAAGCTAAGAGCATTTGGTGCCCTGTTGCATTTCAATCTTACAAAGGTGCAGTGGTTTTACCTTATGAGTGTAAGCTCATATGAGTGTAAGCTTAGTCTTGAATGTGTTTCTTTCAGCTCATTATTTACAAAACTTTAGATCTAACCTCTATGGATCACATTCTGGAAAAGCATGATATTGTGTGTTTCAATCATGTGAACATTTTTCCAAGGGGAAAGTAAAGTATCATCTTGAAATTACAGTGGGAAGTACTGATGTGCTAGCAAACATTTCAGAACACAGTCTTGTAGAGAATTTTAATAACATGGTAATGTTTATGTCAAGTGAGCTTATAGTGTCGCACTTGAATCTAATAGAGTGGACATCCATCATGCTGTAATAAAGAGAACTTCTAATTAAAGTAGAACATCATTTGCAGGATTAAAGTCATTTAGCGTAATTGAAAAGTGTTAATACTCTATTTTATCCTCTTCCATTGGTATCACTTCAAGGGTAAAAACATTTTAAGGTTAAAATGCATCTTGTGTCTTTAATTGAATGTTATTACCTCCTGATTGTACCATGTTGAAGCTGTTTAATTGCAAACCTGGAAAATTAATTACCATATTGAGAACCAGATCCCAAGGGTTAGAAAGTCCTTTTTTGACAAATAAATGCAACATAAAAATTGATACCTACATGGTTTGTAGTCAAACCTTGAAACATAACTCAAAGTGATTCATAATAACCATTATGTTAATCTGAATTGAGCATCATTTAAGTGTTAGCATCAGGTTACTGTTACCATCTCAATGTAGAAGTTGGCAGATTTTGCCATGAGACGTCAAAGAATAGGTGAGTTTCCATTTCATCATTAAAATCCGGACGATGGCATTTTGGCTGAATTAAAGCATTGTCCACTGAAAATATCTGACTTTTCACTTTTATGTGCGTGTTAAAAAGTTGTTGCCTGGATTTTCAATGCTTAATTCTGCTTTTACTCAAGCACACTACAGTTTGCAGCACCACTCTTAAGACTTAGAATAATGTTACGTAGTCATGTTAGCCCACTAACCCACTAATTGCAAGGCATTTTTAATTCTGAATCTATTTCTTCACACTATGTTTCTGAGCATAACCATCTTGAAAGGAGGGGAATTCCTGTGTAATTTCTTCTGCTGTCTTTTGACTAAACAGTTGGTCCTTTTTGTTTGGTAGCATGTTCCCCACAGTCTAACAGCCCTTCACCAATAAAATGTGCCAGGACAGGCCATCTGTACACTTTAAACTCTCTGGATTAAATTGAGATAAATCCAGAGAAACATCTGGATTTACACCCAAGGTGACTATTGTTTTGCTGTTTGCAACCCAGCATGCTCAGATGAGTAAACTCGCAGCTAGTTAAACTCACTGAGGTTGTAAAAAACATTAAAATAGTGGACTGTTCTGTAACTTAGGACAAACTGTAACCCATAAGTCACCTGATTCTTGAAAGGAAGATTCATGAGACTAATCAGCTCCTACTAAAGTGTAGAATATTCTCTGGGATGCGATACTCATGTCTCAGAAGAAAATATTCTTAAGAACAAACAAGTCTGTGCTGAAGATAAAAAGGTTAGTCTTACATTTTTAATGAAGGAGATTTGGTGTCTTTTTCTTCTTGAGTGTTAGGAGCTTGGCCCTACACTATCTTTCATTCTGTTTCCTTTTACTACTTGTATAATGAGTGAAAAAGGGAGTGAAGCTCTGCTGTATCAAAATTCTCTGTTTTCTCATAAAATTTACTTTTTGTACTCTTTTATTCAATAGGTATTTGTGCCAGGAACAGATTATTATGCAAGTTTCAAGACAGTTTAGAAAACCAGGCAACTTTTTTGAGACACCTTTAACCCTACAGCCTAAAATTGTTTCAGAATGTCCACACTTTTTCTTTTTTTTTTTTCCCTAGTTGAATCTGACATTTACTGAGTGGGATGTTATAATTTGAGGAAAAATTTTGTGTGAAAAATTTCTCAGAACACTGAAATGGAAAGGGGGCAAAGGGTGAGACTCATCATATGGTAACAGGTAGTCTATTAGGTTAATACAATTATAAAGATACTAACAATGTGAAATCTCTCTCTAATGTTGAAATCAGAGAGAAATACGTGAGTTTTACTTTAAAGCAGAATTTTTTGAAATCCAAGTTTTTTGCTTGCCAGTTCCTAATAATTTTGTTGTAAAACATTGAGGTTTACTACAGAAGTAGCAGATTTGCAGAAAATTAATTTAGTATCCTACTTTATACTTTCAGGTTTACTTTTTAGTTCATATAAATAAGCTTAAAAGTTAGTAGAGAGTCATTATAACACAGAGGAACAGAGGAACAGAGGAACAGTCACAGTAGTGACTTGAAGCTTATCATAGTGTGGAAACAAGTTTTGAGATATTCCTGACACAACAATTGCAAATTTTATACGGCAGGCTTATTGAGTTGATATTAAAGTCAGAGCCTTTTTGTTTGGAATTTGTGAATTCATTATTACTGTTTAATTTGTCTCCTCTATTTTTGTCATCAGGCAGTACTACCAACATTTCTACATACACTGCCTCTCTTTTCCCATCCTCTATTTACATAAAGAGCTGCTGTAGACAATTTAACTTTTTCCTTGTGAACACAACCCTCACCACTAAAACCTTTTCAGTCTTTTTCTGTATTATTGATTCATTCAATCCTTCATCATATTCAATGACTGTAACATCCATTTTAGTTATTCTTATTGACAGCTCTCTTTTCCCCAGTCCAACCAAAAGGCAACAAAGGCAAAAGCTAATCTCTCTGTTCTGTGCTAACTGGTGTCTTATTCTTTATATACATATTTCTTGATGATTTCTACTTCTTCACCCTCAAGGTTCCATGCCGTTTTCCTGCTTTGGTATATCTCAGTTTGAATTTCCTTTTACATCTCCTTTAAGCTCTATCATCCTCTGCCAGCTTCTCCTACTTTATGATCTGTTTTGTATCTTCCCAGGTTTACTTCTGTGCCATTCTCTTACTTTCTACTTTGCCCAGAACATATTCACTGCCAAACAATACCCCTTTGCTCAATTATTTTTGCTAGTTGTAAAATGTTTACTGCAGTATTATATCCTCTTGGTGTGATAGCCAGCTAAGTGTATTATTAAAATTATTAATTCAGAATGTTGATAAATGTATAACAAGTACAGATCACTCAAGTGTGATTGTTAGAAATTTTCTCTTTGCCTAAATCGCCAGCTAGAAAACACCATTATGTACTGTGAAAGGGCTGTTTCTGATTTGAACTGCAAAGCAGGGAAAGCTAGCTCTGTAGATTGATAATTTCAAAACCACCCACACTTAATTTTTCTTTTGATTGATATAAAAAGATTTATATCCCTGGCCAGCTGGTCGAGGGAGGTGATCCTCCCCTTCTACTCTGCCCTGGTAAGGCCTCATCTGGAGCACTGGGTCCAGTTCTGGGCTCCCCAGTACAAAAAAGACAGGGATCTCTTGGAAAGAGTCCAGCGGAGGGCCACAAAGATGGTGAAGGGCCTGGAGCATCTCCCCTGTGAAGAAAGGCTGAGTGAACTGGGTCTGTTTAGCCTTGAGAAAAGAAGACTGAGAGGGGACCTGATCCAGGTCTATAAATATCTGAGGTGTGGGGGCAGAGTGGTGAGGCCAGACTCCTTTCAGCAGTGTGTGGAGACAGGACGAGGGGAAATGGACATAAGCTGCAGCATAGGAAGTTCTGCCCAAATGTATGCAAGAATTTCTTTACAGTGAGGGTGACGGAGCACTGGAACAGGCTGCCCAGGGAGGTTGTGGAGTCTCCTTCTCTGGAGATATTCAAGACCTGCCTGGACACCTACTTGTGCGACCTGGTTTAGGGAACCTGCTTTAGCAGGGGGGTTGGACTTGATGATCTCTGGAGGTCCCTTCCAACCCCTACGATTCTGTGATTCTGTGATTTAAAGAAAAAATCAACATGTCTTTAATTGATAAAAAAAGCGATGCTGTTGTATTTTGAACTGATGTGAGATGAATTGTCTTTGCAGAATCTGCTCTTCCCAAACCAGCCTCTCCAACCCAATAGTAGATACTCAGTATCACCAACTGGAGACCTCACTATTACCAACATTCAACGCTCTGATGCAGGCTACTACATTTGTCAAGCACTTACGGTTGCTGGAAGCATTTTAGCAAAGGCTCAGCTGGAGGTTACTGATGGTAAGCTATAGAAATTCCTTTTTTTTCTTCTGTCAGAAGTATTTTAAAAGTTGTGCAAAAAAAAAAAAAAAGTCACAATTCATAAAAATAAACAGGTGAATTTCTACAAAACATACTGCAAGGATCTCTGCATAGTTCTCTACAGCATCAAAAAGAGTCTGACATCTAGTTTGCATTTTGCACACAATTCTTAATAGTCCAAACAAAGGATAAAACAACTCAGAGTAGGGTTGGGAAGAAGGGAAGCTGCTCAGTTCTCTAGAGAGAGACTGCAAATAGGTTGTGAAGAATTAATAGTTTTATGACTAAAGTAATGGGCTGGGGTGCAAAAATAAACAAGTCTAAATACCTGTCTTGGTCCCAGCCTTCGGTATTATGCTAAGCAACTTTTTTGGAAATATCCTTAGCTCAATTTAAGTGAACACAATTGCCTTGAATTAAGTGAACAGTGCCTTGGAGCACTGTTAAAATAAAACAGCTATGTAGTGTAGCCTTTTAGTTTACATCTGTGTAGGAAGTGAAAGTACTTCACTTCCTCAGTGCTGTGTTCTAATAATTTCTCAGTACAGTTAGACATGCAAAGAGTTATTTAAATACACTGTCAGAGTAGAGTTGGCAAGAAAGGAAAAGTACTACATGATCTGATGATGCTTTCACTTTCAGAATTTTGGGCTTGAATCTTATTGTGCCTTGAAGTTTACCTTGGTCTGTGTACAAACTCAACCCTTTACATAAGTCAGAAATCCTGTTGATACCCCTCTTCATCTTATTGTGACTAGAAGGCAGTTTGCATCCTTTAATGTTAACAGCAAGAGAATTCCTCTAATGCTAGGAGACCATGGCATTCCCTTGCATCATTATTCCTTATCTTAACAGAATCATTAAATTTCTCCTGACAGACTTTGATGAATTTTTGCCATTAAAACTGTTGTTATATGCAGAGGTCTACTTTTATGGTTCCCTTAGAGACCTGCCTGCACCATGAAAGTTTGAAAAGATGTCTAATTCTGAATAATCTGACTTTTCATAAGAGCATATTCATCACAAATGACAGGTAGAGAGGTTCAGGCACATGTTGTAGAGGTCTGAGCATTAATTTGATGCCTTTTCTTTGTTTTCCAAAAGCTGTCTATATTTTTATGACAAGGGGAGATAATTTCTGCCTTATCCTTGCATCTTTACAAGCATATTGCTTTTTGCTAAAGCAGTTTCTGGAGACTAAAGGCTAACCTTCGCTCTGCAATCTCTTTAAGTCCTTTCTGTCATGATCTATGACAAAATGATGCATTTTCATTCAATTCAAATTTAAATGTAGATTAAAAGGTCATTTAAAATTAATGGAAAGGCAGTATTTTTTAATATCTGTCCATAGCACTGCCTGATTCAGTGCCATGAGTGTGATTGGAATAAATAGAACACACAAACATTGGCTAGAAGGGCATTGAGCTGTTAATGGTTGCACCTGCTGATGCTGTACAGATTTACTGCAACATGGGCCGAGAGGATCAAATCAGGTTCAAGGATATCAGTGATGAAAATTCTTCCTTTTGACAGCCCAGACCTGTGGTCCATCTTTATCTATTTCTTATATGAGATAAAAAAAATAATCCTGCCTGACCTGTTTGGAATTTTTATTAGTTTACTTAAAAAGTCAACAGAAAGCTCATAATCGTGTCCATGCTAAAATGCAAGCTTAATCACAATTAGTTCTGATTTGATTTGACATTCTTTCTCCTTTGCTGAGCTCTGCTGCTGAAGGAATGCAAGGCCTGTGTTCTTCAAATGCTTCCCAGAACTTACTGTCAGTGTGATCGTTACAAAATAATGAAAGGTTGCTTTATAGAAATACTATTTCATCCTTGAGTCAAAGGGCAGGTGAGGTCAGGAGAAAAGAGCCAAAAAAACATTGTGAAACTGAGATTATATACATGAAAGTACCATTAGATCACAGATATTTTTAAATTGCTTTCAGTTAGGAAGTTAACCATAAATGTCTAACTAATCTGTTTTAGTTGATGTTGAGCAGAGGTTGTGGAAGCTAGAGATCTTTATCAGTAGGGAAATCTATTGATTTTAAAAATATGATAAAAGATAAACGCTGTGCATGCTAGCTATACACTTAAGCTTTAGTGTCCCAGTTTTTGGCTGGGGATTCCAGTTTCACTTCATAGCCCAGAATTTTTCTGTTTGGTTAATGATTTAATAATAGTGGCGAACCATCTTTTTCATTTTGAACACATTTTTGTTTGATCCAGGGTAATTTAGATCCAATTGAAGTTCCAATACAGAATGAAAACATATGTCATGTGCAGAAAAACAAGTGCTTAATTATACCATATATAACAGTGTTTCAGTTGTTACATTTTTGCACTTACAAGTCTTTACTGGAAATATTTTTAACTCAAGTGTTCACATGAGAAGAGATTACTAGCTGTGATGAAATATGCTGAGTTGAGTGATAATTTTGCTGATTATGGACGGTGCTAAGAGCCCATAGTGTATTTGAAATTCAAATCTTATGTTTTCTTGAAAGGCTATAATATGATCTACTGTCTAATGCACATCTGGAAAAGCAATATCAAATCTTAACACTCCTTTCAAACTCAAGAAGTGAATATGCAGATTGGAGTCTTGAAATGACATATCATGCAAATAAAGCAAGCACCTCTCTCGAACTATGTATGTATTCACGATAAGAATGAAGTACATTTTTAATTTATTCCATAGATTTATCCACCATGCACAGAATATTTTGAAGAAAACTCCAATTTCTGCTTACCTATCTTTATTTAAATTTACATTATTTGTATATATTAATAGAAAATTTGACCACTGTTTGTCAGCTGTAGGATCTGCCTACAGTTTACCCAGCAGCTGCTGTTTGGGATGAGTACTGGATGGAGGATCAAGCTTAACATCCTGCAGTAGATTTCTCTGACAACATAAGAATGAAATGTTTTAGGATGCTCAACAATGTATTTAGAAAATATAGCAAATATGACAGTTCCAAACAGCCTCTTGTGAAGCTTTTGCAAAAAAAAAAAAAAAAAAAAAAAAAAAAAAAAAGTGGAGGAAGAAATGGTCTCTGCTTTCCCTTTCTACTTTTTGATGCATGAAAAACTTAACATGAGCCAGCAGTGTGCTCTTACAGGTTGGAAAGCAAATGGTATCCTGGGGTCCATCAGAAGAGGGGTGGCCAGCAGGGAGGTGATTGTCCCTCTCTACTCTGCTCTTTTGAGACCCCATCTGCAGTACAGATCTGGAGCCCCCACTACAAAAAAGACAGAGAGCTGTTGGGGAGGGTCCAGAGGAGGGCCACAAAGATCATCAGAGGGCTGTAGCACATCCCCTACGAAGACAGGCTGAGGGAGCTGGGCTTGTTCAGCCTGGAGAAAAGAAGGCTGCGGGGTGACCTCATTGCAGCCTTTCAATACCTAAAGGGAGCCTAAAGAGGGGAGGGGAATCAAATTTTTGAAAGGGTAGATAACAGCAGGACAAGGGGAAATGATTTTAAGGTGAAGGATGGAAGATTTAGATGTATGTCAGGGGGAAGTTCTTTACAGAGAGAGTGGTGAGGTCCTGGAACAGGCTGCCCAGAGAGGTTATGGATGCCCCGTTCCTGGAAGTGTTCAAGGCCACGTTGGATGGGAGCCTGGTAGCCTGGTCTAGTATTAAATGTGGAGGTTGGTGGCCCTGCACGCAGCAGGGGTGTTGGAGCTTGATGATCCTGGAGGTCCTTTCCAACCCAAGCCATTCTATGATTCTATAACTCCCACCTCTCAGGAGAGCACCCTGCCCTAACATAGTGTTCATTATAAGAATTTTGTGAGTTGTGTCTCATTTTCCTTTGTCATTCTCTGTTTTTAATTTCATTTTGTAATTTGACCAAATTCCACCTAAATTTGCACATAATTTTAGTTGATCCAAATTACATTTGTAGGGAATACACTATTTATTAGCAAGTAACATTTCCTCTCTTAGTCTGCTCAAAATTTAAGCTCCATTTTATCAAAAAAGCAATCTGGTATTTTTCCAATTGCCAGAACATGTGAATATATGGCTGCTGGAAGATAGTTTCAAAATCATTTTTTGTTGTTGTTGTTCTTTGCTGTTGTTTTTGAATGAAATTAATTTTGAGGTTACTTCAAATTTTTTTGCAAATATGATTTTGTCATATGAAATGTTTTGTGAAATAATGGATACAAATGTTTCATAGTAGGAGAACAAAAAATGTAAAATAAAAAAAATCAAAAGTGTAAAAGAAGCTAAAAAAATACCCTACCCTTTTGTGAACACTTTCCATTATTTTTTTTGTTCTTAAGGATGCTTATTACAATATCTTTCTAAAGCTCTGAATTCTGTGTCCTTACTTTGGGTGACACCTATGTAGTGGGAATGCAAGCACATATACACACATTTTAGAGAAGATTTACAAGTCAGACTTGTGAAGACAATATAGTCATTCACAGATCAGTGGAAACCCTAAGTGTTCATTTAACCTTTAGCCTTAGTGTCATGGAAACCTGTAGTGGTCTTTCACCCATAACACCCTTGAAAATGAAGATTCCTTCTGGCCAGGAGACTTTCAATTACATTATTGATCAAAGCTATTTAAAGGATTATGAGCTCCTCATTTGAGCTGTAAAAAAAAATAATAATAATAACAATTACATGGAAAAGAACAATATCTGAAATGCTGTAGGTTTTGAAAATACTTATGTTGCTACATATACAAAAGGCAATTAGGTGCAGGAAATAACAATTGAAAAGTTAGCAAAATAAGGTGTTTTTTTTTCCTTAATTTTTTACTAGCTAGAAAACTGGGAGTTGCTGTTCTACTCCGAATTTAAATTTTAGTTTGAATTCGCTGCCAGCATACCTAGAGCTTAAGTGTGTGTAAACCGAGATGGACTTTTGTTTCACTAAGTAACTGAACTGTGTGATCATAAGGAACCTTAATGAGATCAAAACTTGGATATCAAGATGAAAATGCATTACATTCTATCTTTTCATGTCCTATCTCTAATGCCAGCTGGTAATATTTTAGAATTTTCAAAATACCTTGCAAGTTCTATGGCCAATAAAAATCTGAATTGACATTAGATTTTTTGTTTGAATTCCAACAAATGTGATAAACTCACACTCCAAGTCTTGCTAATTTCTATAATTCTATCCATTGTATCTTTTGTTAAAAAAAAAAAAAAGAAAAAGTATTTTTGTGGCATTAGAATTTCATAACCAATTATTAGTGCCACCAACATAGCCCTAGCATTTCCTGTTTATTAAACAGTATAATGAAAATACTTTGAATCTATTGAAGGTTCCAGAGGTTTTTTGAGGCATCTCAAACAGCTCAAATACAATAGAAAGCATATTTCTTCAAATAGGTTATTTTCACTTCATTGTTAGAGTAGGATATTGTGTGTGGAATATAATAATCCAGATTCTCAGAATAAAAGATTAAAACTCAATTGACATTAGTGGAAGCAGTCTGATTTTTACACCATCTAGGAGCTAATCCTGTCTATTATGATATTTAATGTCATACTTAGTACTGTGAGATTGTTCAAAGATTAGGAACAGCAGCAATGTAGCAAGTAAATATATAAAAATGGATGCTGGATTCTTTTGTACAGATTTTATAACATTTTTGACTTTTACAATTCAAACATTTCACATTCATTTTGTGTAAATACGTTATTTATTAACATGGTGTTATACTGTGCTCATCAGTTGACTGTGAGAATACGTTCAACAGCATAATTATTTATGAAAAATTATTCTTTCAAGAAAAGCGAATGTGAGCATTTTACCTCATCTTTAAGATATCTCACTGACCATGGAATGAGGCTTGTATGCACTCATGCACTAATTCACCAGTTACAGAATCCCTTATGGAGCATTTCAAGCATGCAAATGTAAATTATTAGGAAAAAAATAACAGAGTTCATTGCTTTAAAAGGTGCTCAGATAAACTGATAAGCACACTGTTAAATGGCTTCATAAAGTCTGAAATATTTTCCACTGGAAAGAGTTATCATTTAAGTTGCACTAAATGTTTTGTAACACTCTTAGGTATTTTTGCTATGGACTACACCTAAGTTGTGAATGATTGAGGAATATGGTTGGTACCTGTGCTAGAATTCATAGAGTGTTTCACTTTGAACTTGGACAGATTTTCCCTTTTAGGCCTTAAATCTGATAAGTCATTAAAAACGTTTTGATCTGACACTTAATCATGTGCTTTTTTAAACATGTAATGTAAGTGCTTTCCTAAATTGGATGAAATAAGAAATGCAGCATAGTTCTTTTCTAAGATCTTTATTGTCATTGTGTCTTAATCAAATGGATCTGAGGATCTTTGCTAGCAGAATTTTATATATGTAAGTGTTATCTTACAGTAGCAAAATGAACCCGTTCAAAAACTGTTTTCAAATATACCGATCAAATATTAAGATGTGTCTGTGAGTCTTGCAAAAATAATGTTCATAGCCCTGTTGAGGCTAACATAAACCAATCTGTTGAAAGTGGTACAACATCAAGCAAAGGACTAAATGTAGCACAACATTGTCAAAGTCGTGAATGCCAATATATGTGTCGCTGTTCAGTCTTGACAGATAGACCTCCACCCATCATCCTCCAGGGGCCTGTCAATCAGACACTGGCAGTGGATGGGACAGCTCTGCTGAAGTGCAAGGCTACTGGTGACCCGCTTCCTGTTATCAGCTGGTTAAAAGAAGGCTTCACTTTTCTGGGTAGAGACCCTCGAACTTCCATACAGGATCAGGGAACCCTTCAGATTAAAACTCTGCGGGTGAGTAACAATAACAAAGCAAATGCTACAAGTAGTATGTGGCTAATATGAAGCTGGTAGTGTGCCTTAGGCAGCTCTACTATCTTGATGTCTTCTGACTTCAAAGTTAACTTAGTTGTCTCCTTTACCATGCAACATTCACCAAGGACAAATCTTATTATTTTACTCTTTGTCATTGTGGTAGTAAAGGGAAAAAAGAAGAGCTGACTTAACAACAGATACTACTGCAAGAAATCCTTTGAAAATAGAATTATTTATGTTGCAATAAAGCATGAGTGGCAGGTGGGTAGACATGTAAGATGACAGGATCTGGTTATCTTTCAGATAGTCTTACCCTGAAGCCATTGGTCTTTTGACTCAATTAAAACTTAGAGTCATTCATTTTCAACACCTGAACATTATTTTCCAGGGAGCCAATGTGCTAGAAAGGGATTTTGGAGTCCATCAAGGCTTTTGCTGTGGTCTTTCTCCATCATTGAGTCTTGGCAGTCTTGAGTTGAGCTGATGAATTCTGATGTTAGCTGCAGGTGTTTCATAAGGCTATGGATGGGAGATGACAATTCATACTGTGACATACATGCAGTCACATGCAGAAGGATTTCTGTTCAAAATGAAGTGCCTATAAAAATATTTACATTTTGATAGATACGATAATATTATATTTGAAGGTACAAAGAAATCTTGCAGTATTCTAGGTAGCATAACACCAGACTTTGTTGATAAACACTGTATCACAAATCTTTCTTTGGGTTTTTATTTTTTTACCTGTTTAAATAGATATTGCACTTTTCTGTGTATATGTGAAGAAGCATATGTCTAGAAAAATACTAAGGTAATGTCCTTACTTGTTAAGAACTTATAGAGAGTTTCAGCAGCCTTTTAATCTAATCAACATAAATTTCTGAACATTGACTTGTCGTCCAAAAAAATTTCCATAAATGTAGCTGTTGGGGACAAGGTAAAAACAGCAGTTTTGTTTTCTGGTGCCATCTCATCAGTGATAGTAGATGAATTGTTAACCTCCTTGGAACAAAATAGAATTTATTAAAAAATTTATACTAGCTTTCCTTGAGTAAACAATTTATCCTTCCTCCCTGGGCTGAAGGCAGGTTTAGGCCATGAAGGTTAATGCATTTTTCCTGTAGAGATGGATTAAAGAGTGCGCTTGAATTCTCCAGATTCCCCAGTAGTGTTAGAAAAACGCAATTAAAGGTGGAAGCTTAGTGATTTCAAACAAATTTTCAGGCATCAATGATGGGTTGCTGTGGAGTGTCCATGAGGCAGAAGCTCCTGGGATACCTGTCTGCATGCAGCTACACAAATAACAAAATAAGGTCTGAATCGTGCCAGCGCATTTATCTTGCTGATAGATGCACAGTGTCTGTAAATGAAATGAAAAAAATTGCTTGCAAGGAGAGAAGGAAACAGTACTAGCAGTGAGTGTGGTTTTGAAAGACATGAAGCTTTTATTGATCCATAAGTGGCTCATTCACTAGTAACTGATTTTCCTTAAAGGCTCAGAAAGACACTTCTTGTAAACTCCTTGATAACAGTAATGTGCACTGCTCAAGTCAAACTTACTAGCCAAAACTACACAATTCTATAAAAAAACAATTTTCGCCTGTAGGTTGCAATTTTTGTGAATTAAATATAGCTATAAATCAGGAGTGTTTAACTTTTCTTTCAGATGTACTACAGCAAGAACTGTCAATACTTCCTAAGGAAAAAAAGCCCCCAAATATGCCCAAGAATAGCTCAAGTACACTTACACGCCTATCTTCACAATAACGTTTATCACCTTCATCCTCAACCCCTAGTCCTCACTTATTTCCTCCCCTCACAATTAATAATCATTATCAATTGATAATCAATATGAAAGATATAAAGATATGGGTAAAGATGAGCCTCTACTATTTAATCCTTTGAGACTATCCTCTTCTGCTATGTAACTAATCTCTTTATGTATGTAAATCAAATTATTCAATATTCTGCAGCAATCATAGTGAACCAAGAGCCACAGTCATTAATGTAAATCCAGAGATTTTTATAATGAGTCAATCATCCAGTTACCCTGGAGGATAACTAGAAAACTGCATATTTCACTCACTCAGTACCATTTTAGACAGGTCAAGACTGGTGAAAATCTTCCTTCTGATATGAAAAAATGTAGTTTGCAAGATTTAAATGTCTGCTTTAACGAAGGAAGAAAACTATTATACTGAATAGCAACACTTTTCCATTGACCTTCCCTGTTGTTTTTTTTCTCCACCAAAACACCAAAAAAAAAGTAAAAATAATTGAATTATCAATAGAATATTGTATCTAATCTGTATCTAATCTGTCTTCAGTCTGGAAGTTAGATAATTCACCACACTTCCAGCTTGCTTTGTATGTTGAATTTGCCTTCTGCAAGTTAGTCTGTTTTGAATTCCACATACTTCATTGAGTATGCCATACACCATCTGTCATGGTGGGACACAAATGAAGTTGAGAACCGCAGCATCCTCAATTATCACATAATGAAGAATCGTAGATTTAACAAAAACTCAGAAGAAGCAAAATAGAATACAGTACTTCAGAATGCTATAAGACTCCCTCCTCCAGAAATCTGCCTCTTTTCAAGAGTCTTTCTCATTTAGTTAGCAGGTCCAAAGGAGGGCCACAAAGGTGATCAGAGGGCTAGAGCACCTCATCAATGAGGGCATGCTGAGAGAGTTGAGGCTCTTCAGCTGGAGAAGGAAAGGCTCCCTGGGGACCTTATGACGGCCTTCCAATACGACAAGGGGGCCTGCAGGAAAGTTGGGGAGGAGCTTTTTATAAGGGCATGTAGTGATAGGATGAGGGGAAATGTCTTTAAACTGGAAGAGCATAGATTTAGACTAGATATTAGGAACATTCTTTACTGTGAGGGTGGTGAGATGCTGGAACAGGTTGACCAGTGAGGTTGTAGATGCCCCCTTCACTCAAGTCCAGGCTGGATGAGGCTGTCAGCAACCTGGTCTAATGGGAGATGTCCCTTCCTATAGCAGGGACGTTGGAACTAGATTGACCTTAAAGGTGCTTTCCAACCCAAACCATCCTATGATTCTATGATTCTATGATTTCTGTATTTTGAATTTCTGAGACATTGTCAGAGGAGTTTAATTATTCTTTGTATTTCATGGCAAAATTCAAGTTATGCTTTTTTTTGATAAACTGCCATTAACTGGTTGCTTTCTTCCCTTAAGAATGACATAGTCCCAGTCTATTGGAAGAAAATGCCAACAAAAATCTAACAGTACAAAATTAAAAATCAATTAAATTATGTGTCTACAAGTAATGTAGAGAACATCTCACTAATTTTCTTTTACATTCTTTTCAAAGAGTTGGGTATGAACATTTGTTATAGTTCCAATCTGTGTTTTCCAGATCACCAATTATAATTCCTTAAAGTCCCATAAACCTTCTTGAATGCGGTCCTACTTTCATTAAATCAACTGATGGTAAATGTAATTCTTCTCCTTTATCTCTACACTCAGCATTTTCCCTCTTCTTCAATCTCCAGACTACCATTCTTTATACACAGTGGTAGGACAACTCTTCTGTATGTTCTGTGTTTTGCAAAGTCACAGTTTTCCATCCACTTCTGTTGTCTTCTCTAATTCTTGTCATATAAATCTTTACTTTAAATCAAAGTAAGGAATAGTAAAATACCTGGCAAATTTTCCAGTAAAGCAATAATTTATAAGAACAATAATGAGATTAATATTGATGGAATAAATTAAAAATCTTTCCAAAAATAAATTAGGGCTATATGAACTGACATAGGAATCACAATTTAGGGTCTTTATCTACCAAACTGCTTTGCAAGACTGAAATAAAATTTCATGTGCTACAGAAGAAAGGTAAGCATGGTATATGATCCGGTTTAACTATACCGTTTTAAAATTGCTTGGAGGACTGTGTGTAGAAATAACCGTTGTTAAGATCTTAGAAACAATGTACATATGTATTGATGACCTGTATAAATATGGCTTCATCTGTCATAAAACCATAAGATGATGGAATAGCTTTCCTGAGACTAGAGTATCTCTATGTCATTGTGGGATAATGAACTGTGAGTTTTCATCCTCTAAGGAAAAATTGTTGTTGTATTGTTTGCTGATTTCAACTGGGTTTCTTAACAATAAAAAGGTTGACACTGTCTGAAACGTTCGTTCTGTACCACTTACATACTTCACTGATACAATTAAGAATATGAAAATTACAATTAGAAAAGTATTAAAAACAAGTAATCTTATTTTAGTCCTTTAAAAGTAAGCCACCATTAAATTCTTATTTTTAAATGTCTGGTGCCTTTTAGGCTGATATAAAGTGTAAAATAAGTCTTTCTTTTCAATAAATATATAGGAAAAAAAAATTAGAATAAATTCTGTCATATGATTCTGAAAGGTAAAACTTGCTTTTAAATGTTCTTAATGTTAGCTGTCTGATACTGGAACCTACACTTGCGTTGCAACAAGTTCAAGTGGGGAAACATCATGGAGTGCTGTTCTGGATGTGACAGGTAAGTAATATCCAGAGGCCGTTTTCAGATGGCACAGAATGAAAAGTATAGTATAAAATAGAGCCTTATGAGTCAAATAATGTCTTCTAGAAATTCTAGGTGTGAAATAGAGAAGGTTTTAAGTGGGAAGGATTCATTTCTTCAAGTGTCTCAGACTTCATTGTTAGCACTGAAACTGATCTGCATATAGGAATTTTCTCAGACTTCTAGTAGCTGATGTTCTGACATTTTATGTAAATATGAGCAAAGCATGGGTTTTTTTGTTACTCCTTTTTTCTTTTTTTTTATATAAACTTTTGACTTTTGTCTTTTTTTCCTATAATGTATATGTAAAGAATGATAGTTCCTCATTAAAAAAATATACCTGATAATGCAGCAGTTGACTTAGTTCTTAACAAATTAAAAGCATTGATGAAGCTGATTATGCAGATATTTGGCATGCTTTTCCTTTTAGCCTTCTACTTTGGTCAAACTATCTAATTGACAACAAAAAGTAATTATTTTACATTTGCTCCTTGCAGAGTTGGGTGGAGCAACAGTCAGTAAAAGTTATGACATAAATGACCTCCCTGGGCCACCATCCAAACCTCAGGTCACTGATGTTACTAAGAACAGTGTCACCCTGTCCTGGCAGCCAGGGACCCCTGGAAGCCTACCAGCTAGTGCATATATCATTGAGGCTTTTAGGTATGTGAATTATTCTACTTCAATCTCCTTCCTTTCTAATTTTGCTTAAATCCTAGTACCAGCTGTTCTGGTATTTGGTGTTCTTTTGGTTTCTACACGTATCACTAAAAGTTCAGTAAAAGATTTAATTCCAGTGGCAGGCATTGATTCTTTCTCCTTAAGTGTTTTGTTTTGCTTTGTTTTTTAATATGTCATCACATTTTCTTAAGTCGTGCAGTAGTGAAGCATTTAACTTTTTCTTCAGGTCAGTGGAAACATAAATGGACAATGTACTCACTATTTATTACTTTTTCCTTAGTTCTAATGATCACCCTGGGAATGTTGTATTTCAAACCATTTGGGCTTGAGTTACTTATACTGTTGTAATACAAGCAAACTGAAAACTAATAGGCAACCTTTAAATCACTCTGTGTTTTTCTTCTCCTGTTCTTGTTAAAACAGCACCAATTAAATAGTTAAAGAACTTTAAAATTCTGCACTTAGC
The DNA here is from genome assembly GCF_905368555.1 of Meleagris gallopavo. Lineage (NCBI taxonomy): Eukaryota > Metazoa > Chordata > Aves > Galliformes > Phasianidae > Meleagris > Meleagris gallopavo. Next base: position 95,465,529 of record NC_139404.1, on the reverse strand, counting down.
TGTTTTTGATGGAATAAAACTTTTAACTGTAAAGAATGATGTTCATAATTCAGGATTTCATCATGCAGCCTGAAATTGAAGAGGATCCAGCTGTTCTATTCCACACAGCAGCACTTAATGCATTGTAGGAAAGAACTCCTGGGCCCCAATTCAGCAAGTTTGTTTAAGCATAAGCTGTATCCCTCATGTGTATTACAAGAGTAGTATTCTGCATATAGATGTGTACTTTCTTACATGCTTTTCTACATCAACATATTCAGACAATAATCAATAATATAGTTTATCTTTTGATTAATATTCTAGCAGGAATTTATCAAAATTATATGCTTACAAATTTAAAACATTATTGTGATAATGTTTTATCTGTATATGTTAATATACAAAATACATCATTATTGTGTGTGCAGATTGGTGATTTTGTTCTGGGACTTGTACTTTTCTTAATGTATTAAATGAATGAAACAATTGAATCAAAATGGAACTAGCAGTTTCATTTTTATTTTTTTTTTCCTTTAAGATGTTACATTTTCTGCTCAATTCTGTACAACAAAGCAGAATAAAGTCAAATTTTGCCCATAAACTTTTATGATATTTCACCTTGGATAAGCTTTAATGGCACGCCATCAAAAACTTTTACAGGAGCCAAGGATTTTTATTAAAAGCAGTTTTAAAAATTACAGCTGAAATATCTTCATATAGTGGATTGTAATCTAATTATATTGCCATTCAAATGAAAATGTAGTGACATAAAGAATATTCATATAATTTTCTTAATTTACAAGCTTTTTTTCAGAAGATTCTTTGTTAACTTTGAGTATGAATTTAGTTCAAGTATTCTTTTTTCTAATGACAGTTATTGACATAATTTACTTAGCAACGTAGAAATTTATTCTTTTAACATTTTTTTCTTTTCTAAGGTTTATGTTCAAGATTGGCCTATTTATCATTCAAATTTCCTTTGCTGCTTTCCACACTTTCCTTTTGCAGGTGTTTGCTAGAGTGATAGAAAAAGCTTTTGCTTTTAGTGAAAGGAGAAATACTTTTGAAAGGTCTGTCATTTTTTTATGCTTTTTGATATGTTAACTGAAATTATAAAATATTAGTTTTGTCTTGTTCTTATATATTTTTTTTTTCCTGCAGATCCCCTTTTATTTCCTTGTTTTCTTATGTGTTAGTCTATAATCTTCAACATTTTCTTATTGCAGTCAATCTGTGAGCAATAGTTGGCAAACAGTGGCTAACCATGTGAAGACCACTCTCTACACTGTGAGAGGACTGCGACCCAATACAATCTACCTGTTTATGGTGAGAGCTATCAATTCACAAGGTCTGAGTGATCCCAGCCCTATGTCAGATCCCGTCCGAACACAAGGTAAGAGTAATTATTATGGCTTACATGCTTGAACTAAAATTTAAAAAAAAGAAACTGAAGGTTGACCATTAGGTTTGGCCTTTTTATGTTATCACTCTGACTGAAGGAATCTTGAATACAACTTAGCTAATAAAGACAGTCCAATGATTGCTTTATTTATTTATAATTTATTGTTATTTATATTCCAGATTTATATCTGGAATTTAGGAGAAAGCTAAGGATAGTTTAGCCATGCAGTGCCTTGGCACATTTTTATTTTGCAGTTCATAGATTGTTGCTGTGCTTCTTGATGGCACTCAAACTTTTCCAAACATGTCCTCTCTTGGTTGTTGTTGTTGTATCCTTACTTTCTATTTTCAATCCTTTATTCATCTCCGTTATCTAGCAGAGATACACTGTTATGATAAGGACAAAAAACAGGCAAAACACCTTATTTTGCACTAGTATTAATACAAGAAATGCAAAAAATATCCATAGGATATTGGTAAATCTACTCCAACATTTGTGCAGATTATTCATATAGATTAAGGCATCTGTATGATGGAGAGTATTTCAAAGCTATTCTGAGAAATGTATAGACCTTCAACTTATATCAACATTTCTGAATTTTTACATTCATAATTCACTGCATAATAAACCCTGAGGGAAGACTGAAAGGAAATCCCTTATTTGTAGGCTACTGATATAATTGATAGCTGTGATCCTCCATGTCTTGTTTCAGGACTGTTTGATGACTATAAACTCTGTTCATGTTATACTCTGCTCTAACTGTGTATAGCTGCCACAAACAAATTTCACTGCACAGCATGGATTTTTTGGCTTTAAGAACATATTGCTTGAGTACTTCATTCAAGAATGTACTTTTGCATTTAAGCGTATTGAAGTACAGGAATTAATCATTCTTTTAAATCATGATTTCTTCATTTTCAAAGTAATAGCTCCTCTCACAGTTAATTTACATTGAGATTATCTATCCCTGTCTATGGAAGTTAGAAAACTGTGTAGGAGTGCCTGCGCATCCTGTGTCAGTCTCCAGCATGTGTAATTGGAACTATGTTTTTTGTAGGTTCTGGATGGACAGAAAGGAAATGAATAGGGTGGTATTGCTTTATCACATAGCCAATAGATCCAGCCTCTCATTCCAGTCTATTCCTGAATAAATCTGTCATTAAGAATTACCTCCTCAAAATATTAATAGCAATAATAAATAAAAATCATTGTTGTAAAAGGAGAAAGAGGTGTTTTCTGAAAAGCTGAAGGAATAAGTTGAGGAGGGATTCCATAGCTTCACTGTCCATGGAGTATTGCAACTTCTTTCTTACTCTCCTGTTGTGATAAGGAGACTTATGCTTTTCTTTGCACCAGCCTTTAGTCTGAATAACTTATCACTTAGTTAAAAATACAACTTTATTTGGCATTTGAATGTCAAGTGAAGACTTTTTATCTGACATACTGACAAGCAATTTGATTTCAGTAAAAACATGTCTTTTAATTAGCTACAGCATGTGTTGCAGCTTCCATTTCCAGAAGCTGTTTAGCAGTCAAGCACACTGAAACATGTACAGGATTTATAGCTTCTTTGGTAACCTCCAGTTTAATGAAATTAAATCATAAAATCAATTGAAAATTAGCATAATGTTTTGATGTGATTTCTAATTATGCCTGAATTCAATTCAGGCTGACAGAGGAAGCTGACACATGCAGGAAAGCCTGTTCACAGCGACCACTGAGGAAGAGAGAAGCAGTTATAACCATACTATATAATATTAATTTGCAACAGGTGTCTGTTGCAGCTTTAATGTCTGGCATTTTATTTCCTGGTAATAAGCATAGCAAAAGGCAAGTAGTATAATTTTATGCATATTTTCACCAGTGAACTACAAGTAGACAATAAGGGGCTATGAAAAGGCTTACCTTAAATGACTTCTGTCAAATAAGGACAGAGAAATCAGTAATTGCTCTAGGAAAAGATTTGACATTGGTTGGATTATTAGCAGACTGGAGCACTTCAACGAAACTATCTATAATCGTATATGAAACTATGTATAATCATATCCCTGCAATTTAGATTACTGTCTACTAGTAGGAAGTTCACTGGAAGCTGTAAAAGTGAACTTAGAGAAAATATACCACCAATTTAATTTTAGGGACCTCTTAAATTTGATTGGGATATCCTTCTTGAGCTGCTTTTCCATGAGTCATGATTTTATTATGCCAATATTTGAAGATTTGGTTATGGGTAGATCAGCTGGAAAAGGAGGTTATCAGGAGTAGTCAGCATGGGTTCACCAAGGGGAGGTCGTGCTCGACCAACCTGGTGGCCTTCTATGATGCTGTCACATGCTGGGTGGATGGGGGAAGAGCGGTAGATGTAATCTACCTTGATTTTAGAAAGGCATTTGATACTGTCTCCCATGCCATCCTTATAACAAAGCTGAGGAAGTGTGGGATAGACGAGTGGACAGTGAGGTGGGTTGAGAACTGGCTGACTGGCAGAGCGCAGAGGGTCGTCGTTGATGGTGCAGAGTCTGGCTGGAGACCTGTGACCAGTGGTGTCCCCCAGGGGCCTGTGCTGGGTCCGGTCTTGTTCAACATCTTTATCAATGACCTTGATGAGGGGATAGTGGCCTCCCTCAGCAAGTTTGCTGATTATACGAAGTTGGGAGGATTGGCTGACACGCCTGAAGGCTGTGCTGCCATTCAGCGAGACCTGGACAGGCTGGAGAGCTGGGCAGTAAGAAACCGGATGAGGTTCAACAAAAGCAAGCGTAGGGTCTTACACCTAGGGAGGAAGAATTGCATGCACCAATACAGGCTGGGGGATGAGCTGCTGGAGAGGAGCTCTGCAGAGAGGGACCTGGGCGTCCTGGTCGACAACAGGTTGGCCGTGAGCCAGCAGTGTGCCCTCGTGGCCAAAAAGGCCAATGACATTCTGGGGTGCATTAAGAAGAGCGTGTCCAGCAGGTCGAGGGAGGTGATCCTCCCCTTCTACTCTGCCCTGGTAAGGCCTCATCTGGAGTACTGGGTCCAGTTCTGGGCTCCCCAGTACAAAAAAGACAGGGATCTCTTGGAAAGAGTCCAGCGGAGGGCCACAAAGATGGTGAAGGGCCTGGAGCATCTCCCCTGTGAAGAAAGGCTGAGTGACCTGGGTCTGTTTAGCCTTGAGAAAAGAAGACTGAGAGGGGACCTGATCCAGGTTTATAAATATATGAGGTGTGGCGGCTATAGCGGTGAGGCCAGTCTCTTTTCAGTGGTATGTGGAGGCAGGACGAGGGGAAACGGACATAAGCTGCAGCACAGGAAGTTTCGCACAAATGTGCGTAAGAACTTCTTCACGGTGAGGGTGACGGAGCACTGGAACAGGCTGCCCAGGGAGGTTGTGGAGTCTCCTTCTCTGGAGATATTCAAGTCTCGCCTGGACGCCTACCTGTGCGACCTGATGTAGGGAACCTGCTTTGGCAGGGGGGTTGGTCTCGATGATCTCTAGAGGTCCCTTCCAACCCCTACAATTCTGTGATTCTGTGATTCTGTAACTGCTTTCCCACCAGGAGTCTCCTAGTAATGTGAATATTTCATTGCATGACATTGCACTGTGACCATCATGTATGTATGTGTTTCCAAATGTACATATGAATAATCAGAATTCCACATGTACATCTTGATATTAATTTCTTAGTGATATTAACCCATGTTATTTCCTTGATTTCTAAGTACTTCTTTTTATGATAAAATATATTTCATGAAGAAACACTACGTAGAAATGACTTATTCACTAAGGGAATATAAGTATTTTGCCAGTTGTGTACTACAGCATAATTTAACTTAAAATATAGGCACTCATAGATATGGGTAAATTTATATCAAGGATCATAGATTTTATGAATAGTAGCATAAATGATCATTTTGCAACCCAGTTTGAGTTGCTGTCTTAGAACTATTTTATTGAATCTCTTTGATTCTTAGTCACTTTGAATAGACATGGTTTGCTAGATAATCTCCTTCACTGTTGCTGACAACTATTTTTTGTTTATATTCTTTTTGGAGACCCAAGGAGCCATCTTCATTTGAGTATCAGTAGAAGCATGTGTTTCTATTGTTTATTGGTAGCTCTAAACCCATAAAATCCAGGATTATGAAGTTGAGATATTGATTACCAGAACCAAGTTTATTTCAAAATCTGAAGGCCTGCGATTCAGATATTGTTGTTATGTCTAAGTACTTCATTTCTAAAAGCATTATTATTTCTTCTCAATAATATTTAGAAGATTAAAAAGAAGGAAGTCAAATGCAACATACTCACATACCCTAAGACCATCAAAGGGGAAAAAGAGGACTTTTAAGTGTGTTTTTTCTTCCCTGAGTACATTTGATTCAAAAAGAGGGAAAGTGGTTATGGCTAATGAGTCCCATGAGAAAACCAAGCAGAATTCACAAATGTGTAGGGAGGCCTGGCCATAATGTATCAGGCTTTTTAGAATAAAATCTGTGCTTGTATCTTTCTGGACAAATTAACAACAAATTGAAACAGAAATAATCAATATATGTATGTCTACTTAGGCATATCTATCTACAGATAGACAACTAGCATGGACAATGCTAGGAGTGGCATTGTAAGATCTTTGAAGGAGCCACTGAATGTGTCCAAACTTCACTGTCTCCTAGAAATTATCTTCATCTCTGTCTACAGTAGAGGGAAGGGAGATGCAGAGATGTATTGGCTAATTAACAGCTTTAGACCAACATTGTCTTTTTGATGCAGTGTAACAAAAAAATGGTGATTTCTAAGAATTATCACTAAAAAGACATACTGAAGATATTCATATTGAACATCTCCTCCTTCATTTTCTGATACATACTTTATATTTGCTGTTCCTGTTTATGGATGGTAATACAGCTTCCTTTAGTTTATCCAAATTGAGTAACCAAAATGCAGTAACCAAAATGAGATCTTTAAGAACTAGGTACAAGGGCCACATGTGGTGCTTGGAGATGGAATCATAGTTTTCCATAGATCTTTATACTAAGTGATCAAACTGCTTCTTATTTTTACTAGAAGAAATAGTTTTTCCCTTCTCTTTGAAGGAGTGTTTAGCAAATTTATGTGGTAAAGTGTTTTTGTTAACCTTTCATAAGATCACAATCATTTTGATTTAATGAATTATTACTTTTCATATTTGCACTAGATTTCATTATCTTATCTGGAAAGGGAAAAGTCACTTTGAAAAAGAAATTTCTATTTGTAGTGGTTGGTTTCTTGTGTGCACGGTATATAAGGAGGGAAAGTTTAGTTACAGTTTGGAAACATATAATAACTAAGTGTCGTGTATGCTCTAAGCAAGTTAAAAACCTGTTCATTTTCTTAAATTATGCTAGCCAGTTTAGTTCCAGATATCTGGCTGACATTATTGTTATCTGAACACTGCAGAACTAGTGAATAATTGAATCTCTCTCATCGCTTGCAAGATTTGAAAAAGCATTACTATCAACTCTGAATAGTCATATTTTTCTTTCCCGATTTCCTAAGCAGCCAAAGGTGAATGATTTGTTTGAATTTAGTTGGTATGTTTGGTAGTTCACATTCGAAGCTTAGCACTCTATTGTTTTAAAAACATTGTTGTAAGAGGGTGCTAAAGTCAAGTCATTAAGCTACTCAGTCATTCCAATTGTCATGTATATTTTCTCGTTAAAATAATGCTTTCATGTGTTTGTTTTGTCTGGCAGATATCAGTCCACCAGCACAAGGCGTGGATCACAGGCAAGTCCAGAAGGAACTGGGAGACGTCATTGTACGACTGCATAACCCTGTTGTGCTGACACCCACAACAGTTCAAGTTACCTGGACAGTAAGGCTTTCGATATAATTACCTTGCTATACCTAATTTTGCCTATTTGTCCCTACATTTCTTTTACTATACTGAAAACCTCCGGTCTTGACCAGCATAAGTGCTCTACTAAACTAATGTCATACAGGAATATGTGTAGATGAAATGATCTTTTCATTTTCTCCTTTAGGTCAGGCAGATTGAAGGATTTCTGCATTCAGCTTAAAGGGAGATAGATGTCTAATTATGAAAATGAATTATGTTTAACACCATAATCTAAGGGTAATTGATCTGTGGATTCATAATTGTGGATAGCAAAAATAACTATCATCATTAAAATGTTATGAAAAAAACATTTTCCACTTGAAAGCATGAGAACCCCTTAAGAATACTCTATTGTTTGGTGACCCTAAAATACAGAAATAGATTTCTATAGTGCGCTTGTTGAAAAGCTATGCTGGTGCCTGATCCATGGGTAGCATCTGGTATTCTAGCATACGCCTTATCCTCAGTCAGTGGATTTCCTTTAATTATAGAAGACCAGAATGTTTCTGGCAGTACTTAGCTTACCTATTTGAGGGACCAAACTACTGGGTAGAATTTCTGAGAAGTTAAGACATAGTGTATGGCTTTCAAAATTCTATGTTTCTCTTACAATCTCTTAGAAAGAGATTGTTCCTAGGGCACTCCACACCACAAATGAGGGCTTTGCTTTTGGAGCATGTGCCCCAGAGGAAGGAGAGTCCTGGTTAGAAAAGTGAGATAAACAACATTACAGTGCCCTTCACTGCAACAGTTACGTTATATAGAATGAATTCTACTAAAGAGATATTCACAATACGCAGAAGTTTTCTTCTACAGGTAATATTGTTAAGAGTTTCATGTATACAGTGGTCTATACAATAGAATATAATTATGGATAGATTGTGTATTATAGAAATACTGCAGTTTTTACACATCTCAGATGTATTTATGGGGGCTTATATGTCATCCTTATTTCAACAGATTTCAATGGTAAGGGCCAGATTAAAAATGAATAGAGAAGTGCACAAATTAGTCTTTCTTAGAAGATTATTTTAAAAATGTGTCATTGCATTTTGTTATTGATGTTAACACTCAGCTTGTCCTTCTAAAAATACTGTCTGTTCCAGCTAAATAACTCCAGGACAGACTGACTTTCTGGTCCAAGTGCCTTTGTAGAAAGTTTTTTTGCCCAAGCAGATGGTTCAGTAGGTTAGAAACTTTGAATGTTAGCAGCCAGTAATTTTAAACTTGGATGACCTCCATGTGGTGCTTCTTCAAGTCCTTTCTTGTATGTTAGAGATAGCAGAAACAAAATTACATAGGCTTTCTCCCTATTTATAAATGGAATTCAGTTTTATACAGTTTAATAGCATTCACTGTATTATAATGAAATACTATGGTTGAAGAGTCTCTTGGTGCCTCTACTGAACTACTAATGAGCAAAAAAAATATGGTAAGTTAAGGTATATCATTAAGGATATCAAGGGTATCAGCTCATTGGAAAGATCCCTCAAAGCAGTGACCGTATGCCATCTGACAAGTGAATAGACCTGTGTAGAGATGTTTTGGAATTGCCTGGGGGAAGAAAGGCGCACAAAAAAAAAAGTATCTGAAACAGCTAATTAGAAACTTAACAGCAACCAGAACAAAACCAACTAATTAACCATAGTTAACAGGAAAGCAGCCGCTCCATCCAGAGAATAAAGTCCATTCTGTTCTTATAAAGTGGTTAGATAGTGTAGCTAAGATACAGAAGGACAGAAGTGCAATGAGAATCACAAGACTTTCAGTATTGACCTGCAATTCAAAGAGTAAATGACTCTATTCCTGAGTTTCTGGTGTCTTGACTCCCAACAAACTTACACCATTTTCTCTCTTCTTTCTGAGATATTTTTAGTTTTTTCTTTCTTTCTTTCTTTCTTTTTTTTAATTTGAGTTTAAAATTTCACAAATAATTGTTTCTGTTTTGTAATTTTAAAATGTTTAGAAATAAAATATCTAAGTATATGCCCATATATTTCATCTGTTTGAAAAGATTAGGCTCACAAAGTCAATGTTTAAAAGGAGTATCAGAAGCTAGGTTGCCACTGTCACATAAATTTATCCCTGGTGTGCCTAAGTATTAAAGTGCAACTGTAACTATCTGGTTACATAGAGTATCTATTCTTAATAAAACTGTTCAGCATTTCTTTTTATCTTCTTTATTCAGTATGTGCTACCAAATCTTAGGAAATTCATACCACTGAAAACCAGCATTGAATAAAAAAAAAAATATTAGTTTGTCTCATGTGCTTATCTGTCATGCTCTCAACTGTAACATTTGAGTGTTTCACAAATGATACTGAATTTATCATCAGAAGGATAAAACTGTGTAGTTATCCCAATCTTACATATAGGTAGACAAGGTGCAGAGATATTTATTGCATATCAGATACACTGACTGTTACCTAATTTTAAACCTCTGGCCTGATTTATTTTTATTTCTGTTAAACATATTTGCATTGTTTCAGCATAATGTGTACTCAAAGCACTTTTATAGCTAACCTCAACTATAGCTCAGTGCTTGCAGCCTCAATTTTCTCACTTTGAGCATTAAACTGAGAGTTTAATTAGTGGCCAAATGTAAGAAGTTTCCTAGCATTATGTAGGAGCCCTGTGGCATAATCAGGAAAAAAATCAGTTCTTCAGAGTGGCAAAATAATTGCTGCTTTGAAATCCCAACTGCCTTACAGGAATTTTGAGGCTACAGTGCAGAAGGATAATTTATTTGCCTCTGCCTTTTAATCTGACATTGATTTTAAATGATTGTGCTTCACAGGAAGTTTGAATTGAGCCTACTGGAGAGTCTTGCAGTGTATCATCACCCTTTGTCTTGTTCCAGTTGGTAGATAAATACTAATGCTGTTTGAATTTTTGGAGAACACTGTGAGTCTGTGTGGTGATTTAACCCCAATATGTAGCTCCACTCCACCATGCTGCTTTCCAACTTCCCCTCATCAACAGAACAACAACAGAAAAATATGATGGAAAAAAGCTCATCGGTTGACATAAAAGCAGGCAGATCACTAACTGATTACCACCATGGGCAGAACAACTCAGCCTAGGGAGATTAATGTAATTTATTGCTTGTTGATAACAGACTAGAGCAGTGAGAACTAAAAGCAAACTAAAACCACCTCCCTCCGACATGCAGCCTCTTCTATCTCATCCCCTTGAGCAGCAAAGAGGAAAAGGGAATTGACTGCCAGTCAGTCCAGAATACTTCATCTCTGCCATTCCTCCATGGTCATTCTCTGTTCCTGATCCATGTGGGGTTCCTTCCATGGGATACCATCCTTCCTGAACTGGTCCCACATGGGCACAGGCTGCAGCCATGTAAGCCCAATGTAGTCCATGCTATTGAGCTCAATACAGTTTGAAAGATATTCTGCCCAGATGGAGAATTATTGTGCATACTGATTTGGGAGCAGAGTTCTTAGGATATTTTGGGGTTGAGGCTTACATACCCAAGAGCATATTGCAAAATGTCTTGAGAGTGTGGATTAACTGGATTGCCTGAAAGGAACCTGTATTTGAAGCAAAATCTACATTATGAGGGTGTTTTTTTTGTTTGTTTGTTTGTTTGTTTTCCCCTTTATTTTTTTAAATAAGCAAATAGCCTACAGAGTAATCATAGTCACTGAACCTGTCTTATATTCAGTTGTGGTATGTGCAGGAAAAAAAGGAACTTTGTATTCTGCAGAAATGGAGAGCTACTGTCAGCTTTATAGATACCTCCTGCACTATACATTCATCAAAAAGAGAGCATGCAAGACCAATTATGCTTGTAGGTTGCCTTAAAGCATTGAGTCAGTGCTGAACAGAACCCATCCAGTAATTGCTGTCTTCTGCCTTTTAAAGGAGCATCTGCATTTTCTGCCATCCATCTTCTGAGGTAGAAAATGTCTTTAGACCAGCACCTGTTAGAGCCCTCCTTTGATGAGGGGATTCCACAGCTGCTCCTACAATTTCTAAAGCAGCTTAGCACATCACAGATATTATATTCTGTGATCCCAGTACTCAGCAGAGAAAATTATTGCAATCTCTGTAATAATGCTAAGTGCTTTGTAAGAGGAAGTACATGAAAAAAAAAAAAAAAAAAGTGAGAGAGAAATGAAAATAACTCGAAATTATTAAATTCTTTCATCAAATCACAGTGCACATTTCTACAACTCTACCTACATGCAAATGTGTACTAATCCTGTAGTTACTTTATGCTTAGCACAAGTGAACGCTGTTCTTTAACACTAAGCATGTTTTTAGTGGCCTGCTGGTGAAGTGACATGTAATTACCACATAAGAATAGAAAAGGATGAAGTTACAAGCTTTGTAATATATGTAAGATTGTTTGTATATAGACATAAATGCATATGTATGTATATGTATTGATGTATTTATGTGAAATACACTTGATTTTCCTCACATACACTTTGAGCTATGTATATATGTCTCACATCTCTTTGGTTAATCTATGTAATTATCCATAAGTATTTTTGTACTATTCAGAAAATTAAAAAAAAAAAAAAAAAAACAAAAGGAAAATCCACCTTGCTCAGTAAGTGAAGTGACCCCTGAGCAGCTTCCCAAAAATCTGACCATAGGAAAAGGGCCTCTTGTTTAGACTAACTGCAGGTGGGAATTAGGGACAGCTTAGTATCCTCCTTGATATTGAATACAACTAGGTGTTTATAGAAAGCATTAAAATGCATAGTATTTTCATTTTCATTCGCAAGTATCCTTCCATCAACAGAATCAATCAATAATCTGAAATCCTAGCAGATCATTTGGCTCTGTTGTAATCAAACTTTCAACTGAAAGCACCTGTGTAAATGGCATGATCTCCAAGTTAAGCCGGTTTACTGCAACCATAAATGACATCCTTATTCTACTACCACACTGTTTTCATATTGCTTATGTTGTGTAGTTGTCATGTTTTCTCATAAAAAAAATTAATAGCTAGGGAAAAGAGAGGTGTATGAATAATTTGAATATCATATGTAAACTGATATGAAAGTGTGATGGACTGAAAATTATTCAGTGAAATCCAAGTGTACAGTTTTTTGTGAGTTAGTAGGTGTGTTTCTCTTTGTATGATGTCATAGAAAACCCTTTTTATATCATTTCTTGGCAACAAACAGTCACCGTTCAGTTTAGTTCTAAATTTTCAGATCTTCCCCACTGCACTGAAGTCAGTAGAGCTTAAAAGGATCTGCAGCAAAGACAAAATTGAAAGTTCTAAAATAGTTATGGTGCCTTTCAGCATAATTTCTAATACAAAAGCTGGGCAAGAACCAAATTTATTTAATTATTAAACATCATAGCCTCATATTGTAAGGTAGGTTGAGAAAGTATATGAAGTTGCTGTTCTTATTCAATTTTGTAGTAAACATGAGATTCACAAAGTCTTTATGTCCGTAAAACATTTAATTAATGAAAGTCAAACATGGATGAAAACAATTTACTCTGATTTACAGACTCCCTTCATCTGGAAACAGCTGCTTAATGTTCTTCTTAAAAACACAGCTTGATTCTTTCGGTATTAACAAGCTATTATTGTGAGTTATATCCCTCTTTCAGTGCATAAATTCACTTAAAGTGAATGTAGAGAAGTTTATAAAATGCGAGCTTAATGTTGTTATAACATATGTCGCAAGATTTTTAACAGTGACAGTTTTGATGAAAGACATTTCTGCTTTGCTCTCACAAATAAAGCTTTCTTCTTGCATGCCCTGCTTTTTAATGTCTTAAGAATCTGCATCCCTTCTGAATGACTCGATAAACTATAACAAGATTATAGCAAAAGTGTAATAGACTCTGGTTTGTGTTTTCAGCTTGAAGTTCATTTCTTCTGAAGATAAATCAAACAAATGTATCTTTAATTCTGAAGTACCTTTGAGTTAGCAGAATGTCAAGAACAGAAAGGAAACCCTGTTTGTTGAATCTTGGATATAACACAGAAATTTATCAAACTGCTAGTCATATAGTCTTGTTATTTAGTTGCATTTTCTTTGGGTATTTGAGAACTGCAGAAGCAGCTAGACTTGGTTTGATTTTACCTGATGGATAAAACCTGATGGTTGTTTTGTTTGTGTTTACATGCAAACATCATAATAACTCGAATCATTATTTCAAATTGTTTTTGTTTTGTCTTGTTTTTCAAGAGAAAAAATGAATGCAACATCTCCCAGATAGAACACACTTTAGGTTTTTCCTTCAAATAAAAATTAATAAATAAAAATAAAAAGAGTTGTTAAACTTCTGTGTCTGCCTAGCAACAGTTAGAATATAAAACAAAAATAACATTCCATCTCCATCTGATGGATTGAGTACATCACAACCCCCAGGATGTAAAGAGACTGTTTAGACTATGAACGCAAGAAACAGCACATGTTCTTGGATGTTGTTTTCTCTGCATCTGTCTTATGTTTATTTTACTTTCCCGAGCATCTCATGAAAAGATGAACTGTAAGCCAAGTAATGGACTAACTGAAAGCATATAGGGCTTCTTCAAAGACTTGTCTTCTTCTGAAAAGAATTTGTTTTTCTTTTCTTCTCATACTTCAGCACATCAGTAGCCAAGTTGTCTATAAGTGCAGTAAGCATTATGTCAACGTTCTCTTTTTTTTTATTTGTTGCAGGGGTGAGAGCTTTTTTTATGACTTAAGATGGTATTTGCCGTGATATATATATAACTGCAGAAAGTAAAATAGAAATGTTCTATAACAAGTAATGTGAGAAGAATGTTCCTTTAGAGACAATTAATAATGGTACAATGGTACAAGAAGGCATTTAGATTTTTAAATTTCAGCAGCATAAATGGTTGTTAATTTTTTTCTTTTTCACAAGGACAAGAGTATTGTAGGCAAAAGTTTCGCTTTCTTTTCAAAATGTTTTGTTACTTTAATGTGTTCACTGACATATTACTTAATGCCATTTCTAGGTTGACCGCCAATCGCAGTTTATTCAGGGCTACCGGGTAATGTACCGCCAAACATCTGGCCTACCGTCTCCAGCTGTATGGCAGAATTTGGAGGTCAAAGTCCCAACAGAGCGCAGTGCTGTTCTAGTCAACTTGAAAAAAGGAGTCACTTATGAAATTAAAGTTCGCCCGTACTTCAATGAATTTCAAGGAATGGACAGTGAATCAAAGTCTGCTCGTACCACAGAGGAAGGTTAGTAAAATAGTCAAATATCATTTTTGGTTATTTTATGCATGCCTTCATTCAGCTTCACGTGATTTCTGTTTGTTAAATATAAGGCCATCATTAGAATTCAACATCATAATCAGTTTTCTGCTATAAGTATTCCCGGAGAAAGCATTTGGCCAGTTCTGTATTCTTTTGACTTCCACCTGCTCTTTATGTGCAAGTGGCTTTGAGTCTTCTAACAAGTGTACGCAGCAGACATTCTTTTACAAACAGTGTTGATGCAAAAAAAAAACTTCAATTGGCACTTTGAAAATAAAATTCAGTTTGAAAGGCACACCACTCCATTGGTTCTGCCAGCAAAGTTCATGAAACTGTCCTATTTAGTTGTTTGCAGTTTTCTTAAGTACCGTTTACATGTAAGTGAAACACAGTGTGCAGACATAGCGAACATTTTACCTCACTGAAATGCAGAAGCATTTGTCCCTATGGCATGTAGTACAATATACTTACGCATTTGATGACCATTTTTTATAAAATTTAAAGAGTTTGAGGTGAGATATGTAATTTTTATCCTTTTCTCTTGGTGTGCAAAAATCTATCTATCTGGAATAACCTCTGCCTGGAGAACCTGAGCAGTCATCATCAATTTTCCTCTATAAAAGAAAAGTGATCACAAAAGTGAGGATTCATCTTCTCACTTTGTATCACTGATTTCTTTCAAAACATAGGAAAGAAATACCAGTGATGTTTCTAAATGCTCATGTGGTTTTCATGGGTTTTGAGTGCACTCTTTCAGTCCTACTGAAGATGCGTCTTAATCACTTACAGTAGTCTCCTGAGGTTTAGTTTACTACTGATTGTCAACCGCTTTTTACATTTCAGAAGGACTCGCTTTTTCTCTTTGTTATAATTATTGACCAGCAAGTAAGCAGTCCTGAGGGTAACTTAGTTTCTGCCTCTCTTGAGGCAAATGAGGAAATTCAGCGTCCTGCAACATGTAGGAAGGCATTCCTTAAGTAACATTTAGCATTTGCTACTTTCTGTTTCCAGTTTCTTTGTTCAGACCATAAAGCCTAAAAAAATCAGTTAAGACTAGCTTTGCAGTAGTCTAAACCAAGCTTTAAAAGTAATAAATTTTTAAAAAGCTACTAAAAAAAGATTTCCATTTCTATAAAATAAATGAGAAATTAAATTTTCTTTCTTAAACCTCATCTCTCCATACTGCCAGTCAGGTAACATTGTACTTTAAAGGCCACTTTCTTTGTGTGCAATTTTCCACATTGGAAAGATTTTTAGAACTTTTCTTGTGGGTAGTTATGTATAGCTAACAAACGAGGATCTGCTTTGTAGATGCGTAACTTCAAGTAGTCTGTTTACAAGTATCTCTTTCAAAAAAGCAACTATTTCTATCACAAGTCAAGTGACAGCCCCTTTATAAAATTCTTCCTTTTGTTTGGGTGATAAAATGATGCACTTCCATGAGAAAGTTAAGAAATTTGCTAAATGCTGTTCCAGAGATATTTTCCTTTAACTCCTCATATTAACTTTGTAATCATATTGGTGTTCATGTATTTCAAAAATAGCACTAACTTAATGTTTAATAACTGTGGTTTGCTCCTCATCCAATAAAGAGAAATGGCAGTCTATTTCAAGGTGTCACACTTTCTATGTAGCCTGTGATTTCATTTCAAAAATGATCTTTTTTAGACTTGACTTTTTTAAAATGTCAGTTGTACTATTTTTAGAAAGTAATTTGGAAGAGTGATATGCATGTTTGAAGGTTTTTGCAAGATGAACAACCCAGGTAAAGGAAAGTACAATCAGGAGGCAGTGGCAGCTTTCTGCTGGACTGAATTTTACATGCAATGTTACTTCTGAGTCCTAGCTCCAAAAATCAATTTTGCTACAGTTAGACTTTTCCTCTGGATCAGGCATTTGTCACAGTTCAGTATCCATTCATCTCCTACCTCTTTGGCCTTGTGAAGGTAATAAATGGAATTCTGTTTGGCTGCCTCTGGAAGAGATGAGCAGCGATTTGGGTTCTTTCATATCTGTAAGAAGAAGCTGAGCACTGGAATAATTGACCTGTCAAGAAGCAGGCAAGGTGTTCTCCACAAGGCAGCAGCAAGGGAAATGAGAAAACAGGTTTAAAAATGTTATTTTTCAATGTAGTCTATTTAATAACTGCAGCAGTGTCAGACAAGTGCCTTAATTTATATCACAGTGCCAGCTTACAAAGTGATATTATCATAGGAGGAGGAAGCAGAACTGTTACATACGTATGTGTGTCTACACACATAAGAGCTAAATAGAACATTTTGTTTGTTAATTTTCACTTCTTTTTTCACCTCTGCTATGAAGACAGATGATAATCCTTTCAGGTACATACAATATTTTAAATCTCTTCTGGAATAACTTTATGGAGTAGTATTTGTTCTGCATATTGTTTGTCAGTACAAAAATATGACAGTTGGTAGTGGAGGTCTCCTAAGTTTTATCGGTTGCTGTCTTGCAACAGCAATCAATTCTTGCTTGCCTTACCGCAGCTCTTAAAGTGATACTTTCAGCTACATTCATCAGTTGTGATTTAATTTTGCTTAAAGCTTACCATATATCCTTCAAAACCAAAAAGAGTCCACACACAGAATATTAACTAGAATATTCCTGCAGTTTAAATACAAATGCAAATCATTACATTGCTTTTTTTTTTTTCAATGATAGAGAAAGGTATTCATTTTATATATTCTTTAGCATTTACGTCTCTCTTCTCCCTTCCCCCCATGTTCCCCAGTACTTACACATAAAACATGATATCATCACCCGAATGTCCTAATGATGAAAGTATATACATTTCAGCATAATGTTCCATTTTACTTATAAAAAAAAAATACAGTGTTGTTTTGCCATTTTTATTATTGTTGTTTGTTATTATTATTTAGTATTGTTAATATTGTACACACAGTTATTCTTGGTTTTGTTGTTACACAATATCTTTAAGGTTTTTAAAACTCTTTTTTTTCTTTTTTTCTCTGTGGTTCATTTGCCATAAAATACACAATGCAGCCTTATTGTTCAACAAGGTGTAGCCCAAGGTCACCTTTTCGTGCTTTACTTGGTTAAGAGTCAAACTATCCATAATATAGCTCTATTTTTCCCCTCTACAACTGTTTCTACCTAGCACTATTTGCTTTGCTGCTGAACCTCTATCTGAAAATGTAGTTCCCAAAATGTGGAGGACTCACAGGAGTCATACACTGGGCAACTGATGTCATCTATGTGGACTTGTGCAAGGCCTTTGACATGATCCCACGCCACATCCTTATCTCTAAATTGGAGAGATATGGATTTGAAGGGTGGATAAAGAATTGGCTGGATGGTCATAGCCATAAGGTTATTGTCAATGACTTTACATCCACGTGAAGGCTGGTCACAAGCAGCATCAGCCAGGGATCTATCTTGGGACTGGTGCTCTTTATCAATGATGTACTGTAAGATAGAGTGTACAATCAGGAAGTTTGCTGATCACACTAAGCTGAGGGATGCAGTCAATACAATAGAAAGAAGGAATGCTATTCGGAGGGGCCTGGACAGACTTGAAAAGTGGGTCCACTAGAACCAAATGAAATTCAATTAGGCCAAGTGTAAGGTCTTGCATTTGAGTTGAGGCAATTCCAGATACAAGTACAGACTGGAAGAAGAACTCCTTGAGAGCTTCTGAAAAGGACTTGGGGGTCCTGATGGAAGAAAAGCTGGATGTGAGCCACCAATATGCTCTTGCAACCTGGAAAGCCATTGGTGTCCTGAGCTACAACAAAAGAGGGGCTGCTAGTAGGGAGAGGAGAGGATTGTCCCCCTCTATTTTTCCCTTATGAGGCCCCAACTGAAGTATTGTGTCCAGACCTGGGGCCCCCAGCACAAGAAGGATGCAGAGCTGTTGGAATGGTCCAGAGGAGGGCCATGAAGATGACCAGAGGGCTGGAACACCTCTCCAGTTGAGCTTGTTTAGAAAAGAACACTGCGGGTGACCTAATTGCAGGCTTTCGGTACCTAAAGGGAGCCTACAAACAGGAGGGGAATCAACTCTTTGAAAGGGTAGATAACAGCAGGACAAGGGGAGATGGTTTTGAAGTTGAGGGAGGGAAAATTTAGGTTGAATGTCAGGAGAAAAATCTTTACTATGAGGGAGATGAGGTCCTGGAACAGGCTGCCCAGAGATGTTGTGGTTGCCCCATCCCTAGTGGTGTTCAAGGTGTTCAAGGTGTTCAAGGTGTTCAAGGCTCTGGGGAGACCTCGCTGTGATCTTCCAATACTTGCAAGGAGATTACAAGCAGGAGGGGAACTGACTTTTTACGCAGGTAGATAGTGATAGGACAAAGAGGAATGGATTTAAACTGAAAGAGGATAGTTTTAGGTTAGATTTTAGGAAGAAAGTTTTTACTCAGAGAGTGGTGAGACTCTGGCACAGGCTTCCCAGAGAAGTTGTGGATGCCTCATCTCTGAAGACGCTCATGGCCAACCTTGATGGGCAGCCTAATCTAGTGGTTGGCAACCCTGCCAATGGCAGGGGACTTGGAACCAGCTGGTCTGTAAGATCCCTTCCATCCCAAGCCATTCTATGATTCTATGATACGTGTGTTATGTTTTTATATATATTTTTTCTTATGGAATCTTGTATGGTCCCTCCTCCCTACTTCTGATGCCACGGTTTTAAGTTGTTTAATTCATACAATTGGCTACTCCAGATCTTCATGATTACCAGGGTAAGGTTTGAGCTCAGCTTCCTGAGCTTTTGCCGGGTCAAGTCCTGAGAACAATCTGAATAGACAGTCTCAAAAAGGCTACTGGAAAAAAATAAGTAAATCTGTAGTGACTTGGAAAGGCTCATATTCCTGATATCTGTGGCTGTGTCTGCTTGCATTAAGCCTAACAGATATAAATACAAAGGTACCAGCTACTTTGCCTGAGAGGTATGGTCCATGCAGTTGGGAAAGATATGACTAGAGTTCTAGTGACATTGGAACATAGCAGTTAGAGTTCTCTCTGAGCAGGAATGCTCTTGATGATCAGACTGCAGTCAGGGAGCCAGAAAACCAGAGGGTAGATATATTTGAAGCTGAGTTGGAGGAGAGTTTTTTTGGTTCTGATTTAATCTCCTGTTATTCTTCAACATTTCATTTAAGATATTTTAATCTCATATTAAAAGTGAAAAATACATATTTTTTTTTAATTTTGGAAGAAAATTTCAGTAGAGTTATTAAAAAAAAAAAAGTCACCCTGGAACAGGATCTGCTGGGAGCTGAAAAATTGTCCTGAGAAGTTATCATTATACACTTGTTATATTAGTCCACACTTCCCTAGACTCTATTATGTTTTTTTTTTGTTGTTGTTGTTGTTTGTTTTTTTCCCAAAGACTGAGTAGATGGACTGGGAAAGATAGACTAGATGGATCATAGGATCAATCTGGTGTAGCTGATATTAGATTTCTTTCCCTCCCGCTCCCCCCCCCCAGGGACATACCTTAATATGATACACTCAATGTTGGTGATTTAGCTTGCCACTGTGGTACTTTCAGTGTTTGCTTGAATAGCCACAAGAAGTTTTAATGTCACATAGTGGCCAAGGAAGGACATATGTCTTTGCGGTGACAGCTATAGCTGTGCAGGGAGAGCCTCTGCATGGGTGCAGAAGATGCTCACAGAGGGGACTTTGGCCTCTCTATGGAACTTACTGCAGCACTTCCCAAACAACAAGTTCTAAGCCAACAAAAGCACCCTGCTGTTGATGTCACTGCAGGAAGGGCTTTGCATTTTTTTTTTATTTTTATTTTTTTCTTCACTCTTCAAAACAGAGTAGGGGGGACTGACAAAGATAGGGCCTTGATATGCAGTGGCCAGCCAAACAGCTGTGAGTGGTTGAACTGAACAGGGGACTCTAAAGAGAAAGATTAGCCTGAAGAAAGAAAAGCATAAATATATATCTGACCCCATATATCGGCTCCCCCATTCACTGGCATTTGGTGTAAAGTTTTAAAAACTTAAACCCTTTTCTGTCTAAAAGGTGCAAAGCTTTATGCTTAAACAAGTTGAGTTATTGACTTCTCGGAGAACCAAAATAGAAACAAGCAAACAAAAATTCCTGAACACCCATTTCTCACAATAGTATCAGACCACGTGGGGGAAAAAGAATGAAAAGACTTTTCGGGGCAGCGGATGCAATCTCACATTTTGACTTGGTTGACTTAGTGACATATGTATAGCTAACCATGTATTATGGAAAACAAATGCAAGCATGAGAATAATTTGAATGCAAGCTTAAGAAATGCAATATCTAAATAAATGAGAAGTGATTTGTATTGATTCTCCATTACCACAAATTCCACATTTTCATTCAATACAATGCTTCTCTTCAGAAAGGCATTTTTTCAAAGTTATCGGTCCCTAACAAAATGTGCATACCTAGTCCTGCAGAGGCTGTGAACTTTGTATGTTCTCTGTTTGCACTAACACTGTTTTAGCAAAATTTGTGCTCTAGCAAATGGATTAATGTCTTATTCCTGTTTGTTCCCTCTGTTTGGTGCAGCCCCAAGTGCCCCTCCTCAGTCTGTTACTGTCCTGACAGTTGGAAACCACAATAGCACAAGCATCAGCATCTCCTGGGATCCTCCCCCTCCAGATCACCAAAATGGAATCATCCAGGAATACAAGGTAGAAAGGATCTGTAATGGAAGGGTTGTGTGTTTTAAGAAACAGCCTGCATGAATTACAGAACAGTAGCACTGTTTACAGATTTCGATTCTGAGAGCATTTACTGCCACCCATATAATTATATGGAGAAAAAGGACTGAATGCCTATGGATTTTTTTTTATTTTTTATTTTTTATTTTTTATTTTTTTCCATATAAGCAGTGCTACTGTTATTGTTAAAACCAAAAATAACATGAGCTAGATCTGGAAGAGACTTGTAGTTGCCAATTAGTTTAAAGGTTTTCTTTCTTTCTTATCCTTGGAAGAAAGAGAAGGGTTTTTTTGTTGTTGTTGTTGTTTGTTTTCTTTTTTTCCTAGGGGGTTCTTTACTCCCAGGACAAGTGGTGGAGCTTCTATCTCAAAATGTCTTCAGCCTGGTAGAAAAGCTGGCAGGAAAGATACTACTCTCCCCTGCAAAAATGCTAATCTTATCACTTCAAGGTCAAAGTCAAGAACTATAGCTCTGGGAGAATACAAGTCTTCCTTCAAAGACTAGCTGTGTCAAGATTCACAACTTAAAGTGCTAGTTTGTTGGCTCTGAGGAACAGACTAGATATGCAGAGTTTGTTACTTGACTGCTTGCTGCACTGGTTGCTTTTCTCTGCTTTTTTTTTGCTGTGATGGCTCAAGTTATCCTTCCTTTATTCATCACCTTACATTTTGTAACAGTCTATTCCCCACTAAGCTTGCTTTAGCACATATATTTTCCCAACTTGGAAATATTGCAGTGTGTTATTGGTGTGTGTGGAGGGAATACTGGAGAAAATGATCATGCTACATTCAGCATTTTCACAGCCTTGTAACTGTGGAACATGCAGTTTGGTAAATATATTCATTGTGGCTAACTTCTATACTGAACGTGAAATTTATAATTGAAATAGAGCAGGGCAGCTTCCTTGAAAATCCCACTAAGGGCAGAAATGATAATCTTTTTGAGATGCAGGTGATTATTTCACTTAGGAATATGTAATTTATTCTTCCTGATGCGTTGTGAGGAAAAACAGAATCAAAAAGGAAGAAAGTGCTTGGCTTATAACCAATTCATGTTTTAACCTCTTATGGATTATCATTTGATCAGAGGGATGCAGTAAATGTACAGTAGTACATGTACTATTTATATTTAATTTAATTTACTGCATGTAAATATTTTTAGCATAGCACTTGTTTTATTTTGCTTTTATTTAATATTAAGATTTATTAATGACAATATGGTATTGATCTCATTTTCATATAAATAATTGTATCTTTTGCTTTAATTCATCTTGATGCTGAATGTTCTATGAGGCAACATTAACTTTCAGGAGCTTATAGGCAAATAAGTAAAACACAGTCTTAAACCACAAAATATATAGATATGAAAGAAAGTCAGTCGATGGTTAATCAAAGCCACATTCCAGGTGAGTACTCAGACCTCTAGACTGTTTAGAAAAACAGCTGGAGTCACCACCTATTTCATCCCTTACTGTAGGATTAGATGGCTGCCTGATTAGTGTGCTGGCTGTGGTGAATCTAATGTAAAGAGTCTTTAGTATAAAATGACTGCTGAGGTTTCACTGGATATTTTCTAACAAATTGAATGTAGATCTGTTGTTTCCAGTATAAGAATGAATGTAGATTCATTTATGAAATCAGTGCCTATAATAAGGAATATTTTGTAGTTGCTATTACTTAAGACCAGGACAAACAAGGACTGAAAGAATGAATTGCAATAGTCTCTCGCCCTAATGCATTCTGCCCTGCACATAGCCTCTACATGAGCACAAAAGTTTATTTTGTTCTCAAAGTCTTTCTCAGTGCTTTGCAGAAAAAAGAATAAGGTGTGATAAAACACTGAGAAGGGTCAAAAGTAAGGGTAAAGAGAGTATTAATGTTGTTTAGACACATCTGTTGGTCACTGAGAGTGGTTCCACCAGTAAGTGCTTTCTTCTGCTGTTATAATTATGTAGTGTACATATGATACCTTTAAGCATTGATTTTCTTGAGTAAAGTGGCAGCAAATGCTTTCTTTGATCATAGACAAGCAGAATGTGCCAAAAAAACAATAACTGAAGAAGAATCTCTAAGAAGTCTTAGTTTTGAAACTTCTCAGGAAAAGCTGATGGATAAATGCAGGAGAGAGAAATAACTGTGAAATTATATACCATTCTCATTATAAAATATGAATTCAGATTTAAGAATATTTGTTGCTTCTGTTTAATTAGAAAATAATTGAGTCAGGAACTGATATCTGGATTTCTGAACAATGTATGTAATCACAATAAAGAACAATTTTGTACTTACTCTGCTTCAGAAATGTCGCATGCCCCTGCTGTGTAGCAAAAAGAAATAGAGAAGGATTTTGAAAAATTTTTACCCCTTTAATACTTTAAGAAACATTTCACTAGTTGTCCTTTTACTGTCCAGTGGGAAAATAAGAATGAAAAAAATGGATTTTTTTACGAAAAGATTTGGCAGTAATCAGATTACTGAACAAGATTTCAATGAAAACGTAACACATATTTTTCACTTGGATGATTCTATTCTGTGCTTCAAAGTACACCATGGAATTGCGCTCCATGGAGAGCCAGAGTCCAAGGTGGTGTTTGCAAACAGACTTTGCAACTTGCCTGATTTTACAAAAATCTGGTATAATTTGCTGAGCTCCAACTGCTCCTAGATAGTAACATTGTTAATGAGTCCAAAATACCAAAATAGGTGATTGTCGTGCAAAACCTTGATATGTCATATCTATGAGCTATTGTTTATGAATACCAAGAATTTCCTATTTTTTAACACATCAACTTTTGTCCCAGATCTGGTGTCTAGGTAATGAGACTCGATTTCATATCAACAAAACAGTAGATGCAGCCATTCGGTCTGTAGTAATAGGTGGCCTGTATCCAGGTATTCAGTACCGTGTAGAAGTTGCTGCAAGCACCAGTGCAGGTGTGGGAGTGAAAAGTGAGCCACAACCGATAATAATTGGTAAGTGATTGTGTATTCTGCTGTTTTGTTTTACCTGTTTTTACTTTCAGAAATGCTTTCATTAATCACTTCTGAGAGCATAAAAATCTGTGGAGCAAAAGACATGTTTTGAATTGAGCTTGGTAGTTAGCTTTTAACGTTGCTGGCATTGTGCCTTTTGTACATAGTTCTCACAGCTAGCAGAGTGAATTAGTTCTTTCTTTGCTGAGACATTATAGAAAATACAAATTATCTAGTGAAACTGATTTTTTTAAATGTATTCACCACTTTTGCAGGTTGATGGATTTATGGAACTAACTAACAGCTAGAGCTCCCTTTTTCTCTTCTTCAGATGACTGTAATATTGCTTTACCTGTACCATTGATGCATAAGGCACTCATTACAGTTGGTTTTCTGAAGATAGTGTGCCAGTGTTTCTTGGGTATCCCGAGCAGATGAGTTTGCTCTGTCAAAAAATAAGTAGCTTGTAAGCCAAATAGAGAGCAAAGGTGGTAGTAGCATCTCTGCTTTTGAAATGACTGTATCTTATTCTTAGTTTCCATGAAGGATTAATTTCCTTTACAAAGAGAAGCACAGATACATTTTCTTTTGAGATTCTTCTCAAGTGTGAAATACAAATGCAGAAACAAAATGAGAAGGATGAGAATAGGAAAATTATTTTGCAAAACTGAATTGGACTGTGCACAGCAGCACCTCTTCAGAGTGCTGAATACGGGGATTTTGTTACTTTCATCCAAATGTTCTAATTTTGTTATTACAAAAATGAGCTTTTTCTTGCTTGTTTGTGAGTCTATTGGTATTACACATTTTCTTTCTAGAATATTCTGTCAGAACAATGTCCCAAATATGAACAGTTCTATTATGTGTAGACATTTAGAAAATGTCAATTCCTATGTGTTGCTTAAATGTTTAATGATATTCCGGTTCCCATGTTTAAAGACAAAAGTACAGGTATTCCAATTTTGGATATGTTGTCAGTAGAGGAGGGAATACAAGTTACAATGGTTTTAAAGAGAGGAAGTCACAAAAATTCCAAAGAAGATTAAAGAGTGTCCTAGAACTGAAAGCAAAATTTAATGTTTTGAAAATACAAGAAATCTGTCCTCTAATAAGCATGAGTTTTGGATCTCTGTGTAAACAGCTTATGTTGTGAGACTGGTTTGTCATTGCACTTGCTTTGTGCAGGCCTTTGTTTTTTATCCTTGCTTGAAAGGGTTCCATCCAGCTACACACTGGTCTTCTTCCAGCAAAATACTTAAGTGTGTTTCAGTTTGAGCGTGTGAGTAGTCTTGTGCCACTTAACCTGTTATGAGTTAAACTTGCACTAAAGTGCTTTGCTGGGTGATTGCCAGAATGCTTAGCTCCACATCTGTGTGCAGACCTTTATCCTGTCTTTTTCCTTAGAAAAAATTACTAGTATAATCAAGAGTTAATTGTGGGGATATTTGTATTGTTATGTGAAGGAGGAAAGGGATGCTAGGACACAAAGTACAAAAGGAATTGCATTTTGAAGCTAAGTAAGTTTTGCATTGTTAAACTTAGTAATATTTATCCCTTTAATGAGTCCAGAATGTCTTGAACACAAGTTTGCCTGACAGCATCTTTATACATTTAAGAGTCTTTCACATGAAAAGTAAAAGTCTTTTTTTATTGTATTGTGTTTCTGTTCTCATTTCTCTTTTCTCTTTTGAGATCGCAAAGCTAAATGTATTTACTATTTCATAGTCTGCATCTCATTTTTCACTAGGTTATGTTTTTGTTTTGCTTGTGAGCCATGATCACTGGCAGTTATTCCTCAGGCTATAGATTTGCTTCATAAAGGTACTACTAATTAAATGACACAATTTCCATAATAACTGAGTTGATCCCATTCAATATTTGACTGAGAATCAGCAACATAAAGTAAGAAAATGAAATTTTCAGACACATATTAAAAAAAATCACATAGGTTATGTGAACAAACCTCAAAACATAGCCATGAATGGGAAAACATTATCAAGTCATTGTATTATAATGGATTCCCATATGGCCCAGTGCCTAGCTACTTAACAACCTGCAAACAAACACTATGGAGTTCTAAATTATGGAGAGAGCAGTTCAGTGATAAAAAGCAGATGAGACTTGTTGCTGAACAATATAACTTCCATTGTCATTTAATAGACTCCAGTTTGTGATAAGTAAGATATTATTCTGAAAATAACTGATTTTCACCACGGATTATCAACTTCTGACTTCACAAACCAAGTCTAAGGATCAGGTTAATCAAAATCCAGAAAGTATAAGCAGAATATGGAGTAGTAGGAAGTATAATATTTCTTTAGTTAAAAGTAATGCCACTGTTTCTGGAATTCTGTGTCCATACTTCAAAGTCAGTGTTGAAAAATGCTATACAAGACTCAAAGAGGATCTAGAATAACATTTTTACTGTCATTACTGATATGCTTTTTTTTTTTTTTTTTTTGCTTGGAATATCAGAAATAGAATTGAGGATAACAGCAATATTGGTTAATGGTAGACTATTATTTCTCTTTATCAGTTGGCCTGTTCATTCTTACATTCCATCATTGGCATAATAGTATGAGGAACAGCTGCAAACTTTCACAGTAATAGGTACAATTGAATCTGATGTGTCTAATTAATTTTTGGTCCAACAAATTAGTTTTGTTCTTCATTACTCTCCAATGGGAGGAAGACATTATATTTCATTATGTTTTTGTCTTCGGGAACAATGGAGCGTTACAGGTCACACACTTCCCTTGTCTATGTTCTAATTAGTTGAACTGACAGCATTGTTACAGAAACACCTGCAGTATATGAAGTATTACACTTTGATAATATATATATTACTTATATAATATATATATTACTGATTAAATACTGATTAAATATTAGACAATGAAATACAAAATGAATGCAATTTGTCCTCCAAAACCACAGCAATTATATTAGTTTTATCAAACAACAGTAGGTAATGTTCATCCATATCCATTTATTTTTCAGTCATTGAAGTCTCAAAATATATGTTATTTTGACATTTAAACAAGCTATTACTTTTTCACTCATAATTGCTAGGCAGTGAATGCTAGGTACAAACAGGCAGACTACAAACTTCAGAAGGTAATTTGGAGACAAGTTGTACCTTCCATTAGAAGAGATCAAAAGGAGAAGGACCATTGAGCACTCTCTCCAGGCTCTCTGGGATTTGTTGTTGATCCTGCGTCCTCGGAAGACTGCTTTCTGGCCTTAAGATAAAACTGAATTTTCTGCACTGGGACATCTTGGAGGCTTTTTCAAGAACCAGTTCTTTTCTTCAGCCCAGGAGCATCTGTTCTCAAAGCTGGTGACTCTGAAGCCCCTCTCTGCCCTCTGTTCCCCATGGTAGCATTGCCACCTCTATAGCAGTGTTTCCTCACTGGCCTGCTGCTATTACCTTGCCTCCAAAGGGCACAGAAATTAACTGAAAGTTAATGGCAATTAGAGTGACATCAACTCCCATGCTGATTTCTACTAGAAAACCAATTGTGTGCTTAGAGAAGCATGCTGCAGAATTCCTTTTCTATTAATTTTACTCTTCAGCACTTCCTCTTTTAGCCCTAGATTGCACGTATGGGTTGTTTCCATAAAAAAATAAAAATAAAATAGGAGGAAAACAGGCAAAGTTGCCTCCACTACCTCCCACTTTTCCTTGTCACTGGTGCTTGTTGAGTTATGTGAGTTATATTGTTGTCTTTTTCACAGTGGTAAGACAGCATAGGAAAGTTTGGGAAAGAGCTTAGAGAGCTTGACACCTGTAAAGCTTACCAGCATGCCCCCGTATAGACTGGTACTCAAAAGGCTGTTTCTCCACTAACAAGCAACAGCATCTTTCTCTGGCACTTGTTTGTTTGTGGGAAGCCTGTTTTGTTTCTTGAGCAGATTACTGAAAGGAAGCCAAGCTCTAGCACATCTTCAGCAGTTTGTTTGCAAAAGCAGACAGTCATCATTACTAAATATTGACATGGTGATGAAAGAGAGAAAGCCTAATAAAATCACAGAGATCATTAACGGTGTTATAGCAATGTAATGCAGTGCATCACATTTCTTCCTGAGTAACTGAATCCAGCCCTGAGCTTAACAGAGGACCTAACCCCATGCATTTGCTTGGACAGCACTGTGCTCAGGCCAGTGACCAAATGTGGGTGCAGGTTGCAGGCAGGGAAGGCACAGGCAGCTCAACACTCCCTGGGACAGGATCTCGGTTACAATCTCTCACATTTAAACTGTTGACTCCTGTGAAGAATCATCCATGGAAATAAAGCTGAAAGTATCAGACACTCTCATATCTATTCTGGAAAGGACATTTCTATTTGCTCTCGGGTAAAGCCACAGTGCTAACACAGCAGCTGTTTTGCTTAAGAAGAAAGTGGTAAATTTAACAATTACTGAATTTTAGAAGAGGACTGCATACGTTTTCACAGCAAGACATATGCTGCAGTATTTCTACTAATTGCTCTGAGTGACCGTTTCAATATTTGATTATTATATTCAACTACCTCTGTATGCGATAGACTCATAATTGACAGTCACAGTATTTTTTTTTCTCTGTACTGTAGTTACTCTTGCTGCCTGAAATCTTTCTTCTGCATGCATACAGTTATCTGATAGTATCACACATACGTTTCAAGGACTGAGCCATACGAATGCATTTATCAGAAATGAAAGACAATTCTTTCACCACTGTCAAAATTGTAGATGTGGGCAGTTTGTATCAAATACAAATAGAATCAAGATCCTGCAAAAAAATGTATGTTCCACATTTCCTTATTTTAAAAATAACCATTTTTGACAGGGGGGTGTTTGAAGCAGAAAGGTTCCAGCCCTGGAACGATATGTTTTAACATTTCCTCAATTGCTGCCTGCATTTTTAATGGACATTCATTTTCAAGGCAGAGACCGGGCTTTTCCTTTTAGAAAAGTTACATTTTAGAGGAAGTGAGTTTGTGGGGTCTCCTTCTATGGAGGTATTCAGGACTTGTCTGTACACCTACCTGTGTGATCTACTGTAGGGCACCTGCTTTAGGAAGGGGATTGGACTCAATAATCTCTTGAGGTCCCTTCCAACTCCTACAATGCTATAAGAGAGAAAGGGAAAGAAGAAAAACACAACAGTGGAAAAATCTACTGAAATGTATGGTTTTCTAAGGTAGTAGGCAAAACTAAGATGGTATACAGTTATTCTTGATGATCACTTTAATTGATATTCCATGTCATATATATGTCTTAGAGGTTGATGTTTAGAATTATTCATGCCTATTATAGGTGAAAAAAAACCTAACAGCTTAGAGCTAACAGTTATCTAAGCTATTTTCTGCTTTGTGTCAAAATTGGTATGCTTAGGATTGTTTTCTCCATGAAATAATTGTTGGAAAAGGCATCTTTTTTTTCAACTAGAAATTCATGCATTTTATTATTTATTTTAAATTTGGGAGCTGTATAATGCAGAAAAAAAATAATAAAAATAAAAAAAAATAAGTGTTTTGGCTTGGTGATAGTAATTAAAGAAGAAACTGCCTTTTGATGTTGTAGCAAGTCTTGCATTTGAATTTCTCATTTGATTTTTTTTTTAGAGTTGATATCCATTCTCTCATCATTGTGTTTTGCCTATAATTATATAAAAAACATGAAAGTGTATGTACTGTTAAAAAAAAGTACCTGGACTGGCATCTGTGAAATTTAGGGAGTGCTATAAAACTATATTTTCAAATGAATTTGGGCAAAATAGATGGATTTACTTACTAGAAACACTGGTTTTCAGGTGTGCATTAGTACTCATTAAAGCCCTCCTGCTGTGGATGATTATTTGTAGGTGCATTACTGTTTTTTTTCTATTTTTTTCTTTTTTTTTTTCTGTTTTATTTTAATTTCCAATATTTGGTTCCTGTTTGCATTTCAGAGTCTGTAATAGCAATGTTGTCAATTTTCTTTTGTGCAGGAGGCCGTAACGAAGTTGTCATCACTGAAAATAACAACAGCATAACTGAGCAAATCACTGATGTTGTCAAACAGCCTGCCTTTATAGCTGGCATCGGTGGTGCATGTTGGGTAATTCTGATGGGTTTCAGCATCTGGCTGTATTGGCGCAGAAAGAAGAGGAAGGGGCTCAGTAATTATGCTGGTAAGAACAGTAACTCTTTATTACCATCTCATCAGGTTCTGTCATGAAGAGAACACGTGCCATTAAACCTACTTAAAAAACGTGTTGACCTTACAGCAAAGGTGGCCTGGATTAATTTTGAATGCTTGTTTTAAGTGTGTGTTGTGAAAATGCTGGTGTATGAGAAGCTTTAAATGCATTGCTCAGTACCACATTTCATCATTATCATAAGACAGTCTTTATTTTTACATCTTCAGCACATTTAGCATTAAAAAAAGTGGATAAAAAAATGAAGTGGATTATTCCTTGATCAGAAGGCACTCTATAGTAGTACAGCTCCATTTATGTGCTCAGATGTGAAATAGACTAGACCCTTACAGGAAAGACCAGGAAGAATATTCTGTATCCTTTTTCATTCCCATGCATTTCCATGTTTTTGAAGCTGTATGCATGGGAAATAAACTGAGTTACTTAATCAACAGCTCCATACCTACAACTGGAAGAAGAGAGAGAGATGTATTAGACATAAAAGTGTGGTCAAAAAATTACCTTTCACAGAAGTCATATAAGGTTTTGTCTTGGAGGTAGAACAACTCAGGATGCCCTTGCAGTGTGCTCAGTTTTATGTCAAATGTGCTGATCCAGTTACAAATTAATTTTTGAAAATTCATTTGGAAAAATAAATTCACCAAATGAAAGATTTTCTTTTTCTCATCCAAATTCTCTATATTCTGTATTATTCTGTGCTTTAGGATTCTTATGGATTTTTCGTAAGTCAGATGAGTATAGAATTGCCATAAAATATGTTGCTCTGAAGCCTAATTTAACATGAAAAAGCTGTTCTTCAAATATTGGGGTAGTTTCTCCTGTAGTACTCATGTAATACATGTAAAAAGAAAAATTTTCTGTTCGAGTAAGATTCTCACAGCTGAGGACACAGCATATTTAATGTTGACATTATATGAGACTAAAGTTATGCTAATACTCCACTAATTTACAAGTTACTGACATGCCAGTCAGGAGACACAAGTGCCCTAGTATCTAAACATCTGTGTCAAAAACTAACATTCATTTCCTGCTCCCAACTAAACATTCCTATGCCTTCAGATCTTGATGTTAGCTATCACCAACCTCCTCAATGTCCTGATTCAACTCATAAACCAGAAGGAAACTCTTTATAGTTCGTTTTTTTTTGTTTGTTTGTTTGTTTGTTTGTTTTTTTGAGTTTTCAATCCTTCCTAATTTTAACCCATGCTGAATTAGTTTTCAGCTGGCTTATTGAAATGAAGCAGCCCAAGAGGAGATCAAATGGGCACCAATGCCAGCTTAGCAAGAGAAGAGAGATGCTTTTGTTGACTGCAGCTCTTAGATATACTCAGTTTCTGTGGATCCTCTCTTTGTGTGACTGCATGGTCTCTATCATTCACAGTTTATGCTTTTGGATGAAGTGTTTTTTCTTTCCTTTAACAGCAATGACTTTTATTCTCTGAGAGGTGATATAAATTAATAAACTAATATATACCACAAATACTTTCACATGTGCTGATATTAGTTTATTGGTTTAGCTATTAGTTTAGATCCTGAGGTTTTTCATATTAAGAGAGAGTAGTACTATTATTTCTCTTAGGAAGCAATCATATAGGTAACCTTTGAACACTGGCTTAGATTACTCTTTTTTTGGCATACAGCATTATTAGCTCTGTATGTGCACTGGCATTTTTTGGGGGGGTGTTGAGGAAAAAGCCTTTTGTATTTTAAAATACGTACCTGTAGTTGATTACAACAGTCATTTTAAACAGTTTGTCTACTGCAACTCATTCCTTCTCATAGTGTTTGCTGCATCTAAGTGTGATGTGAACATTGCCTCATGACATGGTGTTCCCATTATTGGAATTATGACATTGTGTATGCTTTCAGCAAGGAAAGTTCATAACAGATCATGTTCAAAATTCATCCTAATGTTTACAATTTGGAGAACAGCATGCGCACACAAAAACTGTCTTCAAAATTGACCATCTAAATCCACTGCTCAACTTTCCAACTGTCATTTCTCATTGGCTGCTGGCTGGCTAATGCTTTAAGCTCAAATGTTATGTCCTGCATATGATATTTTACCACAACTGAGTAAAGTCCAGAGGAAACTTGTGCCCTGCAATTAGCGCTTGTTATGGGAGTGTGTAACTCATAATGTGTTTGCTTTCTTGTTTTGCAGTTCAGTCCTTCACCTTCACCCCTGCAGGTACTGTCCATTAGTCTGTCTCTTACCTCACCAACACATCATTGCAAACATTAGCTATCCAAGTGTTTATAAACGTGTGAGGTATGCAGAATTAAAACCAAACAGAAGGAGAAACACTTCTGCTACCTATCTGTGTTAAAAATGCAGCATTCTTTCCCTCATGATTCCAAAGTGGTGTAAAATCTGCCACCATTAATGTCTTTGCCTTGATTCACGTGTTTTTTACACATCTAATTCTTTGAAATAATGAGGTTTTTAAGGTAATTTGCAGGACAAAGTTCCTGAACTAACGTAACATAAACAGGAATGTCACCTATGATCAATTTTTGATTTTAAAATTAAAAAAAAAATTTCAGTTATTTTTTAATGTTTAACTGGCAAGACAGCTCTGATTCTCACTTCATCTGTTATCTGTTTGCCTTACCTTGAGGTGATCTGCAGGATATCTAATGATTAACCCATGCACATTTAATTTTTGAAGTTGAAGCATTTGCTTTTTTCTGTCTATCCAATTCAAAGCTGATATCCTTGTTTTCATATATTTAGTAAACATAGCATATGGCAGACCATTATCATAAGTGTGATTAAAGATATGTGAAAAGTGAATGAAGTGAGTCTGAAATAGCATGTTGAAAACAGCTTAGTCAACATATGGACAGCCAAGAAAAATTCAGTATTCAAATAATAGTAATAATTGATACAAATAATTAGGTTTTACCCTCATACTTAAGTTTCAGTGTCATAAACATACAAATAATTGTATTAAAGTTTAAAAGCCTGATAAATTTCAGCATTTTCCAGCAGAAGTCTGTAAGACGTTTTGTGCTTAGCATGGGTCCTAAGTTGCACTTGCCAAAGCAGTCTTTTCTGACACCTCTGCAATCCATGTGATTGAGGACAGTCTTGATTACATTGTGGAACTGATCATCATGTTCTGCTAGCTGCTTTCTACTTCTTGCTGATACAAACCATAGTTCAAGTGCTTAGCTTAAGCAGAAAAGAGCAAATGACTGCTGAGGCATATGAGCAAAGATGGTAATGTGTGCACCAGGGACCCATGACATTGCTAGGGAGAGCTGTCCTAAGGAGCTCTAAGGATTCAGAAATTCTTCTAGCTTAGTAACTTAGTAAGTTTGTCCAAGTCAGAACAAGTTCTGGTACAACACATCCTACCATAAAATCTTTACTTGTTTTTTATTGAGAGCATAGGATATTTTTTTCAAAAAATGAAATAATACATTTTAAAATTTGGTTCCTATGACCATGCAATTATTGACTGACTGTAATTGGTAATTTTTTCCCATTTTCTTTGTAGCTGACACTGACACAAACTACGATCGTATTAGTGCCACCTCTGGTATACGTGATTCAGTACGATTGGTTCACATAAGCTGAATAGCTAGGATATGCCAGAGTCTCTGCCAAAAAAATTGTGGTTTTAAAAATAGTTTTGACATCTCATGAACTTTACAGAACTATTAATAATACAGAGTTCTGTTGCCTGATCTGTAACCATTTCGAGGAACTGAGAACCTAGGTCATCAAGTAAGCAAGTACAAACAGCGGACAGAGTCCATGGTTTTTATGTTTAGAGCTAGAGTTCCCTAAGAGGCATCTTTACTTCTCAAATGTTTGAATTTGTAATTGCTAATCTCATTTAGACAACATATCTGTGCTTGTGGAGGTTTGTTGACATTCAGTGGCATATTTTTTCCTTCAAAATTATGATTCATAAGCACTGAATTGGTTTCAGATTTAAATAGTGAGTGGTATGTAGTATTTAGAATCTTATCAGAAATGGCTGTTGATAAAGTTTTACTGAAGATGAACTTATCTGAATATATACAGATTTTGGAAGGTGCACACTTTTCTTTCAAATATCTGCATTAAATTCTTCCTGTAGAAGGACACAGCATACAGAGTTGACTGTATAATAAGGTAGTTGAAAGTATTAGCAGAACATGATTTAGACATCTACTCTATTTCATGTGACTTTCTGAGCAATAAATATTTTATCCATTATACCTGATGTCGTATTTTTCTTTTTTTTGTTTGTTTGTTTGTTTGTTTGTTTGTTCAGTTTTACTTGCATACGCAGAGCTGGCTAAATTTTCAAAACTAGTTGCTAAAAAGTCTGTATTGAGCAGGTATAATTACTTGGCAAAAACATTCATATCCGATCACTTTCAGACTAAAGGTCATTCACTAGGACACTGTTGCTTGCGTTCTATTGTTAGATTCCTAGGTAGTACAATTTCTGCTATCAGACTAAATTACTATAGCATTCTGCATAGAAACAGAGCAAACAGAAAATATCACACTATTGGTAAAAATTTGTGCCAGAGAAAAATAATTGATTGAGTTAAATTCATTATGCTTTCTGTCTTTGTAAACATTTTCATAAACACTGATTGATTGCTCAGATGGTCACAAGCAAAATTTGAAACTGAAAATCATAGTTAAATTTTTTACTTATTTTCAATTGAGCTGATTCCAATAGTTATTCAGTCACAGTTCTCTAAATCACTAGTCCTCCACTCCCTTTTATCCATCATGGCTCCCCAGACATTGGTAGTATCAGTGCTGCAAAACATATTATTTTCTATCATGTTCATCAGATGAGTGTTTTGCTTACCTGGTTAGTAGCAGTGTCATGATCTGCAGCTGTGCAACAAGTATACCTTTTTGGGACCATGAGAGGCTGTCAACAAAAATAAATCTTGCACAGAGACAATAAACACAAATATTACGCCTTCTTAGTGATCTCTTTTGTGATACATTTTCAGACCTATAGTCTGATTTTGGAGTGATTCTGTGTGGAGCCAGGAGTGGGACTTTATAATCCTTATGGGTCCCTTCCAAATCAGAATATTCTGTGATTCTATGATATAAAGAATGAATTGATATTACTTTTATGAGTATCTGTAAAAGCTAAAATGACTACTAAACTGATTTTTTTATTATTATTTTTATGGTTACCTTTTGCTCAGATTGTTGGATATAAACATGCACTGTGAGTATTTACCATAGGCAAGAAAACTTAGGTGTAACAAAAAATTCTTCTGACCACTTCTAGTATAATAGAAAAGTTTTTTAATTCCAATATTACAGTGACAGAACAGAATTTGCTTGTGTGCAGTGGAAATTGCAATTCTCCTTTCACATTTTGGTATACAGACTTATACAACAAAGGCACAGAATCACTTTGTAGAAATAAGAGAGATTTCATTTATCTGCTTATCTTTCCTATGACTTCAAACTCATTGTTGTGCCAGTAACTGCTCACTTGAATACTCAGGTGTTTTCAAGATTGTCCAGGCCATCAGTCATGCAAGAAAAGTCAATATGTATTTTCATTTATGAGTAGGTAAGCTTATTTAGTGACTAGTGCTCCTTGGGATTAAAGATTTCATGAAACCAAGTAAACAAAAACAAATTAAAAATAGATAAATAGAGAATTATGGAATGCTACACATTTTATACTTAACTCCTGAAGCTGTTAAATGAGGATAAGTTATTTGACAGAATAGTCCAAAGGTAGGCAGAAGATGTGATGGAATTTTTATATGCTGATTATCTGTTCTGAGTTAATGCTTATTAAAAAAGGATTAATCTACATTCATATTTGAGGAACAGCTTATCAGGAAAAGGAATAAGTCTTGGCTGGCAACATTAAAGTTTTCATTTGTGGTAGAAAAATGTGGCCTTCTAGAGATAGGCGTACATAAAGCTTTCTAAAGCTTTCTTGCCTCAAAATGTCAACTTACTGTATATTCGTATTTTTCCAGTCCTAGCAGGCACGAAGATTAAGTTTAACCTTGTCAGATAATATTAGTAAATAGTATGAGCATCTCCTTATATATTTAATAAAAAGCATATAAAAAACTCTTTAACATATGCCATTCTTCATAGAAATATATACAATATAATTTCTTTAAATATTTATGCATTTAAAATGTGCTTTGGATTATCTTTCTGCATTCTTGCAATCCTTGAAGTATAAGCTAGTGGAGATTCCTTCAAAATCTCTCTATGCAGAGGTTATTTTTTTTATCTTCTTTTGAAAACCAATCTCATCCCTTCAGGTCTGTGTCCTTTTTCAGAACATATATCAGATGCAAAGAATGCTGAAAGAGCTTTTTGCTTCCTCAGTGATAAAAAAGCAAGAGAGATGGGTGGGTCAGTGATAGGGACATCCTTCCTTTTCTCCTCTTACATTGCCCCTTGAAATTACTCTGCATCTTTTGAAAGTGGAGACAGGATGAATAAAGCCAGCTGTCTGTGTGTTTTATTTTTACAGTGACATCTACATGTCTGCATTGCATTAAATATGCTCCTATTCAGGCGTTTAGACTTGCTTTGTAATTGCAGAAATCAAACTACAGGCAAAAATGCTGACAAAATGTATGGCAGGAATGATAAACATAGTGCTTATGTTGGCAGCCTGACCATGTCTTCTGGTTTTTAGCTGTCTTTTCTTTCACAATATTGATGCTAAAAGGAAGGCATCTTCTCTATCTTCCCTCAGTCCGTTTATGGAAGTCATCTGTAATATCATTTTTATTTTTTTTTCTATGACATCCTGATGATATCTGCTCACTTATTCCAATTTTGGCTAGCTTAATTGATATTCCAGAGCCTTTGTGACCAAGAGTAGAAACCACAATGCTCTCTTGTTTCTTTTCTGATTAAGTTTACAACCAAAATTGTGCTGGTTTGCAAGGAGGAGGTTAAATGAAATAACCTGTATTCCTTCCCAGTTCCATATGTATTGCATAAGCCAGGCACAATTCCCTACCAAACTGGGTCACTGCAATACAAGCTCTTCTGAAGACAGTGTTTATGTTGGGAGGGCATAAGATTGTTTAATGTAGGAAGAAACAGGAAATGGTTGCTACCATTAGGATACATAGATAGCAGAAAAGAGAGTAAATGCTGTGTTACCTGTCTCTTCTCAGCAAGCTTGTATACAGCAGCCATTCCACAGCAATTACAGCTCTACAGCAAAGGTTTCTGTGTCATCTTCTTGATACGTTTTTCCTAGCATGCCTTCAAGTTCTCTTGCCTCACTGAGTAGAAAACAGAATGTGTCTGGCAAACATTGCTGTGATTTCCTACTAGCTCCTCCATTTTATCTTTGTTTTATAGAGGTACACTAGCAATATAAATATTTTTGAGACCATAAGTATGGATTTTTTTCCCATATGACTTACATAGATAAAATATCACACGTACACTCTATACAGTCAGTGACAATAATAGTTTAAAGCTATTTCTGGTAGTCTGTCATTGAAACAAGACCATTAATCCCAGGAGATTTTTCAGAAAATATGTTGCAGTGTAATTCCCTTAAAATTGTAAACATTATTTACAAAGGTTGTTACTGAATACACCTTTGTTTCTTGTTGTCCTTATTTGTTGTTGCTTTGACAGTGAAGAAGGTTGTAGTATTAAATAAGAAGGGGAGGAGTAAGGAAACAGAATCTCTACTGAAGTGCTAATGTACTTTTGACCAACATAGTTTGCAACATAGCTGGTCAGTAACACCTCTTCATATATTCACACATGATATCCAAAACACTTCAGATTATTCACATTGAAGCAACGAGTGATGCAGTCACTTGACAGCCTGTTAAAAGCAACATGAATGAAAGTAGCATCAGCTCTAAAGTTAATTAGCTGCAATGTTTTTAACGTCTCATTTTTCAAAGCAGACTTTAATACTTCCCATACTTGCATTTTGATTTTCTTTTCATTAATTGATTTGATTACATCCTTTCAAAATTCGGCTATTAACCATTTTGATGTGACATATGACTGCAGTGATTTTCTGATATTGGTAATAGTCTGTTCTGCAGTGAAGTGTAATTAATCACCCTACCCAAGCGCTCTTCAGCAAGGCTTCCAAAGGGGTTACTTTTGTCCCCTTTGCTCAATGTATGCTGTGAAATTACCCTAGGAATTAATGAAGAGACAAGTATTCTCTAAGGTATCAGAAGTATTTCATCAGTGGATTTGTGTCATTGCTAATTTTTTTTAATCACAGCATTTCTACTGGATTTAGTAGTTTGATCAGGTTAGAAACATTTATAATGGAAGGCCTAATCTTGAATTGGTGTAGTTTGATCTAATACTTGGAAAACACTACAAATATTCAGGAATATGTAATTTAATGATGAAGATGTTTGTCTTAGAAAGGTAGATTGTATTTCCAATATTGGACCTTAAATTTAAATTAAGTTGGCCGTAGATTAATCCATTCCTCTCTGAAATTCTAAGCCTCATCTTCTTAGAGCTGTGAGGATGCAAGTATCCAGGACATTGATATACTTTAATTGTCAGCCCTGCCTATACCCAACAATAAATAATGCAATATTGCCACTGACAACCACAGTCATTTCTGAACCTTGATTCAAAATATTTGCCAGTGCTTCAAAAAGGACTGTGTAATCCTGTCAATTAGCATCTCAGTAATGTGAGTTTACCTATATCACTCTCGAATGTAATCCTGTTAATAAGGTAGATAAGGAATGAGCTGTTTCTTGATACCTATGAATGGGGCTACAGTGTATCCTTTGCATCCACAATGGCAAGACTGAAAGCATCTCTTCTCTGTAATACTGGCTTGTATGCATTTACATGTGTGTGTTAGTTCTTACATGTGCTGCTGATGGAAATCCTGCAGCTTTATGCTTCCCCCCCACTACTCCCCCCACCCCTTCAGTTGTAATAGAGCTGCCACTTCTTTGTATTTATCTTGGGAAATGGTATATTTGTGTGGTGACATGATATTACTGCATTACGACATGATGTTATTAACTCACTGGTGCAGTGTCATTATGTACCGAAGCAAAAGCATGCCAAGAAAACAATTTCATCACATGGCACAGTCTTGCACTGCAAAGTCATATGAAATGGCCTGTGGGAAATTCAGGATTTTTTCCTCAGGTGGCTGGCTTGCCTTGCAAGCTACAGAACAAATTGATGTGAATCAATACTGTAAGTCAAATCCTAAATAAACGGTAATCCTAATGTGCTTTATCCTTTTCTTATAATTTCTGTACTTTCTTATGTGATGATGTCAAGAGGCCTCCAATCTTGGACACTGAGTGATTTGAATTAATGCTTATAATTATAATTAATTGATTTCTCCCTGTCTTATATGTGTGTGCGTGTGTGTGTATATTTGTTTGTTTTGTTTTTCCAACCAAAATACAGTCACGTTCCAAAGAGGAGATGGAGGACTAATGAGCAATGGAAGGTATGTTTCTTTGCATAAAAGTCTTTCCATCACATATATTTCTAAAATTAGGAATCTGAAAATTCTGCAGGTGATGCACTTGAGTATTAAACAATCATTTGCAAGACCGACAATTACAGAAGGAGTTAAGTAGCTTACTACAAGGTTTAATGATCTATCTGTTGTGCACTTTGGAGGAATCAAGCCCAGATGTTTCATATCTCCCAGATGCCCTGAAAGAAATGCGTAGTAAATATCACAAGGAATGTGTTCATTTGTTACCAAGATGTTTATTGCATTAATTAGACATTCGCAAATGAAGTTGCTGTTGTTTAAGACTGCTTATTGGCTACCCCTAAATTGCTGTGAGTGAACAATTACACTTAATCGATCACAAAATAAATGATTCATGGATGATGAATAGGCTGTAGATTGACAGGACTAGATTCCACAACTTTGGCTACTCAATTGAAATTGATAAAAGCTGATAACAGACCCATATATCCTCATCTATTTTCCCTTTGCCAATATGGAGATTGTAATTAGGCTTTGGTAATAACTTCCAATCTCCTATTTAATCAATATTTTAGCAAAAAGAGATAAGGCCTAATGAGAGCTAGTGGATATGGCAAGAAAGCTGCTGGATCTTCTTATTGCTGTTTCCATAGAAACTTATGTTTCTCTTAGGGATTGTACCAGACAGGGGCCTATCAGAAATAAAGTACAATGATTATAGGTGTTGCTCCAACTTCGTGAGTGCATTAATAATCTAGAATAGCATCAGGACTATGGCTGATTTTGCTTGAGGGCTGGGGGCATTTACATGACATGATTTATTTTCCTTGTTAAATACAAATACAAACAATTCACATGGCTTGCTAAATTCCAGGCTGTTTATCCTGGGGTGAAAGAGACACAGTGCCTTATGGCCTGAGTTTATGTTCTCTTTCAACATGCTTACTGTTTAATACTGCTTGCAAAGCTTGAAATTATAGTGATATAAAAACCATGCAGTAGTGGCAGATAAAGATAGCTGTGGACTTTCCATTAATCCTGCACAAACCTCTTTGCCTCTAAACCATATAAGAGTGCTTAAAGAAAGAGTTACCAGCCTGTAGATGACAGGCGTGCATTTGGGATGCAGAGGAAAGAAGAAATAGTAGCCCAAAGTCCTGGAAATGGCTGATACGGAGCAATCAGTTTGAGTGATTGTTCCCTTGAGGTGGTAATTTATCATTCGGCCCTGGTTTCGGATCCCATGATGGTACTGCCTAACCCCCATTTCACACAGACAACAGAGTTCATTTGGATTCTGGCAGAATCACGACTGATGCCTAGTCCCACTTCTGCTGACAAAGTTGATTTGTATATATCCTTAATTAACTGCTCAAGGTCTTTATATCATCAAAGACTACACAATTTTAATTTGAAATAAAGTCTCCTAAACTATTTCTTGCACACAATGGTAGGAAGAAAGTTATGCAGCATCTTCAATCGCTGTTATATCCAGAGTTGTCTCACAGATATTTTAATTTTGTTTGTATGTATATATGTATATGTATATCTTTTTTTTTTATTTTATTCTTCTTCAGTCGACCAGGTTTGTTGAATGCAAGTGACCCCAGTTATCCTTGGCTTGCAGACTCTTGGCCTGCCACAAGTCTGCCAGTTAACAACAGCTCTAGTGGACCCAATGATCTTGCCAATTTCAGTCGTGGAGGTAGGTTTCATTTTATTGTCACTGTATAGTATAAAATTGGATTTTTGTTTGTTAACGCCTAGATAAAGACTGTGTAATATTTTCATACTGCTATAGTTCTTTCTATATTTGACTAAAGATTCGATTTACGCTTGGCTTTAAATTGTCTATTTTACTGTGTCTCTTTCTGTTTCTTTAAAACATAGTTTTAAAGTTTACCCCACAGTGCTAGGACAGGGTCTGAGAATCATTTCAAGAGAAACAGATGGGTTCCCTTTTGCAAGGACACAAGCAATGTGCTGTGTAGAACACTGTAATCAGGGACAGAGGACATCTATAAGATCTGAGAAGAACCTGGGGAACCCAGGAAGAATGTTCCTCCCATGTTCCTCCAGCACTGTTGCTGTCACCTTGCTCATCCCCTTCCTGTTGTGGGACTGCTCTCAGTCTCAACCATAATCAATGAAGAAAGCCTCATGGGTGTTCAGAAATTTCCCTTCTTATTGGAAGAAAGAACACATGAAACAAACTATTTAGATTTGGGGGCAGTTATTTCCATTTTTAATTGTAGGAGGCTCTTCATGAGAGGAGGCAATAATTTGTAATTATGATGGTGAATCTTTAGAGAGATTATTTTCTTTCAAGCATTTTACTCAAATGGGAGTTTCAGGATGAACTATTGTGATTTTAAAATGTCAAAATAATTTTCATATCTCCTTCTTCATTTTTGTGATGTTATAACAACTTATTCTCTATAGTGGTGTTCAGGGGAAGATTGAAATTAAAAAAAAAAAAATTAAAATTAAAAAACAAAAGTGTGTAAGTGCTTTTAAGACATAAGTATATAAAAATCAATTCAACTTTATATGTCAAAATACATTAAAATGCAAAGAAAGTATATCAAACTATCAAACTGATAAATGTGAAAAGAATATAATTTTGAGTTGTATCAAAATCTGCCTCTGAAAGTAATCTCTCACTTTAGTTATAAATTCCTATGCAAAACCCTATGGTTTGATTACTTTGATTTCAAATTATATTAAAACATTCAGGGTTTATTTTCCATTTAAGAATGCTTTAAAACTCTTGTCTTACAAAAATATTATAAAATAAACAAGTGTCTGACAATATTTATAAAATAACTGAATATCTGCCAGCTTCTTTGTTGTGAATTTCTTGAAAATAAAGCTCTTTGGTACTTTTCCATCTTTTCATGAGCTCACATAATACAGAAGAATTATCAGTTTGTTTTTGTATTTGGCTCTGTAAGACTTAATTTGGAAGCATGTTTTAAGGCTTTGGGCTTGAGGGTGGATGACACATAGCTTCCAAATTTGTCCAAGAAATGCAACAGTTGGAATTTCAGGAGCTTACTTATACCCATGATCTTTTCAGTCCAGATCATACTTTTATTCTGGGGGCTTGGGGATCACTTAGTCCTATCTATTTCAGCACTTGAGTTTGGATGCTTTCTGCATTAGAGATGGATCAGAAGTCAGATATCTTTTAGTGCAAATTAATGTAGTTCTGTCTAGCAAAGATAGAACCTGAGCATCTTTGGATAAAAGGTCTGGATTAGTATTAGAGGACTGTAAGAATTTTGAAAATGGTAAGGTGGCAATCACTCTGTAGCAGAAACTGAGGAAGGCTTGTCTTTAAGAATGAAATCTGCATTATATGCTAGATAGGCAGTGAAGTGCAAGTCTGTGAGTGGTAAGCAGAGGTTAGGTTTGGAATCACAGAAGACCACAAAATAGTATTGAGACAACAGGAAAGATATTCCCTCAGAAAGTATGTTAGAACATTTGGAATTATTGTGAATTACAAAGAAAAATGGATATTAGAGAGCTTTTGGAACTGTCTAGTGGGAAATATCCAGTGGGAAATGAATGTCCATCTTCAGTCTGAAATATACACTGCTTTTTCTGCTGTGATAATTTGTTGGGAAAATCATACTTGAATTTTACTACTTGATTATGGCATTTTGTAAAATGACACTTTAATAGCTTATTGAGTGTTTAATGTATTTGTTTCACTGAGGACAAAAATTAATTTGTGATTGTATTAAAAATTTCCAGAAAGTCTGAAAAATTCATTTTATTAGTAAGACAGACTGAAAATTCTTGGCTGTTGGGAAATCATGCAACTTTCCACTCAAATGTATGTAAAGGTATAGTTCTTCAATAAAAAATAATGAGGTG
Source organism: Meleagris gallopavo (assembly GCF_905368555.1). Lineage (NCBI taxonomy): Eukaryota > Metazoa > Chordata > Aves > Galliformes > Phasianidae > Meleagris > Meleagris gallopavo. The sequence goes on along the minus strand of NC_139404.1, from coordinate 95,421,905 downwards.
ACACCTCTTCAGCAAATAGAAACATGTTCTGAAGGATAGATTTATGTCTGTTTATTTGAGACAGGTGTGCTTTTTGCTAATTTTCACTTCCATCAGTCAGCAGATCCAGCATAGACTGGTTGTGCTGGACTTTATTGATTTTTGTTGAACAAAAACAGAATTTAATTACTAAATTTCAATCCATGGAATTTCAATCCGGTAGGTCTGTTCAGCCTTGTGAATAGGAGGCTTGGGGGAGAGGCGGTGGGGAATTTTAACAATTTGTATAAATGCTTGAAGGGAGGGAGCCTTGCTATTTTCTGTGGTGTCCAATGCTAGGAGGAGACAGTGACCACAAATAATAACACAAGTGATTCCACATAAGCATCAGGAAGCATATTTTTGCAATGCAGGCGACTGAGTGCTGACACAGGTTACCCAGAGACGTTGTGTAGACTCAATCCTTGGAGATCTTCAAAAACCACCTGGACACCGTCTTGGTAATCTGCTCTGGGTGTTCTTGCTTGAGCAGGGGTTGGATCAGATGAATTCCAGAACTCCCTTCCAACCTCAACTATCCCATGATTCTGTGATTCATTATGCTTTGATTAAATCAGTTGTGGAAAGGTCGAGTCTTTATATCGTGGATGAGTTATATGAAAGATAGGAATGCCCTTGACTCTCACATCTCATGCTACGTTTGCACATAGATGTTTTTGTGATTGTATATTGCCCTAGATACCTGGGCACACGTGTATTCAACACACTGTATACATCTAGATAGGTAATAATAAACTGGTTTTGAAATATGACTTTTATTATGCATTAATTATAACTTTTGGCACTTCAAATTTTTCTGCAGATATGTAATATAATTTAGGTATTTAAAACACCCGATTGTTCCCATGTTGTTGTTTCTTTTTGTTGTTTGCAAAAAAAATGTACCAACACACCTAACTTTAATCTTTCTTCCTGTAATCTGTTTGCTAAGCACTTGTTATTGCCATATTAATTGGTAATTGGTATTACATTGTTACTCTGAGACTGCAGATGCAAGACTTCATATTAAAACATTCACATACATGCAGTAGAAAATAATCCTCTGATGTAAGTTTTCAACCTAGGGAAAAAAATAAACAGCAATGGGAGGAAGGAAGCTGTGCTATCATATCTCATTGGCAGAAAAATCCTGAGACATTAAGAGACCAATTGTATTCTATCAGTTGCACAGCACCTGTGTCCGAGATTGGAATGGACTCTAAACACTACTTTTTTCTTTTTGAGGTCTAAGATATATAGAAACATCTTTGATACCTAAAATGAGATCTAAACATCCTCACTATAGGAGTATGCATTATATCAATTACTCTCCAATTGGAATCCAGTTCTGCCATCAGGCTATATGTAACAAATGACATATAAATGATACACTATTCTAACAAGTAGATTCTCCTCTCTTTCAGTTTAAACTATCAGTTTCACTATCAGATCATGTAAAAAAAATTGGTCCCTCTCCTACCTGTAAGCTCTTTTCAAAGACTGAAAAGCCCCAGTGAGGTCCCTGGAGCCTTCTCTTCTCCAAGCTAAACAAGCCCAACTCCCTCAACCTTTCTTCTCAGGAGAGGTGCTCCAGACCTCTGGTCATCTTCATGGTTCTTCTATGGATCCACTCCAACAATTCCACATCCTTTCTGTACTCAGAGTCCCAGGCCTGGATACAGTACTCCAGCTGGAGCCTCACAAAGGGGAGGGAGACAATCCTCTCTCTGTCCCTGTTGGTCACCCCTCTTTTAATGCAGCCCAGAATAGAGTTGACCTTTCAGTCTGCAAGCATACAATGCTGCCCTATGTCCAGTTTTTCATCCAGAAGGGCTCTCAAGTCCTTCTCGGCAGGGCTGCTGTCAAAGACTTTTTGTTCTCCAAGTCTGTATTCATATTTGGGATTGCCTCTACTCAAGTGCAACACTTTGCATTTGGCTTTGTTAAATCTCTTTAGATTCTCATGTACCCTCTTTTTGAGTGTGTCTGGGTGGCATCTCTCCCTACCATTGTGTCAACTGCACCACTCAGCTTCAGAATCTAAATAAATTGTAATCAGTGTTTGAAATACTGACCTCTGTAATAGTGAGAGGGGATTTATCTGCCAAGCTATGGTTCTCCTCGAGACATCATGCCAGTCATCATTCGATTCTTCACACTTCAGTAGTATCAACTTCCAGCTCCAGTATTTCACCAGCAAATGTCACTACAGTCTTTAGTAAGGAGAGAGACTGCCAATGTAACTGATTAAACATACAAGTTGCAGTATGTGGTAGGATTCAAAAGATGTGGAAAAATAACAGATATTAGGTAAACATGTACTGTTTTTCAGTAAATGTAGTGGAGTATTTGAACAAGTTGTACTCCATTATCAAGAATACTTTGCTATTTTAAAAGACTGATCACTGAAATCCCTTCAGAATAACAGATTTTTTTTTCACATTTCAGGAACAACTTGCTTTTGTCAGGTTTTTCTTTTGCTGAAAAGGACAAATATGCTAATTAACATCAAAAAGAAAATTAGATAAATTGATGCATAAAACTTTAAGGAAATCAAGGTGATGGTCTTAAAAATTACTTTGAGAGCTTTGGCATCCACTTAAGATTTTTGCTACATATTTGCTAGGAATGTTTCCTCTGTGATTTGTAAATTTGTTCCTTTTATCATTTCCCTGAAGCCCAGACATTGGTTCTGACATAGAATGAAAAATTGAAAGCATTCTTCAGTAGAGAAATATTCCAAACTTCACTTTTGCGGTTGAAAATATAGGAAAAAAAGATGGTTTCAGGCAGTGAGACGTGAAGGACAAGTGGTAGGCCTGTCACAGATGTTGGTAGCTTGGTGATGGTTGTATATCATCTTCCTTTTGTTGGCTCATGGACTTGTCTCAGCTGAGTTTGCAAACGTGCAAAATGACACATTTATTTTTCATCTTAAACCTTGATACTTTCAGGCTTCCTGTGCATCACTGATTTGTTTCATTCCCCTATGCTCACCACAGATGTGTTGCCACCAGTGCCAGGGCAAGGAGATAAAACCGCTACTATGCTTTCTGATGGAGCCATTTACAGCAGCATTGATTTCACGACAAAAACTAGTTACAACAGTTCCAGCCAAATAACGCAAGCTACACCATATGCCACCACCCAGATACTGCATTCCAACAGCATCCATGAGTTGGCAGTGGACTTACCTGATCCTCAGTGGAAAAGCTCAATTCAGCAAAAAAATGACCTGATGGGATTTGGCTACTCTCTCCCAGAACAAGGCAAAGGCAACAATGGTAATTACAGCTCGTATTTTCCAGAAATATATACTGTATCATCTATTCATGAGTTAGGGGAAAAAAAAAAAAAAAAAAAAAGTAGTATGTGAGATGTTGTTCATATTTACCGGAACTAATACTTATGTATCTTGCATGCATGCTGAACCTCACAGTCACAAAATATAGTGTTCCATGCTTTTAGTGCTGTGATAGTCATCAACCCATCTGCCTTGCATTAGGCTAGGAAAGGTATACATTAAATTAAAACTTGCGGCCCCACCACATCTGCTCTTGACTTGCTAACTGCATGTGTTGCATGTGCCTGTGCTGTCAACTAATCACACAATGCCACTGTGACCTTTGCCCTTTAACCCTTAGCCTTGCTTTACATCCCTGACTACCGCGTGGCTGAGGGATTGGCTAATAGATTGCCACACAACCAGTCACAGGATTTCAGCACCACCAGCTCCCACAACAGCTCCGAAAGGAGTGGCAGCCTCTCAGGTTGGTTTCCACAGCTATGGGTGGGTGAGGGACGGAGGGGTGTTTGTCAGCAGCTCACCAGGGAGGCAAACAAACTTCCCAGAGGCACTTTGCAGATAAGTATGAGAGTGCTTGCCCACTGGATACCAAAAAAAGATAGCCCATTGGCCTCCACTAAAAAAAAATTAAAAAAAACGTAGAAATGTCTCTTGAAAAACTTACTTGAATATAATTGGAGAATCCTCCCAACTATTGTGCCCAAAACTTGCCAGGACACTTTGAAATCTTGCCTTGTCATGTTCTTTCCCTGAAAGCACAGTTTATACTGCAGTTACACTGTTCTTCAGTTTATAAGCATACCCACAATTAACTTCTTGAGGAGGTTAATATTTTTGTCGATTTATTAATAGGTTCCCCACTCCCATGAGCTGTTTCTAAATGTTGTATTTCAATCAGGCAGCTCAGAAATAAAAGTAGGCCCTGCAAGATGACTGAGGCTGCAAAAAATGCACCAAGTCTGCATATGAAGAGAATGCAAATTTTGTGTGTGTGCTGCATGTTATATTGGAAATATGACACATTTTTACTGACGAAAATGATTGTATATTGTATTCAAATACACTTTTTTCTTGATTTCTTTAGTTTTGCTTACTTGTTGCTTTTATTTCATATGAGGGCTGCTCCGAAAGTTTTGTCTCCTATTTTATTGTGTTGGCTGATAACGTCAGAGGTGGATGTTGGTGCTATGGCAGTAGAGGCTGAACCTTCCCACCAATATTCCATTACATTTTGTTGCCATATGACAGATGGTGGCAGAGGGGCAGTCTGGCAAAATGGCGTCTGACATGGGAGTGTGTATGAAGCAAAGGTGTGTCATTGAATTCTTCATTGTGGAAAAAATGGCACCTTTGACATCCATCAACATTTTCTGAATGTTTATGGAGACTAAACAATGGACATGAGCACAGTGAGGTGGAGGATGGTGCATTTCAGGAGTTGCTGACAGCAACGTGAAAGACAAACCACATTCCAGACAGCCATGCACAGCTGTCACACTATGAAATGAAGAGTATTTCAATCAGCCCATCCATGTAAATCTGTTAATGGTGGTGACTACATTCAAAAACAGTGTTTTATAGCTAAGAATTTTTTTCTAGCAAGTAGTGTTATTGTGTATCTGTTGTAGTTTCCATGGAAATAAATTGGAGGCATTACTTTCAGAGCAACCAATGTATAATTATGTCATTTTTTTTTTCAAGATGAAAATTGAAAAGCCAGAAATTAAAACCTGCTATTATACTTAACTAAAATAGGAGTAAGCCAGCAAGACTTCAATTTCAAGTTTTTACTGTACCGATAGCGTTTTGAATTTCTGCTGTAAGATGGAGCAATCATAGCAGTAAAAGATCAACTCTAGAAGTAGCTTTTTTATGTCAGCTTAAATGACTATTTCAAACTGTATGCTTAGATTAGAAGCCTGTAAACACTGGCCCATAATTCAAATAGACAAATTTATTTGCAAATGTTGTGTCCTCATGGGAAATATTAGTTTACTTGAAAGAGGTAGGAAAATAGGCTTACAACATTGATGGAAAGGTATGTGAGAGCTGAGTTCATTCAATTCTACAAAAAAGGTTCTTGATCTTTATGTAACATGTACTGGCAAGAGGCTTATTGGCACCTGTGGCTGCATGAAAATGCAGGATTTCATATGCTGAGGTACGTATGTGCCAGTTATTAGAGGTCAATATCACACTTTAATGTGTTGATAGGTACAACTTCCTGAGAACTTTCTGAGAAAATACAATCAGCGGTTTTCATTACAAAAATGTCAGTTGATCAAAATCTGGACTTCGAAGAAATATTTCAAGTGAAATGGTTTTGTGTAGTATTTCTTAATTTAAAGTGGAATTTCTGATGAAACATGGAGACTTCAGGTAGCCTGTCCTTCTATGGGCAGATCACACAAGCTTTGATCAAAGCAGCTCACAACTGGATGTCCCATGGCTTAGATGATTGTTAAGAGTATTGGACTGTAGTCAGTATTTTGCTCTCCCTTGCCCACTCGTTATGTATATAATACAGATTATGTTTTTAATGCACGAGATTTTGAGGAAGACCTTCAAATAATCTGACAATTAGAGCATTACTAATGCTTTGATTACCTTTTTCTCATTAAGGTGAGCAGGAAACTTACTCTTTCAATTCCTCAGATAGTACTGTAAGTTCTAAAGATTATTCTAAGTCTCTATCTCCAGTGAATATCATGAGAAATTTCATCCCACTGTGGATTGGAAAATAGCTCAACACTCAACTGCTTTGTTAGGTAGGGAAATTTTGTGGCTATACTTTGTGCAGCACATCTCCCACCTTATCTTGTTGCTGTGATCATTTGGCCAAGAGGTAAATTCTTTTTCCAGAACCTGAGTCGTCTAGAGATGTAAACAATATAATTTAATTTCAGTGTGAGGAGACACTAAAATAACAAGCATCATTGCTATGGGGAAACAAGGCTTCTATATTTCAAACACACATCAAGTATTACATGTATTATGTCCTCTAGTCTGGCAGCAGAGTAATTCTCTCCATGGGGATAGGAGAAGGGAGTTTTCTGCCCAGCTGTAGAGAGTAGGCTTCTTTCCCTACCAGTAATGACCTTGAACTTTCTTTTGTTTATTTCATATGAGCAGTTCCTCAGCTCTTCTTCACTCTCTCTAATATTTTTGTTGTGTTTGCCCTTTCTCTACAAAACCCCTCAAATCCAATTGAATCCATAGTAACATCTCACACATCCAACTTTTGTTTTATCAGTCCCCTAAGATTACCAAGATCCTACACTTTAAAATCTCCCTCTCCATATCAATTAATCTCTAAACGCTCCTCTCCATTTCTCTTCCTTAGATACTCTTAAATTAAATGCCCCAGCAACACACACACACACAAGTATGCCTGTGCTTTCCTCCCAGAAAAGCACTCCTGCCTTAGCTCTTGTTTGTTCCTAATCCTGCTGACTTTTCCAAACTTAATCTATCCTTCAAACACTTAAATTCATGTTCTTCTTTTGTATCTGCTTCAGCCTCAGCTTGCCCTCACTCCCATTGTCTCTCAGACGAAAAGACAAGTGACAAGGGCTGAGATCTGTGACAAGTGTTTATCTCATGCTAAAATTGCACCTCTTTCTGGATGTCTCTGTATCTAAAGCTAAGACCAGGGCAAAGAAGATGGTGCCACAGAGTGCTACCCTGCCTGACAAATCAGTTGTAGCTTTTCTGATTCATTTCTGTCGAGAACTTTTTACATGATTTGTTTTTCAATTGATTCTTATAAAGCAGCATGAGATGGTAGTGGGTAGCTGGATTAGACAGCTCTCTGCAGCAGGCAATACCCAAATGTCTGCTAGCTAGGTATCTCACTAGAAAAGCATAGAACAAACCATTCTTCTGCCCAACAATTCAGAGTTTTAATAAAATGGAAATGGTTGAATCTTGAAGCAGTCAAGGTATTTGAAATATTTTTTGTCTCGTTCCTCCTACTAATTAATTCTTGACTGAAAAAAAGGATCAGAGCAAAATACAAGAAGCAAGACAAGTGGGAAGAGAGCTTTTTCTGTAAAATTATTCTCCCACAAATTGGAGTGCCTCGTTTGGAAAAATGGGTATGAAAACAATGGGAAAAGAGAAAAGGGCTTAAGTAAAATGTGTTGCTCAATTCATTTCCTCTAGCTGTTCCATTTGAGCTCTACATCAGTAATAGAACCTGTTGTCCAGAGTGGCACAAAGGTAATTGAATCCTGTGAAACAAGTTGTTCTAAAATACTGCAGAAGACTTCCTGATATTTAAAACAATGAAACTTGATAAATTTCTATCAGCAAAATGCAGTTTATTTTTGTTTTGACTACATACATGTCATCCAAGCTGAAAAAAATCAGTCTAATGACAATATTTTTATTCTGTCCTTAACCTCTGTGTTTTTCACATAAAGAAACTATGAAAAACAATGTTATAAGCACACATTTCTGTTTCTGACATTTCAAAGAATTTGTAATGGTCTATTATATTTTTATCCATCAGTGAATGCAAGAAATCATAAAGAACACATGAATAAATCAGAAATGTATTCCTGAGGCAGCAAGATATGTCTTTCCTTGACTGTGCACTACTGTGCAAATATACTGGTGCAAATATATGAAGTTCACATTTTAAAAAGAATTGATTTAATTAACTATTCAAAATATTTTTCCATTATTATTTTTGATCCTGTAAAAACATTAGGATGCTGGTGCTGATTCTGCTAAGACATAAATGTGTCTTCTGTTTTGGGGCATGCCAGCTGGAATCAGAATTCTATTTTAAAAATTTTAAAAACTACCTTTTTTCACATTATATCTCAAAAATTTTATTTTTCTTTTTGGATTTGCAGGTGGCAAAGGAGGGAAAAAGAAGAAAAGCAAGAATACTGCCAAGCCTCAGAAAAATAATGGTTCAAACTGGGCCAGTGTTCCCCTCCCACCCCCTCCTGTGCAACCGCTCCCAGGCACAGAGCTGGAACACTACGGGGTGGATCAACAAGAAGCAGGGTAATTTTTTTCTTTTCCTTTTGAAGAAAAGTCTGTGATTTGTGGAGATGGGGCTTCTGGGTTTTTTGCTTTGTTTTTCCAAATGACAACATTATTCTATTTTGTTTTAAAAAAGAGAACGCCTTATCATATAGACTTATTGAAGGCTATGGAGGAGGACTGTGTGACTAGCTTCTCATGAGAGTGAATGAAGATGGAAATAAAATCAACCTTGCTTCATCATCATGTAGGGTTTCTCTGCTTACTCATGCTGAGAATTTATCTCGCTTCACAATTAGCCTAATGAATTTTGTTGGGGCTGCTTGTAGATTATGGGACTTAGTGAGTAAGGATAACATAATATGGCCCCTGTATTTTTTTACTGGTTTGATGTTGCCTGTTTTCTGTTGTCTGATGCAACAGAACAAAAAAAAAAAACATAAAATTGTATTGATTTTAGAAGATCAACCAGTTGGAAGTAATCTTCTCATTGGCTTTTAGAAGAAACTTCACAGTTGAGGAAGGTATGTTATTTGTAGGTATTTTTTGAATTTAAACTACTCTTGAGACTCTGGAACCTTTCACTTATCTTTGAATATCATAAACTTATTCTCAAGGACAAAAAAAATCACATAAAAAGCAATAAATAAGAGGAAAGAGACATTTTCTACACAAAGTACAACTATGGAATGCTTTCTATGAAGTGAAATTATATGAAATTCCAGATTATCAAACTCTGGATGAAAATCAGAACATGTAGAAAAATAGTTTACTGTGATCAACTCTGTTGGTGCCTACGGGAATCACTGCAGTTCCTTCTGGGACAAATCTACCTGCTTAAATACATGGAATAATCAATATTTCCTAATGATGAAACATATGTTTTAAAAATTGTTTTAATAGTTATACTGAATAAAAATATTTCAAGTGCTATCTCTTTTATAAGTACTTCTGTGATGAAAATCAGAAGATTTAAATGTTAATGTTTGACTTTTAAAATGAGTGGTAACTAGCTATATGTCAGTGGAGTTCCTTTTAAAATGAAGGCTATATTAGAGGTACAATTCCAAAGTGAATATAAAGGAAAATGAGCAAACTTACTGGTTGTAAATATTTTTTGAAATATCAAGAAAAAAAAGTTCATATAAACATTTTTTCTGTATTCTGATATAAAAATAAAATAAATTCAAGATGGTTTAGCTATGTAGTATTTGTAATTATCAGTTTATGTCCTTAAAACTTACGTTGAGCCACTTCATTAAAATAATTAAGCTATAGAAGGTGAACAACTTAGATTTTCTTCAACGACAATGAAATAGCATAAAAATTAAATGGAAATCCATCCAGGGAAATCCCTTGTGACACAGAGCTTCACTTCTCAGTTCCATAAAGTATCTGTTATCTTGGCATAAGAAATTATATTGGTCACCAAGACAACACTTTGTATTTAAGGATAAGGTAATCACCAGTCTTGCAGGTTCCTATCAATTCAGTTTTTTCCCTATCTTTTAAATTACTCTTTTATGTGTTGGTTTGGGTTTTTTTTTTGTTTGTTTGTTTTTTGTTTTAATGGTATCTCATTAAGAGTGATTATAATAAGATCTCCTAAAGTGCATTTTACAAGTCAAAGACAAATATAGAACCAAAGATTAGACTTACAGTATCAGTATTGAGCTACAGTAATTTGCAAAAAACTTCACTGAATCCTACTCAATACTAATGGCCATTCTGTATTCAGGGGGTTGATGTTGTTTCTGTGGATTTCAAAATGCTAAAATGGAATTTATCATAGACTGCATTCCTTATGTTTCCATTATGTTTCCATTAATGTTGTAAAAAATGCTTATCTTTTTAATTGTTTAAACTGTTTTGTTTTCCTTTTCTTTGATATATACTATGTATGACAAGTTCACTGTGTTTTAACTTCAGAATTAATTATATGCAAACATACATATATTGTGAATTACATTTGAAAAATGAATTTCTAGTCAGAAAAACTAAAAACTTTAATAAAGTCTTCACAGTGTCATATGAAAAGTGATCATTAAGAACAATAAAACAAGGAATCTGGAATGTAAATACTCATTTTTCTGTGCATCTCTTCCTATGATTCTTGAATTAAGTGTGAGTTCTATGGGCACGAGTATCCCAAATAAACTAAACAATTTTGACACCTTATTTTATGTATTAGAAATCAACATTAGTGTTTTTCTGGTTAATAAATTATAAGAAACAACCTACAGTAGCAATGACAGAAAAGCAGTCGCTACACTTAAACATAAAAGGAAGAAAAAAACAACTCTTGAATCTCTTTACTGTCTTCTCCCCAGAAGAATCAAGGTCTACATTCATGCCTATTTTTCCATAAACTTCAACAAGTATAACAAAAGATGTACATGCAAATCCAAGCAGCCATTGTAAGCAACATGATAGATTTGGGAATATACTTAATTCCAGTTCAACCTATGAAGAAAGTCTATTTATTAGTGCTGTTCCCCTAGCAAACTCATTCCTGTGAAATTTTCCCCTTTTTCTTGGCCTTCTACAAACTCTCCGCTTGTTCCTTGCTCTTCCACTTGCATATACTTCACAGTCTTTGAAATTACTGTTTTGTCAATCAAACATTCTTTTTGTGTTTTTTTTCTTTTTTTAGAGAAGATGCTTTTGCTTGGTTTTATCTTATACACTTGACAATAAGGAAATGTTTATTATTATTCTTCATCATCTCTTTGTATTTTTCACCAGTAATATGCATGATCGTAAGCCAACCACAGTTATGATTGGTTATTTTTATTTCCTACTACTGATTACAACTTGGAATGAAGCATTAGCTGCTGGTAGTTAATGTGCGTGATAGTGAAATTGCTATCCTTAGAAACGTATCTGTTGAGAGCATGTATAGATGATAATATATTTTATATAAATAAAATACTTTCTTTTAAGGCCTAGAGAAGGAAATTTTCTTTCCTGCAACAATTTGTGTATTGAAACAGAATTCCTATAGAATGTTCCCTTTATCTATTACTTGTACTTTTTAGTTTTGAAGAAGAAACCCTGACAGTGAAATGAACAAGCAAGCAAAGAGAACAAGATGAATATAGAATAAATCTGCTAATGTTAAAATAAAAATTGTTAGAAACATATTCATTTTTGTCAACTGGACTTAAAATTAATCATCATGAAATTACAACCAGAGGTTCCTAGTGAAATTAAGGGTTTTAGATTTAATAAGAAGTACTTGAAAAAGTTGAGTGCATTTTTTTCTGAGTTGTATTTACCCAAGGATCTGAAAAAAAAAAAACCATGGATGTGACCAATATTCACTATGCTAGTTCCAGAAGTTTAAATAACTGTATAATTTATATGAGATGCAGTCACAATGTCATCCTTTAGGTTTGCTTGCTTTTTCTTTTGGATTTATTTTTGGTAAATTGAATGCTAGGGCTGATGACTTTTCAGACATTAAGTTATAAAGATACCTGAGATTTTGAATCTCACTGTCCTGAGCTTCAGGCTTAGGCTCCTCTCTATTTCAAAAAAAAACCTAGTTGAAAATACTGTACTTGTGCAGAATCTTTTTGTTAAGAAATAGGCTGTCAAGCTGAACTTTTGGGGATTTCAAACAAGCAGGCTCAAAAGGCTAGTGCCTCCAAAGCTCATTTATGCGCTACTGTAAAGTCACTAAGGAGTCTCTTTCAGCCCTGTCCCTTTTAAGGAAGATGCTATTACACTTAAGCATGAAGTTGAAAGAGAGTAACAGAGTTATTGCACTGCAGATTTTTAACAGCATAAGTTAGGATGGTCTCTTCACCTTCAGGTGTCAATGTCATGAGTGAATATGGCAAGGAAAGACAAGTTAAAGCTATTAATACACTGTCTCCTAAGGAATTTAATGTAGATTATATAACATTTTCTTTAAACTCTCTGTTGTGAGAACGGATACTCAATCATCCAGTAGCTCCTAATACTTAGTGTTAAGACACAGCATTCATTTGTCCTTCTGTGCACATACATATTTCTGTATAGCTGCACATGGTTACATCTAAATATAAATTTAAAATGATACCATCTTTAATTACAATCTACATCTTCCACAGGCTTTCAGCTCTTTAAGTCAGATTTTTAGCTGTCCTTAATCTGTAATTTTAAGTATGGCCTACTTTTGAATAATGGAAAAGGCATTTAGTTAATTTTTAGAAATCTTCATCTTTGCTTAAAACAAATCTTCTGTTCATAATATGAGTTATGAAACTTCTCTGTCTCGGTGTTCTCAGCCTTTTTGAAACCCAGCTCCTCACATGAGAAAACTGTCAGTGATTCATTTTTCTCAGGTAAATTGATAATTCCTACAAAACAAGGAACCTTAAAGGAACATTTTTAAATTACTTCAATAAATTAGCTGTGTAACTCAATGCATTGTTTGCAGTATTGAGACCAAAAGGTACCCTTTTTGAAGACCTTGAAGTTGGAAAGTGACTTAGATGATGCTTGGGAATGATCTTCAGGGTATGAGATGATTTGACAGTGAAGGAGCTGTGAGAGCTTTGGTTGTCTACTTGTTTTTTCAAAAGAGCTGTCTATCCTGAGATATTTGGGAATACACTGGGAGTTAAGAAGACACTCAAGGGATTGCAGACTGGCTGGATGTGCAGATGGGAAGAACAGACAGTGTTGAGATTTGAGTTCTGTTAGCAAAAGTGTGCTCAGCAGAAGATGTGTTTGGATTAGGGCATTACTCTGGGGAAGCAGTGCTTAAGGTATAACAGGCAGTAGGGCCTACGTGTTTTGGTTAGTGATGATATCTCTAAGGGACAGGGTCCTAGAATGGTACTATAATACAGTCCTGGACTGAAAGGTCCATGGTGAAGCCAGGGACAGGAAAGGATTGAATCTCTGGCAAAGCTTACATAAGAATATAAAACATCTGTTTCTAATCCTGATCAGATATAGCTTCATCTCTTACCACCAAGATGAAAGATCAAAAATAGAACCAGAAAAATGTAATGCCTATTAGAACATATACATATATATGAGGAGAGATTAACTTGGTATTGAAGATTATTGGTAGTTAGTTGTTAACCTTTTAATGTACTTTGAAGAGCTGTGTTGGAAGTGTTCAGAAATTTAGCACCGTCTAGATAAATCCAGAAAAGTCTGATTAGGAGGTGGGGTGCTGGCAGAGCTGTCAACTTGTGCATTAAGTGTATCTTATTGTTGGCACAGCTGCATAACATATGCCTAGGGCAAGTGCTGCATAAATGTATTACACATCATGGTAGATACATATATACTCTGTAGAAAGACAGAGTGAGGAAACTGTGTGGAAAGTGTTGCTTTTTATAGAAGCTACAAACTAAAAAGAAATAGTAAATTTGCAGACAAATAAAGGGGGACGTGGATATGAGGAAGCACCTAAGTACAAATCATTGTGATCTTCCAATACTTTAAAGGAGCTTACAAGCAGGAGGGAGACTGACTTTTTAGGCAGGTAGATAGTGATAGGACAAGGGAGAGGTGGATTTAAACTGAAAGGAGAAGTTTAGGTTAAATATTGAGTGAAGAACTTCTTCACTCAAGAGAGTGGTAAGGCACTGGCACAGACTGCCCAGAGAAGCTGTGAATGCCCCATCTCTGGGGGTGTTCAAGGCCTTACTTGATGGATTATTGAGCAGCTTGATCTGGTAGTGGCTATCCTGCCCACAGCAGGGGGTTGGAACTGGATGGTCTTTGAGGTCCCTTCCAACACAATCCATTCTGTGTGATACAGCTGCATAAAGCTCACTGTTTTTTAAGAATGCTCCTATTTTCGTGTCTAGGTCAATCTTCAATACATTCTCCTAGGTTAATGATTGAGAAGGTAAGTGAGTTCATTTTTGTAGCTGATTGTGGAAGGAATGTTATCACCATCCACACATGTGATTATGGATCTGTAATTATTTTTGTTGCACATCTTACTCAAGTTGCTTAGTAGTTGTGGGAAAAATTAAACAGAATCACTAAGGAGAACTGAAGCAAGTATGACCCTATTTTCAATAAAAATTATTAATTAATTAATTAATTAATTAAAACTCACTGTGTGTGAGGAATCAAACTGTAGTAAGAACCTTGTATACCTGCTGCTGCACTTCAGAGCTCAGATTTGACATATACTAAGTTTGCTTGGTTTTTATTTTAGATATGACAGTGATGGTTGGTGTCCACCCTTGCCTGTTCAGACCTATCTCCATCAGGGCATGGAGGATGAGCTTGAAGAAGACGATGATCGTGTTCCCACACCTCCTGTGCGAGGAGTAGCTTCATCGCCTGCGATCTCCTTTGGGCAACAGTCAACTGCAACCCTCACGCCTTCTCCGCGAGAGGAGATGCAGCCAATGCTTCAAGCCCACCTTGATGAATTAACCAGGGCCTACCAGTTTGATATAGCAAAGCAGACATGGTAAATGTTTGAAGGGGGCACTTGCAGTCTGGAAAATGAAAACACAGTATTAATCTATTCCTGAGTGATATAAATATCAATTCCGTTTAACAACATTTTGCTAATGTTTACAAAACTGTAAAATGAACAGGAAATAGCAAAACTGTATCTTTAGTGCAAAGGCCATAAACATTGAAATATGCTTTTTAAATCATAATACTTGACTAAAAAGACAAAAAAAATGATATTCTTCTGGAGTTTTGCTTATACTGAATAGTTATCACCCACCTACTGACAAATTGTATGCCATTCACAATGTTCTCAGGCTAGCAGAAGACATGATTTTTATAGAATTTTCAAAAATAATGAATGACTAAAGCTCTGATTAAAAATAATGCTAATTACTTGAAATAGCAATGTAGCAGTTTTTACTCTTTATCACATGAGAATGATGCATTTGTAATCTGGCTGTATTTTGAAACACCAGGAAAATTTCTGATTTGTAGGGAAAACCCAGAAAAGACTTGAAGGAAGTTAGAATTTACAGAGCGTATCTTGCATTTCAGAATGCTTTATGCCTATTTAAGAGAAGAGCAAGCAAATACCACAGTAACATTTCCCCTGTAAAACAAACAGAAGCGATCTCTTTGGGGATTGAAAGGGGAACTTGTCATCTGCATCAGAAGGGGATGCAGTGAAGGTCAGTTGCTTTCTGGATGTTCCCTAAGTGGCAGCTGTCCTTTAGAAACTTTTATATCCAGACAAAGCTTGAGACTCTCAGAGGACAGAAGTGAAGCTAGTCATGTGGCACACTGCCAGAAGCGAAGCAGCTTTCCATACTGTTAAATAAAGTCGCAAAGTTATTCAGCTTGAGCTACCATAAATAGACCAGGTAGGTTGGAAGGCCATGCCAAATCAAAGCCAGCTGTTTTCCCTGGACTCTGTCGAAGCCTGAAGGCTTCTCTGCAATCTACACTCCATCAACAGGGCACTTTGGTCCCACCACAGTGCCATGCTGCCAAACACGGAGCCCAGCCTACTGTGGGACAGACCCAAATCCCAGGCAGCAGCTAAACTAGGGCTGCTGAAGGTGGCTGGCTTCCCAGATACACATCCTGTCTGCATAGGCAATGCTGCTGCATTTTGCAGCTGTTATGCTTTCTACACCCTGCAAAGGGCAGGCACCAGCCTGGTAGCGGGTAATGAGACAGGGTGCAGTTGCAGTGCCTCTAGCAGCTGACAGGATAGGTCATCTGCAAAAATGAAAATTGATCAGGGACTTTCATAACAGGGATAGTAATATACAGATTTTTTACTTTGTAATATACTTAGGAATATGCAGATTTTAACGTCACTCTTCTGTTAAGGACATATTAATTGTACACAAAACTCTGAAAAATAATATACTTAAAAACCTGTATTTTCATGCTAGGTTATTATTCTGCAGATTTAGGGATATATATTGAGAGCTGCAAATACAGGTGGTTTGTGATTGGTTGGCTGGAGATGCACCATGCTGCCAAAGGGTCTAGCAAAGGCTGTTCAAAGTCAGAGGAAAATCCTCCACTGCCTAAGTGGGAAGGAAAATTTCTTTGTTTTCCTTTTGCAAGTTTAGCCTATCCAGTATAGAAAGAAAAAACAACAAGATGAGACCTATCAGGTTACTGTAGGAGTAACTGAAGAGATATTTAGAGACCAGTCAATTAGGAATTTAAAAGCACATTACTAGATTACTAGAAAAGTATGTAATCATTATGGCCCCGATCCAGCAAATCACTTAAGTATATGCTTAACTACAAGTACATGAGATATTGACTTCAATTGTTCTATCACATGTTTAACATTAAGCATATACTTAAGTATTTTGCTTGATGGGGAGCTAATCACGCTGTTTATTGAGGGTGTTAGATCACAGTGCCCTTTAGCGCAGTGTTTTGAATACTGCATAGCCAAGATCCTGGTGTCCAGATAGAAAAATACTCAAGAGCTGTTAATCAGAAAGAGGTTGTATATTAGAAAGACAGTCTTTGCTCTGCAAATAAGCTTCAGACTAAGCAACAATTTAAAGCCTACACACAAGGATGGAAAGAGATTCCAGCGGTACATAACATTTACTATGACATTCTCTGATCCAATAGATTAACATTATGAAAAAAAAAAAAACGATTGTTTGAATAAGGAAAATTACCGTACTTATGAAATGTAGGCAATAAAAAAGCAGCAGAAGCTCAGTCAAAATGTATGAGAGCTAGGTAGCCAAACAGGTGACATTTGCAGTTTTCTCTGTTATGTTGGTGTCCTAGCATAAGACCAGCGGAGTCCTGGATCCCACCCAGAATTCTGTCAATTGGCATCAGGTCACAGCATCTCATGAACAGATATCCAAGGGCTCTTACGTGGCTGAACTAGCAAATTCAAGCCCCATACATACACTTATGCCAAGGCCAGTCATGTCTGGGTCCCCCAGCACAGCTTGCTGTGTACCTATAGTGCTGTAGGAAATGCTGCAATGAAAGCTGATGGTTGTTTTCCTCTGAGAGGACCATATAAGTGAAACTCCAAACCCAGTGCTTGGCTTTGATTGTGTACTTATTCTGTGGATGTTTTTTTTTAAACTTTATTTTTCCTTTTTTTTTGTTTTAAATTGCATGCAGTAATCATGCGTTCCCTAATACTGCTGCAATTAAGTCAATTAAACCACTAGAAATAAAGTAAAACCTTCTTATTGATAATGGATTCATTGGACTTGAAAATTTCTTCTGTCCTACAGGCCATTTCCTTCTCTTCAGGGTGAGTTTTATGACAGAACATTGAGTCTATTCAGGCAGAGGTGTGAAATTCAATTTTGGCTCAAATGCCTGATTTGCAAGGTGAAATGTAGGGTTAGACATTTATATGCTGGGTTGGGATTTAGAATTGTGCTTTTCCATGGACTTCCCACTTCCGTGTACATCAGTTCCTCACCTTTAAAGGACAATCTCAGCCTTTTCTGTCTTATAGGAGGGGCAGTATATGTACTATTGAAAAGTCTGCAAATACTCTGCTATGGTGAATAACTGAACTGATTTTTTCTTGAGTTTGAGCTAACAAGCATGTTTTGTAAATCTGCTTCAGGCTTACTGAGAGGCTTATTTTCTACTGACCACAAGGTATAAACTCTCATCCATTCTGATGCCCTTTTCCTGTCTGTTTGCATAGGCACATCCAAAGCAATACGCAACCTCCTCAGGCACCAGTTCCACCCCTTGGATATGTATCTGGAAACCTTATTTCAGACTTGGAAACAGATGTTCCAGACGATGATGAGGATGATATCGAAGAAGAAACTCTAGAAATCAATAGGCCACTGAGAGGTCTAGAGCATACTCCAGGCTCCAGTATGGACAATTTAGACAGCTCTGTGACAGGTAACCAAACACAGTAAACATTAACACCAGCTTGTTCCTCACAGCAAAATACATCACCAAACAAACACTTTTAAAGTGAAAATTTATTCCACTCTATTTCTGTAACATTTAAAATGTGTTAATATTGAATGCTAAGTTAAAGAAGGATTTGAAAATAGTTTGTGTTGCTGCAAAATGATAAGAAAATTCATGAATTTTAAAAAGCTTTAAAGATTCAAAAGAAAACTCAATTATATCCTAGCTTTCATGAAAAGTTCACTCTACTGGAGAAGCAAACCAGTTACATAAAAAGGAGAGGGAAGACCTCAGCTTTGGAATATATGTTTCATTCATCAGGAGCGGCATAAAAATGTTATCTTAAATAATTTTCAGATATTTTGCTGGGTAAATGCTTTCACAGATGAACATGAAGAAATTAGAAGACTTCAAAATAAGCATAGTTAGTTAGATCAGCACAACATTTAGTTATAGTGTAATATAACATTTATGTTGGGAAAAAAAAAATGTGTATTTTGAGCCTACTTTGTGTTGAAGAATTTAGTAATCATTCCCTTTCAGTTAAGGTATTTAATTATTCTGATGCATCACTGCTTTTCGCCCTTTGGATACATTGGAAAGTTACAACAGGAATCATCAAAGGGGACCTAGAGGAGTATGATGAACTAATATACAGAATTTGAATAAATAAAATTGCTGTTGATGAAATATAGGCAGTGAAATATATACATTCTTTTTTAAATGCAGACTTTATATGGACACATTGAACTTTTTAGGTATCTCCAAATTCCCCTTAGGCTGAACTTGGGCTTCTATACAATGTACTGTATACATAGTGTTCAGGTTTATTGCAGACACAGATGTGCATAGTGCCCATAGCTTCTGACAGCTGGTGGGTGCCTCTTCAGTCTTGGAGCTCTATGGAAAAACACTAGCTTGTTAATTGCACCTGCAAAGAGACTGGCTTACTAAAGCATTACTACAACAGCACAGCTTATTTTCTTCTCCTTGTTGTGAACTTTGGAAATTTCAAGGATTTTGTACCCTTATTTAAACATTATTATTCTGAAAACACTGCAGGAATATGACAGTAATGGAGCATCAGTACCTATAATTTCCTTCCTTTTCCCTTGTTGAATTAAATACTGTGTTGCTTTATCCCACTTTCCAGACTTTTAGCTCACCCTAGGGCCAGACTGCTTGCCAATCTAATTAAGACTTAAGAACTGTAGCTCTACTGCTGTGATTTGAAACTCAGGTCCAACTGAAGGCTGTAGAGTTAAAGTTTAAATCCCTGAATCCAGAAGGTTAACTTATTAGCACATGAGTATGTTAAGTCACTTTGCCTGAATTTCTAGTGTAATCTCCTTCAGGCTATAATTCTGCATATTTTTGCATATCTCGCTAATGGCTCAGAAATGTTTCCATTAGGAATGCAGTAAGGGCTTTACACAAGTAATACAGAAATAACTAAATAAACAGGTTGCCACATATTTTCCATTTGGTAAGTATTAATATGTCAGTGCTGATATAATTGTTAATCAGGAAATTAGTGTTTTGCACATTTACATTTTCCCCTAATATTTTGGACCAACCTACCTTATGCAAAGTAAGAAATGGCTGTATTTCTGTTCTGATTCAAAGATTTCTGTGCCCACTGTAGTTTATACTTTTACAAATAAGAATCAAGCTTTTTTTTCTTAGTTGTTAGAGTAGTTCAATTATTGGGGTGTTAAAAAACTGCTGATGGTTTTTTGTTTTTTGTTTTTTTTTTGGAAGAAATTGAGTAGAACCTGGTAATGTAGGCTGGCAATGCATGCAAAGAGATCAAATTCACACCCACTTGTTCCCACCATCACCTTGATGTTGGTTCATCTAGCTGAAAATTAAGGTTTTCCTTTTTGTTTTCTTTTCTTTGCGTGTTTAATTCCTATCTGGATCTGTTCCTCGATCTGGTTCACTGCATGGCAATGTGTTTGCTAGCACTGCAGGAGGGGACTGTGCAACCGGAAAGGAAGCAAAATGACAGGCTACCCCAATAGGGTACAGCCAACACTTAGATTGACATGAAACACTTATGAAACTATAACCTTGCAAAAATACATCCAGTGTGTTCTAAATGATCTATAAAATTGCAAACTCTTGGAATAAAGAAAACCTACTTCTGTTTTTCTTAGTTACTATGTGGGCAAAACCTCAATTTTCTGAGTTGGGCTTGCTTTTTTATTAGGAGATGGAAGGAAATTGCTTATTTCATTTAGGGGAGTTGTTTCAAAGGAGAATTTTAATTTTGTGTATCTGTTTCTGCTAACCCATCCAGGTTGCATTTGCTAGTGTTAAAGAGGGCATAAAAGAAATTGCATCCATTGTTTCTAAGCTGTTTCTCTTTCTTTAACTTGATTGCTTTTAGAATACTGTTGAAGAACTAAATTGTTTTTTCTTCAACTGAGAAAATAAAAGCTGCTTCTTACAGGGCTTTTGATGATTTAAACCAGCATCTTCCTAGGAATTGACATAGTATGTTTTTACTTTAAACATATTAAAAATCTGAGAGAAATGAGAACAGCTAACCTTAAAGAAGCAGTTTTTCTGTACATTTTTAAGTATGTCCTATCAGTTCAGTGTCTGTATGAAAATTAAGTTGACATTCTTTGATCCGGGCTTGCCCAGAATAAAGTTGACAGAGTTACTGTAGGATGAGCAGGATGTTAGCATGCCTCAGTGATGACTTGAAGATACCCACTCCTGGAGTGCAATGGTACTTTGTTTTTCACTTCTGAGATGAGGTTTTCATCCAGTGACAAAAGTAGGATTCTCAGTGGGGAAATGCTGGCACTGGGTGAACTTAGCTCAAACTGCTAAATTTCACTACAAACATAGTGTAGCTCCTATAAAGTGTTTAAAAGTCAGGTTGTCATCCAAGTTCTTGAGTTTTCGTTACAGCTAACTGAAGATTCAGACATGGATTTAATCTACACTATTAAGGTTTTCTCTTTGCAGGTGGCAGAGACATAATGTTGACAGGTAGAACAGAATGAAAAGCGAGAAGGAATGCACAGTATCTTAACATTTTCCAGATACTGCAAAGAAAACTCAAGGAGGTTTGACTGTTTTGACTGGGTCAAAATAAGAAAGTAAAGCCCACATTTTGATTTGTTCTCAGCATGGTTTGCTAGGGTACTAAGTTCCTGATTCTGATGTAAGAAATAAGTAAACACAAAACCAGACAAAACCAAACAATAACAAGCAAACTAACAAACCCCTGAAGTGCAGCTGTAAAATTTCTACTGACTTTTAATACACAGTCACTTACTGAGGGGAGAGAGAAACCCATTGACTAGCATGGACATTAGAACAGGCTCTTTTCCTACCTCACTGATAGAAGCAGAGTGATATTATTGTAAAGAGTACCATTGCATATGTATAACAAAACTGATTTTTTTTTTTTAGTAAAATTATATAGATTTGAAATTATTAAGATTGCCATAGGATGTATAACTCAGCAAGGAAGAAAATCTCTTACTTGATGTGTCTTAGTCTTGATTAAAAGAATTGTGATCACTGTGTGGTAAAAGTTGTTCATTCATTGCATCTGAGCACAAATGAAATAATTCTTGAAAATTGCACAAAATCATTTTGGTGAGCCATATTTTATCAAGGCAGAATTCAATATTTGTATTGATTTTGATAGGGATGCCTATTGCAAAGATTCTATTTTATAAGCAGTTAGACAGATTGCATTTAATAGGAAGAATGTGTTTCATGGATTAAATATGTACTCAGAAAATAGGAAACTGGTAGTTTTTGTATCTCATAAAAATGGTAATGTAACAATTAGCAGGGTCATATTATAAAGCACAGACTTTACTCTAGCTTAATGGATCTAGGGATATGCATTCATCAGCAAGGATGGATTTAGCATAAAACGACATGTAAATGAATTGATGACTGATCATAAATTAATTTTAGTGTTGAAGAAGTAATAGAGACACAGCAAGATGCCACTTTATCATAGTATTTTATTGCATTGAGCAACTACTTAATGTTCTGGGTGCATTTCTTTTCTAACAGCTTGAATAAATTTAAGATTTTTGTTGTGCTTTTCAGCAATATGGAAACCAAAAATCTAGAAAGATTGAAAATGTAAACATAGATAAATTTGGCTAAGTGGCATAAATTCATTTTTCATTACATGGTTATGAAAAGCATTAATTATGCTTGGACTTCTGAAGTGTCAGATACATATACATGTTTTGACTCCACTTACTTAGAGTTTAACACCACTTTGCCATTTCTCCCTCAAAAAAGTGTTTATTTCAGGTGTATATGGTTAATATTTGGGGCATCTCTGAGGAAGTATACTGTAAAGCATAAGCTCAAGTCAAATTATTGAGGTATGATCTTATTTATATTCTGCATTCAGCACGTTCCATTATTCTTTTTTATCTAATGGCACAACGACTGTTGCCCCCTTTTATTTAATCACTCTCATTAAAATTAGTAGTCATTCTTTCTTTATAATTATGACCTAGAGGAAGTGAATGCCTTCTTCCTGTACATGAGCTGGAAGATTTCAGCATCAACTCCTGGGGATTTCATCCACATCTGACAATCCTGAGCAGCCTGGTCATGTTCCACCAGAATGCCTGCAGAGGAGGAGACATGTAATGTTAGCGTGTGCTCTGTGCTTTTAAGAAAGAAAGCACAGAAGCACAGACCCAGTCCCAGTGACATCAGTTACTATCTTTAAGCATGTAGATTTTTGTGCATACAGAGAAGTACTATGTGGAATTTTCAAAAATGTTAGGTTTGCTGTGAGCAGATCTTGTTTCTTTTTGTTACCTTAAGTAAAGCAAGATTACACCTTCCAAAGAAAAAATAGTGTTTTAATTGTAGGCGAAATGCCACTAAAAGTTGTAGGCATGCAGCCTACAAGGAGCTGGCACCTCTATTCCCTTCACCTTTCCCTGAGAGCAAGGAGCTTTCTGTTTGCATTAGCACCAAGAGATATTTTATGGAGCAAGAAAACAGAGTTCAACATTTCACAGAGTTGATTTTGTTCCGCATAAAGCATTTACTGCTGCTGTCAGCAAGAGTAAAATTTACAGTTGCCAAAAAGCGTAAAAACTCAAATGCGTTCTTGGAGAACACACAGTGAGCTGCATGTAAAGGAGACACTAAAAGCCTATTTCATTCCATCTGAAAATGCACAGTTGATCTGAAAGAGATGTCAGCATCTCTTATGCTGCCTTTATTCAGAGAGAAACAAAAGTGTGCCTGATTGGGGAAATCAAGAGGCTGGTAGATGCCATTAGGGAAGGCTTCCCCTTGAGCACAATACAAAGGCAGCTGCACAGAGGTATGAGGGGCCTGGCCTGGGCTGAAGCAGGCTTGTGTCCACTGGGCCACATCTGTGCTTCTGGAGGACAAACAAAGAGAGAGTGCTGCTGGGGAAAGAAGGAGAACAAATAGAGAAACTTGATAGCTCAGAAACCAATGGAAAAAATGTAGAGATTTCACGGTTAGCTTACTGACTTGAGCAGTTTTGAAGAGCTTTTCTTCAGCTTACATTCCACTAACCAGAAGTAACATCATTGTTTGCTTTAACTGTCAGCTGTGTTGATGTCCTCCCCCAGTACAGTTCATGTCCATGCAAGGACTGATCTGCTGTGTTCAACCCATGGGCAGAGAACCTGTTCCTAGCTTAGCTGGTGTTTGCTGTCCTTGAGAGATCAGGAGGTCAGGAACAGATCCCTCAGAGGGTTGCCTGAAAAACTGGGAGTCTGATGGCAGTGCTTATCTGATCATTGGTAGGTAGGTGTTGTTAAGAAAATCTGGCATGGCTATGTGTGTGTAGAGAGGTAAGTGTATAAATACTCACTGGAGAGAGTGTTAGAAACTTGTGCAGATTTTTAGTCTGTTGCACTTTTCAAATGTGGATTTTTTTTAAACTAGATTAAATCCTCCTAAGAGCAGATGGAATATAGCAACTGCTCTGAGATACACCCCAAAAGTATTCTATCCAAACAATCATTATTATTACGTGCTGTGTAACTTGTAAGTGGTTAGTAGATGGGCATAGCAACATAAGCAAATGAAAATTCAAACTTAATTTCATTGAAAAGATCCATTGTTTTGTCTACAGATACAGAAAACCTATGTATGCTCATACATATCCTATTCAGTATATATTGTCATGTATCTACATACAGAGTAGAATGTATAAAATACTTGGGCCATGGAACTAACAAAATACATCATAAATTTTCAGCACCTGAATATCTTCCTTTGATATCTGTGAATATAGTTATATTTTTATGTTTCAGCTTCTGCTTACATATTTTGTGGAATGTGTTGATAAGCAATTGTTTGAAAATGTTCTCAGCTATAGCATTTCATTTTCTTACATCTTCATGAAGTGTTTTATCTCTAGTATCTCTTTTCATACATCAGCAATAACTGTTGCTAAGACTTTGCTCTTCATTCTCTCTGATGTCCCATCACACTTTGATTGTTATTTCAGTTTGTTCCTCCTCTCGAGGAAATTCAGATTCAGCCTTCCCTTGCTGCTGTCTAGACTTTCCTACATCTGTCTGCATCAGGTCAAGTCTGTTTGGAAAATAACAATTCTGTGTGTGCTCTTGGCAAGCAGAATCTAACTCTGTCACTCTCTGTTGCACTTAACACACTTTCTGCCTGTCAGACCTCCATAGACCTCTTCAGTTTCTTTTTTGTATCTTTGGAGTGCATGGACCTCTGTTATTATAGCCTGCCACTTTGCTGACATCAAAGGATTCAGTCACTACAGCATCACAAAATAATCCACTGTTCTTAGGCTTTGTAATGCAGCATAAGCAAGTCAGTATTGATTTAATAATTAATGATTTTTAACAAAATAATACTTTCCTGGACAACTCTTAACAAAAGCTTTGAAGAACATACTGGTACCGCTGTTCATCTTAGGTATATTGACATAAATTCACCTTGCTAAAGAAATTGTTAAGTCAGGTCCATGATTTATCTCTCCACAAGTGTGTCATATCTTGGAGAACAGATCTTCAGTGGTTCATTGGGATTTTTCTCAATATGCCACTTTTTAAAAAGCAACCTTCAGATATTTTAAGATGAAGAGGCACTTTTGGAGGTAGTAGAGTCACTGACCCTGGGGGTGTTAAAGGAAAGACTGGATGTTGTGTTGAGGGACATGGTTTAATGGGAGCTATTGGTAATAGGTGAACGGTTAGACTGGATGATCTTTTAGGCCTTTTCCAACCTTGGTGATTCTATGATTCTATGATTTGCTGTCTCAGAACAATATTCTGTGTCTACATGGTGCCACGCATTGCCATGCAGTAATTCAGGTCCCAGAAGCATTCTGGTAGCTCTGCACTTTAGCTAGAGTTGGTAACTCATTAGTATGTCTTGTCTGTACTTGGAGCAAAGCTAGGTATTTGGTGGTAGTTGAATATTCTTCGCCTCGTGCTCCACTGGACATTTAAGAACTATACAATGTCATTTATGATGATTTTCAGAAGTACAGAGCACTAACAACTCCATCTGTAATCACTGAATTTTGATACTTTGAAATAATCCAAACTCATTTATAGTTTTGGAAAATATATGTTGCATTGCCATATTGGATAGCTGATCAGTTCTTTCTGCAATGAAAAAAAGTAAAAGAAAATATAAATGAAGAGTGGAAAATATGAATCCTACTCTTAGTGTTTTGTTCTTCATGTTTTAATTATGTCAAGATTTCTTGTCATGTTTTCTTTCTTATATCTTTTTTTTTTTTTCCTGGCTCTATTTTTTGATGTTATTGCTTTCCTCTCCTGCAGTGGTGGTAATCTATAGGGTATGGTGAGGTCTGCACTAGCTCACTGTGTGACTCAGTATTCAAGAACGTGTTTGCTCTGCTCTTGAATGTCTGTTTCTAACCTTTTCAAAAAGAGAAATCAATCCTGTAAAATGGATTGCTTTCCATCAGTTTTGTTTGGGCCATTAAGACTGCTCATCTATTTTAAAGTTTTGGTTGAGAAAATGGCATAATGCCAGTCTTGTTCCAGAATGTTCTTGATGCCCAGGTCTGACTTCAGCCATACCGGCTGAGATTTAGACATGTGGTGTCCTAAAGTAAGACTTTTTGCAAAAATGAAAGTAGATATTGCTTTATAATAAATAAAGTTTAAAAAAAAACATCACATTACTTTCAATCCCGGGAAAAATATTTTAACATTCAAAAGAATTTATTATGGCATTTATATATGTGTAGAGGATATGTATTATTTGGTTTACAAATTGACAATTACACAATGCAAACTATGAATGAGATCCCAGTTAGCTTTTATAGTGCTCTTTTATATCAAGCTCTGTTAGCCAACCTTTGGGTTTCCTGTGGGTCTTTAAGATTTAGATGATCAAAAAAATATCAAACATGTACAACTCACTAGACCCCTACATTTGTTTTTAGGTTCAATGGTAAATGGATGGGGTTCTGCGTCTGATGAGGACCGTAACTTTTCTAGTCATAGATCTAGTGTAGGTAGCTCCTCAGATGACTCGATCTTTACCAGCGGCAGTTTTGCACAAGCACTGGTTGCAGCAGCAGATAAAGCTGGTTTTAGGCTGGATGGAACCAGCCTGACAAGAACAGGTTTGTAGACTCAAAGTTAATGCTTTCTGCATGAAGGGTATCTCTGCCTGTTCTTCTTTTCAGTGAACCTGCGTCTCACTTCACGTTTTTCTAACATGCATGGAGTAAGGTGGATGGAGATATTTTTATCAGTATATTTAAAATAAAAACTTACTTTTCATTGTTAGTGATTTGAAGTAGTGAATACTGCAAGCTTTTAATCAGCACTTTCAATCTTCTGCAGTTTCTCTTAATGCTGACTCTGCTATGGATTTACTGACATGTGCTCTGTTTAATATTTTGGTTAAGAGATCACTAATTCTGCCATGCAATCTTTGATGATTTTATTCCTGCAACATCTCCTCACTATCATTTACATTTCCAATGATGAAAGTCATATTTAAACTGTTATCTCCATCCCTGCTCCTCTGTTGCATCTCTTCTTGCAAAAATGTATTTTTCTGTGAAGTTTTTCAAAGCATGGGGGTGGAATGCTATGATTGGATTATAAATGATATGAAATGTTTAAAAGTCTTTTTAATCAGCTGATGTTAACAATATTTAATTCAATAAATCATTAAATTTTGATTAAGTTTAATTTTAATTATGCCATCAGAATAAGCCAAGTGAAATTTAATACAGGTAAAGTGACTATTGCTTTTGAAAACAATCAGTCTTATCAACTAGAATAAATGAATGAAAACAAAATATAATTTAGTTCATAATTGTAAAGCTCCTTATGTTTAATTTTTAACAACAACCCCAAAAGATAAGCAGAACTTCCTTTTAAATATTCTGAACAAAGAATGTATTTACATTTGCTCAGTCCTATTAAAATTAAAAAAAAAAAAAAAACACCTAATTATTTAAATCCACACAACATAATACCGAAGTATTCATTCGGGTTCCCATTTTTTATTATGCTTTCTTCTCCTGTTTCTGCATACATTTCCCATAACATTCCTATCATTTAAAAATTTTTATTATCATTTTTGTACAAAATTTATCCTTTGCTAAAATGTTTGCATTCTTGATAAATGTCTCCAAATGTTAGAAATGTTAACTGCCAGCTTTCTATACAGAGTGATTTCATGAGAAATACTACCTTTTAGGAATGAAGAAAAGAATCTGCAGTAAAGTCCTATGCCAACAACAAATCACAGTGTGAAATTTCAGCTTTTTACAAGTCATTGAGACCTTTGACTTTGGTTAGATGTAATCATCCTTAAAATACAGTTATTTCATTGTTAAAAATAGTTAAAACTCTAATTTTCTTCTTCTTATTTAGCAAATTTGGCCAAACTATTACTTTCTTAAAATACACTGTTTTGCTTGAACTGACACAAATCCTTCCTAACCTTTTTATTTTTGTGTTCTTCATGGCCTCAGTAAACTAAAACAACTTGTATTAGGCCCACTGGGAAGTAGTTTCCACCACATACATGCACAAAGGGGTTCAAACATGCAGACACTTTTAAATATGATTCCTTACCGGAGCAATATAAAAGAACAGGATGAGAAATCCCTTGTCAGTTATATTTTCCTAGCTTAATTAGGTCACATATGCACTTAAACTGAGCACTTACACGTAATTCCTTGGATAGACTATTAGAGTTAAGGTTACAGAAGAGTATTCAACCACTGTGGTTATCTTTTTATTGCCTTTTTATTCTCTTAATGATCCAGAGAAAAAGCTGAATCAAAAAGCCCATGTAAACAGCCTCCCTTTTTTCCCCACCAAAATATCAGCAAATGGAAACAGCTCTGCAATGCTTACTGTAGTTTCCTTATGATATGATACCTCCCAGGGTAGTCTGATCAATCAGGCTAGCCTATTATGGATCTGCTGTACCACAGTAAATCCATCATAGTGCAAAATGGCATTTTCCACTGGAGAAGCAGCAATATTATTTCTGTTAATTGCTCTGGAGGAAATCTGAAGGTCCTGACTCTTTACTCCTTTGAACAGTTATTTTCTCCCACTCAGAACAGCTATGAAATATTCTTATTGATATGAAATGAGAAGACCAACTTCATAGCCTCACATGGATGTGTTTGATTGTCCGGCATAAGAGGCACTGGTAAATCCAGATGCAAGATGTCTCTCCTGCAAGACACTTTGATTCCATTTTCCAGAAACCATGGTGTGATTTGTCATGTAGTTCAGCCAGTTTTCCTTTTTAACACCCATGGGAAATTAAATCATGAATTACTGGATTCATCCTTGTCTCCATTTGCACACACTAAATCTACTATAGAGTCTGACACTGCTCAGCAGTTCTTCCTGGAAAGGCTGCATAAAAAAATAACATGCTGTAATCAGATATTAGGTGCATTGAAAGATGTGTTTTGGGAGCCGACATATCATTTGTATTTGCCCCGTATCTGATTTAGGTCAGTACTATTTATTTTCCTTCATTTTCATGAAGGGATAAAAGAGAGAATTTTTAGTGTATATATTTATATATATTTTTTCAAGTCAACTTTCTGAATTCATGATCACATTTCTTTACTCAAGAGAGTAAGCATGAAGGTTCTTCATCTTGCACTCACTAGTTGTGCTTGCATGTTGCAAGTTTATTTTTACAGAACATCTGTGCTGTATGAGCAAGGATGTAATTTCAGGCTCACATCTGAATTCCTTTGCACTAGTGGCCTTTTTCCTTTTAAACAAGATATGTAATATTTTGTCTGTGTTCATTTGCTGTTTTATCCTTATCTATGAAACAAGGGCTTGATCACTTGTCTTTGGCTGCAGCTGTGCCAGCTATAAGAGGTTAATGTTTCCAGCCTTCACCCACATGCTTATTACTGCTTCCTCCCATCTTCAGAGTTAGCTGCTTGGGTGGGCATTCAGCTCCTCATTTCAGTTTAAATGCATCAGGCTAGTAATGGCATACTGTTCATACTCTTTAAGTTCAATTTGGCTTTCTTTGGCAGAGGAGAGTTAAGGAATGCCTACACAAATGGTTCAAATGTGGTAACCTCTGATAGATGACAGGGACACAAGGCTGGGAGGCAACATAGCCTAAGAGAGTGGTCCTCCTCAGGGTGCACATCAGTCTGAAAATAAAAGATCAAGCCTTAGGTAGTCAGGAAAAATCAGAAGGACAATAGTTAGATGTTATTGTAATGCAAGCATTTTAATGCTAAGCAGTGTGTTAGAGAGATTATAGTTACTTTTTTTCACTTTGCCCTCTTTTTGCATCAAATATATTTTAAATAGTGCAGTAGATAGATGTTTACTTCTGATTAGGTTAATATAGATCCTGTTGTATGTGGTGTCATGCTAGAAGTAAGGACATCTGTTATGATGCACGAAGTGTGGCACTTATGCACTAGAATTTTGGCTCTTCCAGGAGTTTTACTAAAAAATATAAATCACAAGAGGCTATGATCTAATTAACCAGAAGATAATTCAGCCTCATTTTAGAGCTTAGGGTTTACAGATTAGAAAAATATCAAACAGCTATTTTGTCACTTTTCACCAGAGTGTATGGGTCTACAACTGGACTGAAAGAGAAGTTCTGACTGGCTCACAAATCTTCCACTGCAGAGAAGGTTAAACAAAGTAATAATTTTAAGCAAGTTCTAAACAAATTAAAGCATTAACAACCCTGAGATGCTTGATCAGAATCATGTGCAGAGAAAAAAAAAAAAAAGACAGTGATATTTAGTTTTCTTCAAACGTTATTAAATAAGGAACAAGCCTAATTAACTGAATAAAAACATGAAAAAAAGAAGTGAATGGAGTAAATGAACTATACTCATGCTGTTCCTGCCATGATATTTTTCATGATCTGCTTCAAAGAACAGCATCAAAGATATCAAAAAAGAGGAAGTATGTAGCTCCATTAGTCTATATATTAAAACAAAAACAAAAACAAAAACAAAAACAAACAAACAAAAAAACAGGGAATGAATTCATTCAGAATAAATAATTTTTGAACACATAAAATAATGAAAATAAATAGGAAAACATTACAATTTAAATTCCTTTTTTAATTTCTTAAGAGAAGAGAGCCCTGAAGTATACACACCTGCAGTGCTACATAGCTTGCAAAAGCAGTTATCTTTATCTCACTGGAGTTACTCCAGATATACAGTGCTTATGGGTGTCACTAAGATGAGAATCTGGCTCAGCAAATGTGAAGGTAGAAGGCAGGAGGAGATAAATTTGATATGATTGAAGAAGTGTTTTCCTTCACTGCTGAGTGCTGAGGAGTTGTTATAACACATCTGTTCTGAACACCAAGCAGGTAGGAGTTACATGGTGAGCAGCGGTTTTAACACAACAGATGGAGCAACTTTAATTATAAAAGTAAAGATAAAGGATTGCCAAGTTTCTCACTTTGCTTACTGTGGTGTAACTTAAGCAATTGACATCAGCAGGTATCTCATGCGGACACTTGCTTGCCTCTGAGAGTTAGACCAGATTTAATATTTCAGAATTTACATTAACAGAACAGCCCATTTCAAGTCAATAATATTTTTGTCATCTGGTTTCTCTTTTTCTAGGCAAAGCATATCCTTCCTCTCAGAGACCTCGGCCAAGCAGTCCTTTTTCTACTGACAGCAACACCAGTGCAGCTGTCACTCAGAGTCAGAGGCCGAGGCCCACTAAAAAACACAAGGGAGGCCGGTTGGACCAACCCCCCTTGCCTCATCGTAGGGAGGGAATAACAGACGGTAAGTGTGGCGGTGGGAGACCCTGGTGATGAGCTACAACATGCAGCTGTGCAGAATGGGAGGCCATAAAGCAGTCTTTTAAGGAATGTCTGTTACAGTGAGTTACTTGCTTGGTGAAGTAGAGTCCCCAGGTACATCAGCGGTATTGCAACACTAGTGGTGTGGAGCTTGGTTAAGTGACTCTTCAAGGAGCCTTTCTTCCTTTCAGCTCTAAACAAGTCAGCTCTAAACAAGTCAGCTCTCAGGTCTCAGTATAAATCTTAAGAAGAAATGACTGCATTGAACATGGGTTGGCATTAAAATGTGACCCCTGGGTAATTTCATTTCTAAGTAGCCACCACCAGCATATAGTGAATTTCTAAGAATAATCATGCAGCCAGTCCCACAGTGCTCTCTTTGTTTTCTGCTGGTTTTGACAGCCGTGCAACAGCTATAGAAGTACGTGCCATGCTTTTCTCAAGGCTTTGCCTCACATCTTGTCTGTGCTGCTTCATCCCTGAAATTCAGTGACCTCGGTGACTTTGTTTGTCACTGCAACATCTCCAGTTCCCTCTTACCCCAATTTCCAGCTAGAAATTTCAAGTGTATCCGTTCTGCTCTTCTAATCACTAAAATCAGTTCAGCTTTCCATTATCTTGGTCTATCCCATCTTGAGTTTGGCAAAAAATGCCTTTGTTACCTGTTACTCCTCGAGAAGGTCTGACTATAAAGGTGGGCAGCTTGCTATCTCCCCTCTCTTCTCTTCTAATCTTACTAGTCACTTTGAGTGTTGAAATTTTCAGTGAGGAGAAGCAGGCAAATGGAAAAACTGTGTTAAAGGAGCCATCAAGGATTACTGTAATGCATTGCAGATGGGGATCTGGTCACTTTCCTCATGCTGACCTGTCTTGCAGTGTTCAGGACAGGGCAGTTCTGAGAGCTTGACTGTTCCACCTGTTTTAGTAGCCCTCAGAATGGCACCATCTGAATGCTGGAAGCAGGAGTCATGCCAGTGCCAGTCATGTCAGTCTCCTAATTTTGATTTTTGACAAATCTTTGAGTATATGGGGAAGGAGTAAAAAAATCACTTTGGTATAAACATCCTCTGTATTCTAGTAAAAATCAGTTGAGAATCCTTTCATCATCTTCTTTTATCAGGCAGCATGTTGTAAATAGATTTGATAGAGCATGTATTTAGTTTGCTTGTTTATAATGTGCTATTTATTACTCTAGGTATGTTTAAAAATATATTAACAGCATGCAAGCTGGACTGGAGCCACTAAAAACACTGCAACTCTCCTCTCAGTCATGTTCATCAAATGTACAGATAAAATTTTGCAGCATGTTCTGACAGATTCCTTGTTTGTCAGATTGTAAAAGTGGAGAACAGATTCCAGAAGTGAAAGTCTTCACCAGAAGTGTTACCATTATAGCTCATACTCTGTGACTCACCCTCACTACCATATTGTTTGAGGAAAGAACTCAAAATAGCTTAGACCCCACTCACATGGCTCTGACTTGGTTTAAACATTAATGCTATCCACTTCTGGATATATTCCAGAGGCCTCACTGCTACACAGATCTGTTAAATAGATGTGTTATGAGAATAGGAATTGGAAATTGTGTGTCAATTGCACAATAGTGCTGGCAATTCCCTTTCTGTGCATGCATTAATTTAACCTTTCAGAGTAGTGTATATTTTGTCACCATGAGCTATGTGTACATGTGTGTTTGTAATGCATTAAGTGTTGTGGGACCTTAATCTCACTTCTTTAGAATACTGTTAGTATAGAAGTGTGTAATAATAACATGGTTACTGGAAGATTGATGGGAATCTAGTTTAGGTCATGAGGCAAATAGAAGTGTGACTCCTCAGGGAGTGACTCCATCATAAAATCTGACATTGCTTTAAATTGGTGAAAGAGATCAGATTTTAAGATTTATTTAAAAAGTGGAATCTCTTATGTCATTGATTATTCATTATGAAACACTAATCTCAGTGGAGTTTCTTTAGTATATTTGAGTCAGAACACCAATTTTATACCATGTTCTTAAACAATCAACCTCTCAAGCATAGACAGTAACAACTTCTGGACACTGTTAACATTTGCCTCTTACAAACCTAGCTTGAAGTCTTACTTTGTGTTCCAAAAATTTACAGTGTTTAGAAGTCATACAAGATGCTTTCCCATTCTCTCTTACAACAGAAACAAATAAACATAAATTGTACACTTTTTCCATTTCTAGTGTTGCTGAATATGAGTCATTAAAGCGTAAGGGCAAATCTGAGTCATAGCTAAATTTGCAAAGGACATTTGTCAATTAAAGAACGAAGATTGCTGCTGCCACCTGTATGTATGGAAACAGACTACATTTAAGAATTTCCAGTGTCCAGAAATTAAAAATGATAACTGAATATGTAGATACAATCTATAGTTTCAGGTCTGAATCCTCTGGACTAACTCTACATTGAATTATTTTATTTGTCCTCCTGTACAACTTGTTTTTCAACTTTCCCATCCTGAAAGATTGTGGAGACAAAGGAAAAATACCTTATGAATCTGTCAATAATGGAAAGCCTTAAAAGCAAACAGACAAAACTAATGTGAAGTTTTTAGTTCTAGTGCTCAAAGAATAATATATTTTCTTGAAATGAATATATTCACAAAGTACAAAATAATGGAATTTGCCATACATGCAAATTACACAGTAACTGCATAACTGAAGGTGAAAGTTCTTCGTTGTTTGAGCATGAGGTTTTAAAAGAACAAAGAAAAATTAGAGAGGAAGTATGGCTGGTGGTTAAAATAGAGAAATGTGACTTAAGACCATTAGCTTTCCAAGTCTCTTGTTAATATGCAATTTTAACTAAGGCAGACTGTAGTGAAGATGCTTACCATCTGGTACAAGAAAGTGGTTCAGAGTCTTATTAAATGTAAATATTGCCCCGAGGAAAACAAATGACTAGCACAGGTAGAAAGAGATGTCCTTATACTTCTTGGTTCTTTAACTTTTCTAGCTAATAATGAGAAGCTGTGCCCAAACTTACATAATGTCCCAGTCATTTGGCCAGTGCTCTGCTTGCTAAAGGAAGGCTGGAGTAATCCCAAGAGAACCATGCATCTGCATCTGATAAGGCTTTCTGATGTCCTACAGCTTCTCAATCACAATTCCTCTATTATTAAATCAGTAAGACGATCACCTATCCCTCAATACACTTATAAATAGCCTTGCAAGTTTGATAAGCTTGCCATTAGAGGCTGCAAGTGGTAGTTTGGATGGCATCCAACAGCCTAGGAAGTTACTAGCTCAGTATGGATTTTCAGGTGTTTTACCTGGCACTCAGAACATAAATGTAATGTAGATGGAGGTCAGTGACAATCAGTAACATCATTATGTGTGCTTTCACTGAAAATCCTCCTGAAGTCCCTAATTATCTACATTCAAATCTTCCCTTGAGTAACTGACATTATGGCATGAGTTGGCTTCCCTCTGTGTGGTAACAAGTCTGCTTGTTAGGGACTGAAAGAACTAAGTCATCTGATCTGTTACCCTTTACCAGCATTTGAATTCCCTACCATTAGCCATCGTGTAGGTACATATGTACAAATGTATGCAGGGATGCGTGCACAGTTGCTTAGAGACATCTTAGGCTGAGAGATGGGGAAAGACAAGACTGTGACACTGGAGGATGAAACTCGTGACTCCAAATATATGGAGTCTTTATATATATGCCCCAACAAAATAACAGCGTATTTAGTAACTTTACTTAAGGCAGAAGATTTGCAGTAGAGAACTTGAGCTGTGGAGTGAATAGAAAGCCACATTGCCAAATGAAGCTCTCTTCTACCTTTTTATATTAAAAACGAAGGGTAGGTGTTAGTATGACAATCAACCTGAGTAAAAAAGTGAAAAAGCAAATGATATAGTTCAGATCTTCTCAAACATATCTAGCACAGCTCAGTAAGTATTTACTCAGGCTAGAGCCAGCTTACATTAATTCTGTAGTAGCTGTAATTCTAGAATTGTATGAAGCTTCATCAGAAAATAATTTTTATTTTTCATTTCAGCTAGCTCATCCAGAGGTCTAAAACACCCAAACAGCTTTACAAACATGTTTTTTTATTTCACTTCTATTCACCAGGAATTATTCTGCCCATTTTACTAATGTATAAAAGCAAAATCCAGGTTAACAGTAGACCAACAAAATAGGTCTGCTATAATTCCAGGAGTTTCAGCTAGTTCTGGAACACACAGGACAGTTTAAGTACAAGACCTTTTTACCTTCTTGATATCTGATTAATAACAACTTAGACAGCAATTTGTGAAGAAGTGTTCTATATCTTAGGAAGTATAATATTGCAATCATTTTAATATTTTTTTTTTCTGTGGTACTACTTCTTTAAAATTTTGTTTATATTAAACTAAATATTTTATCTTGGAAAATAGTACTGTCAGATGACATGTTATGAGTGCATTTATTGGATTCAATGCATCCTCATAAAGTGCTTATAAATCACAACTTCAGTAATATATATTTCAGATTGCATAAGCAGATGCCAGTGTTGTGGTTCTGTACATTAACTGGTTATGATTGTAATAAAATCAATTATAAGAAATGTCGTTTTGGAAGCCAACAGTATAAAGCAATTTTAACATTGGCAAGCTCCCATACCCTCCTGCTTCCACCTACAGTAACTCAAGTATTGCCACTGTCATGAAAGGTCACATCTATATTCATAACTAAAAATTTCTCAAATAAATTAGTGCTGAAAATAAAGCACACATCAAGCTCATTGACAGATTATTATTAAACTGTTCTATCCAGAAGATAGATATCTTAATTTGGGATATAGCACTTTAGCTATGAGCAAAAGTACAGAAGCAACGCCAGATACAACTTCTTTCCTTTTTAGACACAAGTATCTCACACATCTGCATTTAACATTAGGAAACAATTTTGGTTTGAAACAATGTCTTAGCAACTTGGGAAGTATTTGTACCCCATATATAAGAGACAGAAGTATCAACTCTAGCAGCAAGGATGTGAAGCTTCATGTGAAGCTGAAATACAGGCTTCAAATAAATTATATCCAAAGGCCTCCTCAACAATGTATAAAATGAGTTTAAGTCTCACTAGGATTAAGAAAATCAGACCTTCCTGTGGGCAAAGGAGAGATTTACTCTTCCATGCTTTTCAAATTCCCTGACGAACCTTCAGCTAAAGTACAAAATGCCAGAAAACAGGGTATAGCCATATCTAGTGTAGACTAATACAGAGTTAGTGAAGTTGGTAAGGTAGCATGAATTTATTTGGATTGTGCTTTGCCCAAAGCCAGAATTAAACAAGTTTTCTAAGTATAAAACAAGTAGTCTATATGGAAGAATATTTAAAGTACTTTTTTCTCTATTTTGATTGTTTTGAAGAATGTAAGAATTTTCTTGATTCTTACTAGTCAATCACATGGTTTACATGAAATCTTACAGTTAGAATTGTCATTATTCAGGTTCTAGAATTAGCTTTGGTAACAAACTAAACAACAAAAAGTACCCCCACAAATGTGATTAGAAGTTTCACCATCAATTCTACAAACATCTCAGTAACCCAAGCCCTAAACTTGAAAAGAATCAGAGTGGATAGAGGGATCAGGCAAGTGTCTTTCAGCATTTATGTGAAATTACATGTTGATTGGTTATGTTTGCAAGACTGCTAACCTTAAGAGTGGTCATCCTGGTGTCTGTGAAGACTACAGGTTTTGAGAGAACACTGAAAATGTATTTGAAGAAAATGTTCACTCATTGCTTTGGGATTCCATTTTAACACACATTTTCCATAGGTGTATTGATGCTTTTTCAGTGACAGTACTTTTGTGAATAATTTTTTTCCCAAGATACTGTGGAATTTTACACATTTTGATAAAATCATGTATTTAGATGGTGGGTGTAAGCCTCAAACTGAAAATGAAGCCCAAAAAATAGGAGTGATGAACCAAGCCCTAATATGATGGGCAAGAATTACTCTGTTGACATAGATCTGGTTTTCATAGTCTTTCTTAATTGTTCACTGTTACTGAAAGAGGCAGATGGAGTGTACCTTGTGGAAAATAAATCTCATGCTTAGAAATGTAAATCAGGACTTGCAGTGAGTCTATTGATTATTATGGAAGTTAGAAAGAGCTAGCAATTCAGTAACTTGAGTTAGAAATCTATTGGAAAGTAATTTCTGATTAACAAGAAATTTCCTTTTAAAATCAGCAGATAAAGTGATTCAAGCCGTTTGTGAGGGACGTTTTTATTGTTCGTTTCTTTTCAGCATCAAATGGAAGCTCTGTTTCAATTAAAAATTAGTTCATCTAAATCTTATTCACGTTTTTTAGATCTTCCACCACCACCTGACCCACCGCCTGGTCAGGGTTTAAGGCAGCAAATAGGCCCGGGCCAGCGTGGAGGCTCGGCAGAGAGGAAAGGAAGCTCTCTTGAGAGGCAGCATGCACCCAGCGTAGATGACACAAAGAGCTCCTTGGACCGGCAAGCTAGGACATCACTAGAGTGGCAGCGGCAAACCCAGGAGTGGATAAGCTCTGCAGAACGCCAAGAGGATTTCAGGAAAGCCCAACACAAGCAAGCATTTGGATCAGGTGCGTGTGTGCTGCACCAGCCCAGGCCATGTTTCTTGAAGCTTTTCAGCTGAGGATTTCTGTAGCTGGCAGGAGGCTAAGTTCACCCTCCATCTCTGCATTCCTGCAATGCTGGGGCTCATGACAGAAATTTTTTAAGAAGGCAAGGTGAAATGGGAGCTTGCAGTCTAAGTTCTTCTCCTCCTGCAACAATGATATCTCATTAGAACCTAACTCTGTGCATTCTTTGCATTGTTTTGACAATTAATAGTGTTGTCAAGCATGGCCATGGGAGAAACAGGAGCAGTTTCAGGGAGGTAGGGAAGAAGGAAGAAATTTTTTTAGTATTTTCTATTAGACGTGTTTATTTAGACTACAGGGCTATATTTTTTAGTTCTTTCAACCTGGATCTAAATTGTCACTAGTCGTTTTTGCATGTCTTTGCAGTAAGGCTGATCCTTCTGAACTATCGACACTCCCTCCAGCTATATTTGTAATACTGTCTTCTCCTTATTCGAGGATATGACAAAAGTTATGTTCATCTCCTAGGCCTAGCAAGATGATGGCACAGTCATTCAGCACAGGACCTGCTCATATTGTTGAGTGCTGACTTTGTCTTTTAAGGGGATTTCAAGTCTGTAAAAATGTGTAAAGGAGGCAATACTGAACTGTAGTTTTAGTTCCATGCTATTTGCAGATCACTTCTCTTAGCCTGACTGCAAGTAAAAGCTGCTGTTCCAAGTCCCCTTACTAGGGATTTTCTTTAGTCCACTAATCATATATTATCCCAGTGCTGATTAAAGTGATACAAGAAGAGAATTGCTCAAAGACAATTAAAAAAAAGTACATGATCTTCCTCTAGGGCTACACCGCTTCTTCAAGTCTGTATGTAGTTCCCCCAGTGACACTAGATGTACTTGTACTATTCTTCTTCCTCCTGACTTTATTCTAATGCTAATTTTCCTAGTTAATTTAGCACACTAATATAAATGACATTCTAGAAAAATTGTAAAATGCTGGCAAAGCTGTCATGGG
This sequence comes from Meleagris gallopavo, assembly GCF_905368555.1. Lineage (NCBI taxonomy): Eukaryota > Metazoa > Chordata > Aves > Galliformes > Phasianidae > Meleagris > Meleagris gallopavo. The sequence continues at coordinate 95,382,811 of NC_139404.1, read as the reverse complement.
GACATGATTTAATGAGCAAAGTCCTCAAAGAAAATAGCACATAGCATATTAAAGCATCCCAGTCTGTAGATTGGGAGAAGATTGAGGATTGCCCTGAGCCAAGTGCAACATCTTGCACTTGACCTTGTTGGACATCATTGGGTTCTCATGGGCCCACTTTTCAAGGCTGTCCAGGTCCCTCTTGATGGCATCCCTCCATTCTATTGTATCAGCTGCACTGTTCAGCTTGGTGTCATTAGCAAACTTGCTGAGGGCATACTTGATCTCATGGTCTATGTCATTGAGAAGGATGTTAAAGAAAACTGGTCTGAAGTATATCCCCTTGGGGACATCACTTGTGACCAGCCTCCACCTGCACATAAAGCCATTGTCCACAATACTCTGACTGTGGCCATCCAACCAATTTATCCGAATAGTCCACCTTTCAAATCCATATCTCTCCAATTTAGAGATAAGGATGTAGTGTATGACAATGTCAGAGGTCCAGGAAGACAACACCAGCTGCTCTTCCTTTGTTCACCAATGCTGTCACTCCATCACAGAAGGCCACAAGATTGGTTAGGCAAGATCTGCTCTTGGTGAAGCCATACTAGCTGCCTTGGATCACTTCTTCGTCTCACATATGTCTTAACATAGCTTCCAGGAGTATCTGCTCCGTGATCTTCCCAGGCACAGATGTGAGGCTCGCTGGTCTGTAGTGATCAGGTCTTCCTTTCTCCTCTTCTCAAGTATGGGAGTAATGTTTTCCTTTTTCCAGTCACAGCTATAATTTTTAAAATATGGTGGAATAACACGGCAAGCATGTCAGCCAGTTCCTTCATGACCCTGGGATGCATGTCACCTTGCTCCACAGACTTGTACACATTCAGCCTCGTGAGATGGTTTCAGACCTGCCCTGCTCTTACAGTGGGAGGTACATTGCATCCCCAACCCCCACCTAGAGGTTCAGGGATGTGAGAGGCATGTCAGACCTGACTGCCAGTGAAGACTGAGGCAAAGAATTTATTGAGTACCTCAATCTTCTTTGTGTCTGTAGTTGTCATTTCTCCCTTCTCATTTATCAGATGGGATAAATTGTCCTTTGCCTATTTCTTCTGGCTGAGCAGATCCTTGCTCAGTCATGCCAGCGTCATGCGTCCTCTGCCTGATTTCTTGTGCTGGGAGATGGAGAGCTCTTGTAGTTTCAGAAAGGTCCCTAAAGAGATGCCAGCTCTGTTTTTTTCCTATGATCCTGAAGGACAGTTTCCCAGAGGATCCCAATCAGTAATTCCTTAAACAGCCAGAATCTTGCTCTCCTGAAGTTCTGGATCCTGTCTGTGCTTTGCCAGGTCCATATTCCTTGAGATCAGGAACTCATCCAGGATATGGTCACTACAGCTCAGACTGCCTCCAACTTCAGTGCTTTTAATGATCTTCTCAGCACTGGTGAGCACCAGATCCAGTAACGCTTCACCTCAGGCTGCTCTATCCAATACCTGGACCAGGAAGTTGTCCTCAACAGACTCCAGGAGTCTCCTGGATTGCTTGCAGCCCACCATGTTGCCTTCCCATCAGACATCCAGGTGGCTGAATGGCATAATGACTTACGAATTAACTTAGCATAATGACAATTTTAACTAGAATGTACAAGTTGTGGAAACATACACAAAATATCACAATATATTTAATGCAACTCATTTCTTTGTGAACAAAGATTAAGTATGCTTGTCTGACCTTCTTAACCAGAACTCTTCTCCTTTTCCTCCAATTTTAAGAGTACAAAGAGAAGTTATCTGTTATTCTGTGACACAGAGAGTATTAAATTAATAGTAAAGTAGTAAATTTCCTATACTGCATGACTTGCATTTATCTGTCCTTACACACACACAAAAATCTCTTTTGACAATTCCAGTGCCCCACCTGAGCAATGAATTTAGGGCTGGACAGGCTGACCAGGGTGAATACTTGTCCTTTATGCATTAGAGAGGATTGCTGCAGTAGGTGTTATGGTTTTTTTCCTGGTGGGGGAGATTTAGTCCTTCGCATCTGGTATGTCTTTCTTCCCATTCTAGCTTCATGCATTATAGTTTTCTTGCTCTGTACCCTTTTCTCTGGTAGATTGAAAAAGGCTGCTCTTGAATGCGATGCTTATTTATGTTATCAATTTTTTTTTAATTATGTTATTTGTGCTTCATTCCTTTTCCTTTATTAATGAGAGAGAGTTTTCTCTCTCACTTTTCAATAATTTCCAAAGGGAGATATCATTAGCTATCCACTTCCACAAAATATCTATTTTGCACTTTAGAGGGCCTTATTTGGACCTTGCCAAGCTATGGGTGAAATTTTGAAAGCAAGATCATTGGTTTGAAGGCAAATAGAAGAATAATGTTGGGAACCAAGTTTCCACTGACTGCTTTCTGAATAGACAACATCTCTGAGTTCTTGGTAATGGCTTAACTGTGGAATGCTGCACATCAAATGGGACATTCTCAGCTACTCTTCTACATTAAGTAGTGCTAGATCAGGTTGCAATTGTTTTGATAATATTAGAAGCCTCTTAGTTATCTCGGGGGGTATCAAAACGTCTTACTACACATGCATACCCAGATTTTGCAGAGGTTGAAATTATAACTTCAGTTTGGCTCAGTCTTTCATGTAGAAAGGCATTGACAATGTCTCCTCATATTCTTTGCAAGACTGAGGCATGGGTACTTGCTTTGAGTACTGCTCAATGAAAGTAAGTCTAGCCTAAGGACTTCAGACACCTTCATTTCATGTGCTAGAGTGTTATGAAAATCTTAGCCTTTATTTTATGTCACAAATGTTTATTTTATGGATTGCATTTATTTCTGAGGGCACAACAGATAATTTAACACACCATATGCTCCATAATGATAATGCACTTCATATTTATTCATGGTTATTTTTTTCCTCAATATTTCATTGAACCCAAAGGAAGCCTTATCCTGAATCCACAAAACAGGAAAACAAATCAGTTGACCATATACGTCATCTTCAAACTCTTTTGTAATGCTAGTGACTTTTCCTTCCATTCTCTAAAAATGTATCCAGCTTTCTGCTAAGCTGATTTATGCTGCTTGTTTTATTGCTGCTTTAATGCAAGCTGTTCTGTATTTCAGCCAGCCTTTGGAAATCAGGTTTGCATCTGATTCTGTTGTTAGAGTTTGTATATAAAGATCAGGTAACATAATTTAAGAGGCTTTGGCTGTTAAATGACATTTTACTATGTCTTTTAAGCAATTATTTACATTTCAGCAAGGACAGCACAGTCATAGCACAAAACACTGATAATACCCTAATGTCCTGCAGTGCAAATATTCTGGTTCCTTCAACAGGACCATAGGGAGATAGTTTGGCAGAGAAGGAAGTTGGGTGTTTGCCCTCTTCTGCAACAGATTTACCTTATGAAAAGATTCTGTTCAATAGGAGAACATATGGGGAATTCCTGTATCCTACACGCTTGTGTTAGTTGACACAAAGAATTAAACTTCTGTTTCCTCCACAAAGGTAATTTGCATTTCCACCACAAATATGTTCTTATTTATCATTTCTCTAAGTTAATTGTATGCCACTATTGCCGCCTTTGCAAAGGCTTCATTAATGAAAATAAGAGCATATCTATCTTTCTTTCCAACCATCCCCACCTAGTTTTTTTTCTGTGATTCTGTCCTCTTCCAAAGAAAGCGTATTTTTTCCAGTCAGACTCCTTAATAGTAAAAACAATGGAAAATGAGAAATTAAAAGAAAAAAAAAACCTTTATCCCAGATTCACTTCAAAAATAACATCCAAAAAAAAAAAAAAAAAAAAACCACCAACATTCAAGGAGGAGATACCCACTGATTCAGAAGTAGCAATTTTTCTATTTTTGTTAAGGATGTATATTTCAGTTCTTTCTTGCATTGAACTATATTTAGCAATGTCTCCTTCTTAACTTCTGAGACAGCAAAAGTGGATCATATCCAGCAAAGAAAATAGTGCTTCTATTTCAGTGTTAAATCAGTGCTGCTGCTTTGCCTCTTAGGTCAAGATTATTACAATATCTCCCAAAAACTCTAATCAGATGAGATGTCTCATTTTACTTGATGCTATGTGAATATATTTAGTCTTGTGCTTTATTGAGCATTAATCCTGTTCTTGCAGGCAGTTCATTATAACAGATCTTCACTAAGGAACAGGCAAAATGAGTAAAGTAAGCCTTTTGCTCATAATGGAACATGAAACAAGCTGCAGGAAGATTTACTCACCCGAAATACTACAACTACCAACGTTATGTATAGTATAGTATGTCTCAGTGTTATTCACAGTCAGTTAAAAAAAAACTTCAGTGTACTTTGCATCGTTAGAAATTACTGAGCTGCTGGAAGCTAATTAAATTAGCTGATATTGCAATTCTTTATCTAAATTGATTGAGGTAATGTTACCATAATTTAAACTAAAGAAAAGGAAAAAGCATATTCTTATAGGCTTGAAGCAAAAATCTAATCATAGCTGCATTGTTTTGGAAATTGTATGTGCATTTATTTTTATTAAACAATCAACAATTTGTCATGTATTACTTCATAATGAATATAGGCTTTTTATAATTAATACAAACTAACACGAGTTTACACGAAAGCAAGATTAAGCTCTAGCCAGTTTCTATGTCTATGTGTACAACACTGAGTTGCGTATTTTGTTTGGTAAAATTGTCATGCTATAAAGGAAGACAAAAGACATATACCTGAAGGCAGGGAATGAATATGATGTCCAGATCAGAATAGTTTGTTTATACCTAGAGTATTGATTTTGGTTTGTTTTGCTTTTTTTAGAAGAGGCGCTGGTACCATATAGTAAACCCAACTTCCCATCCCCTGGCGGCCACAGCTCTTCAGGAACAGCTTCTTCTAAAGGATCCACCGGACCTAGAAAAGGTGAAGTCTTGCGAGGAGGTCACCAACGCAATGCCAGTGACCTTCTCGATGTAGGCTATGTGGGATCAAACAGTCAAGGACAGTTTACTGGTGAATTATGTAAGTTTATCTCTAGCTACAGTTAAAATTCTCAAATAGAGAAAAAAAAAAAAAAAAAAAAAGACAAATTATAAATCATTGTGAAGAGAGAATGAATTTCAGTGTGATGACCAGATTAAATTTTACCCTTATTCTTATTGCCTTCTGTAGTATTTTTCCAGTGACAACAAGTTAAGTTCATATACTCTTTCACTTGGACCAGTTCAGATCTAAGTCATGCCAAGATTATCTACTTATTACATCTTTAAATGTGTAATGCTAGTGAGAATAAAAACATTGGCAAAATTGAACAGAGATTCTAATAATTTAGAATTTTCTTGGCAAAGTATAATGTATTTGTCATAGAAATGCCATTGGGGTCTTTTCTCAGAGGAGTGAACGAAACAGTGCTAAACTTGCTGGGCAAATTGATGTCAAGGATGTGATGCCTTTTCCTAAGCCTTCTGTTGCTTGTTGCAAAATTTTATGCTCTTCTTGACCATAGATGGAGGTCCTGTTTTTTAGCTATGTAGCCCAATTTCTTATTTGCAAATTCCAGTTTCCCAGGCCAGAGGAATTATTTTCCAAACTTTTTTTCTGTTGTCATCACTCTGTACCTATTAAATCTTTCCTAAAACCATGTTAATGCTGCATGCATGACAGTGGTACTTGATGCCGAAAGGTTTGAGTCTCTTGCTTGAAGTAGTACACCACGATCTAAACTAGCTCAAGCAATGCAACTGCTGGCACTTCTGTCTCCTATTTGCTGCAATCAACCCTCTGTAACTACCCACCTACTGTTACTGCCAAGCAGCTTGTAAGAGATTCTGGTGCACAAACCCCAAAATGAGGTATTTCAGATATGATGTTGGTAAGTGCTGAATTTTAGCATCCACTGATTTTCATCTTAGAAGCAATTAGCTCCTTTATCCAAACCTACTGAATATTTGTCCTGCACTGCTTTGATATTGACATAGGCTTTGTTTTGTGTGTTTGTTTGTTTGTTTTTCACCTTATTACAATCTCTTTCTCTCTGTTTCTCTCTATAGAGTAGTTGAGAAGACACATTGCAAGCTGCTCTGATGGGCCATCAGGGCTGAACTCATGGAAGTGATGACACTAAACAGTGCAATGAACATTTTCTTTATTTATGTACTATTAAAAGAACTGTAAATGCAATGTAAAGACACACAGCCACACATATCCCACAGATACTTGTGTTCTTCTCTTTATACACCATCCACCTTAAAATATTCCTTGTCAGGAGTATACAAAAAGAAAAAAAAAAATCACCCTCCAGGATGGAAAGAATTTCCTTCTGTATATAATTTCTTTTGTTGCATTGCTATGCAAGTTCACCTTCTTTTTAGCTATGTTCATATTCATGTCTGTTTTTATTGGTCTGTTGTACTATATGTGAATTAATAGGCTGTGGTGCCATATATTAACTTTTAATTGTGTAACTTTTATGTTTAAAGTTTGCACTGCAATTTTATTTGGTGATAAGCACAAAACTCTACTCCTCATGACATGAAGAAAAAAAGAGACTGAATGTGTTTGAAGAAAGTTTACGTACTGTAAGCTACTTTGGATAATGCTGGATGTAAAGGAGTATGTTAGATGGTTTTCCATTGGGGTGTAGAAATGAGAAAGTGACAGGCAAAAATGATGTCAGTAAAGACATTAGAAACAGATTTAAATCTTATAAAAGCAGACAACATAGTTGCTCTTCCTATTTAAGAAGGGGTCAGAAGTTGGAAGTTTGAGTTTAAAGAGTGAATATGAAAATTAACAGTAGCATGAGATGGCCTAGACCCTTTCACTAGAATGATTCCCTTTAGTATCTGTTTTTAGCCATCCAATGCCATTAAGTAAAGGTAAAGAAAAACAAACCTTGCTACAAACAAAAGAAATTAAGGTGTTTCACTAAAGCTGTTTTATATTGCAGTTTTGAAAGAATTATTATCATTAATTTCTGCAACCCAAAATGTAAGTCAGAAATTTCCCAAAAGAAACAAACAGTATAAACTCAAGGAATACCTATTGAGTAGTTAAGGATGCAATCTATTATTAAAACTTATTCAGGCTGCTTCTGAAAAAAACTAAATGTCAGAGTATTTTATTTCATCTTTCCAATACATGTACAGTACAATAGTAAATAGAGCTGCACCACTGAAATTCATGACATTAATTGTTTTGATGCAGTCTAGAGAAACCTTTGTGTTCTGTTACCTGAAGTCTGTGAGAGCTGAAGTTGATTTCACTAAATTTTTAGTGTTTGGAAGGACAGTAACAGTCAAATTATTGTTTTAGGAATATTTTCTGCGATGCAATACATTCAAAAAGTTGGATACAAGCAAAGAAAATCCTTGAACTGTTTTTTTAGTGAGTGGCTTCACACCCTACTATAATGAGGAAATAATGCATGTTTATACACTTTTTGAATAAACCAAAGTCTGTAAGTGGACATTAATGACAACATCCTGTCTCTTCATTAGTTTTCATTACTTTGTCCAAATCTTCTGTACCTCTCAAATCTCAATGATTGAATTGTCAAACTTTTCTTAGAATGTTGTATATAGGTATCGCCCTCATTTGCTTAATTTAAATATTGCATCCTATAGCTTATTTCTGTTAGTCTATTTCTGACCATGAACATTTTTCCATTTGAATACCTTTTTCATATAATCAGTCTATGTTGTTTTATATATTGCCTTGGAGCTCACCAGTATTAAGGACACTTTTAGTAATGGCAGAATTTTAGAAGAGTAAATTTCAATGCTAAATATGTGTTGCTTTTCATGTCATTAACTTATTCCATGATAAGATAAAACACGACAGCCATCAGCTATAACTCAGCACTATCAAATATTAAAAAAATCATAGTTAACTTCCTTAAGGTCAAGACTGTTATTTAGCAGGTTACAAAAAGAGTTGAGAGAAATGAATGTGTTTATCTATATAAGTGACCAATGAGTACATGTAATTTACCTGCTTGTTTAATCACTATAGTTAAAACCATTATTTAAAAATGTGCAAAATTGTTCAAGCAAGATAAAGAAGGCATCATATATACATATGTATGGTTTTTTACTTTGTTATTACTATATGAAAAGAAGATTATTCAGGGTACAATTCAAATTGAATTCTCTGAAAAAAAAGTTCAACTAGTCACCAGTGAAATAGTTCTGTTAATTTGAAAGCTTGTGCTGAGCTTTGGTGGAACACCTTACTCACTATATCCTACTTAAAATTCAGTATCATTAAAAGTCGATGAAGCCATCCCAATTACTTTCAAATATGTGTTTTATCTCTTCTACTGGAAAGTAAATGTGTGTCAGTATTAAAGCTGTGCAGTACCATGATATTCACTAACTTGTCCATCTGCTTCTGTACATTTTTGTTCATTAATAATTTGCTTACAATATTACATAAAGTGTGTTGTTGTGTATCGCAAAGTGTCTCCATAATCTTACAGGTGATGTCTCTTCTTTTTTTTCTCTCTTTTCTATACAGTGTACTTCCAATGAACCACAGTACATATTTTTTAAAATGCCATTTAATTTACTATTTTAAAAGAAGAATTCTCCTTTTTTTTAAAAAAATGGAAAACATTTATTGTGAATAATGTGTTTAAAGAAAAGGGATGTTGTGGCAGCACTTAGAATTGTTTTTTAATTTGTTTTTTAAAAAAATATTTATTGGCTACAGTTTGTTCACGAAAAAGTATGACCTCTTAATGTGTTTCATTGGTATTGTTAGTGCAGCAAAGTTTAATTGGCATAAAAAGTTGGTTAATAGTCCTGTTGAAGTGTGTATTGTATATTTACTGGGGAAAAAAAAAATAAAACATACTCACATTTCAAATCTATGTTAAAATACCTTGAGTAAGGAGTCAATATGTGAAAATCCAAACTGGTAACAATCAGGCAATAATAACATAGACTGAACTATAATCATCACTGTCCACTTACAGGTAACAAGGATCATTTTATACCCTGTTTTTGAACTGTGTTAATAGCTATCTTATAAATAGCTCATGGGAAACATCATCTGCCATAGGGATTTCTCATGAAGCTCTTCTCCACGTTGGGAATAGTTGTACCAATGTAATTACACTGATACAGCTATTCTAGTGATACAGCCTCCATTTGCATACATACTCTGTCAGTATACAATAAGGGCTGCAAACATATGGCGTTAAAGCCCATAATCTAGTATACATGTACAAACCTGTGTTCAGTAGTTGAGCACCCCCTGACCTGGGGGGTCTTGTACTGGTGGAGTGACTGCCAACCCAGAATAGGGTATCCCCAGGATGTATACATAGATGCTACATCAAACTTTCTCAATCTTTGCTTGAACATATGCTCAATTTTAAATATGGGAGGGCTGAAGAATTGATTAATAAATTATTCCATGTACTTCAGTGGTGTATTGCTGCCATATCAGTGATGCAAACAGACATTTATTTTTTGTTATTTCTCAAGTCCTTACCCAGGTCAGTTAACCTTTTGATTAAATTTCTGAAATGCCACGGAAACAGTGTTCCCTGGGGAAAAAATAAAAAAAAAAAAAAAAAAAAAAAAAGAAAAAAGAAAAAAAAGAAAAAAAAAAGCATGGAATATTTTAAGTATATTGATTTAACAATAAGCCAATGTAAAAGGAAGACATGACTGTTTAAAATAATACTATGCTGGCTTATGCATTGCCAGTCAGGAGAAAAGATGTGGGAGGGTGGGCTGGGAAAGAGTCCTCACAATTGACAGAGGAAAGATGCTCAGGTTGGGGGAGATTCTGGCAGGAATTTTTTAAATACAGGCAACTCTTTTTCTACTATTTATGCACTATTTTTTTTATTATTATTATTAGTTTGTTTTTATGATTGATGATTTTTAGGAAATTTAGCAGGGGAGCTAGAAGGAAAAAAATGCTGGCTAGCAAGCAGTCTTTGGCCATCAAGGCTCTGCACGCATTGCACAGAAGAGTGGTGGCATCCAACCACTTTGCTCTTTCTACTTTGTTTCCCAGCTTTTGTTAGACGAACCTCTCACCCTGCCGACTGCTTCCAAACCCAAAATAATAGCTATGGCTTGAAAATACTTGGTGGGACCCAGAGGAGATGTAGGGCTGTGCCTGTGTGCTATGAATGTGGACAGTTACTGGGTGTGTGGGGAGAGCTACCTCTGAGCTCTGGCATTGGTGTGAGAACTATCTTACTCTCTGCCTCTGTTTGACTGTACAGCTACACCCGGGAAAACCTCAGCTCTAGTTGTCTACAGCATGCCACAGTATAGCAGTGTCTTTTCTAATTTGTGACTCCTCATTCAGTCTATTACAGACCATCCTCGATTCAATGCCTGCCTCTCACCACATGATCCAAGGACTGAAATTGCATATGCTGACATTTAGGCCAGTGAGGTTGTTGTTCCAATCTATGCAGCACAATGAAAAACAACAACAACAACAAAAAACCTTGTCACTTCAACATGAACCTTTTAAAACAATCCTCAAAAAAATCATAGAAAACAAAGCATTTGAGATGTACGTGCTTGGTTTTGTTTTGATTTTATTTCATTTTCTTGGGTATCTTTTCTTAGCTACCGTCGGACTTTCTTTCTCACAAGCTGCTAAACTTTCCCTCCCCCATTCTCTAGCATTGAATAAGTTATGACATTAGAGAATACTTACATTTGTGTACTTTCTGTGTTACAACTATCAACAGCAAGGTCCACAGTTGCATTCACTTCAATTGGTCAAAGTCAGACAGGGAATTAAATGTTTGGGATTTTTTTTCTAAAAAGGCCTGCAGCTGTTTGTGCCGATATTTGCTCCCCATTTGTGATGATCACTGCACCTTTTGCCTTCAAGGATGCCATTAGTAATTCTTGTTTGCGTTCAAAAGCAGGAATCCATTGTGCAGCAGTTGGAGGGCCACTCGAATGCAGGTAAAGAATATAACAGCTTGAGCAAGTGTTAATTAGAGCCAATTAAACTTAATTGACCTCCTTTGGCAGAAAAAATGTAGAATAGAACTTGCTCTGTCCTTGCAAAATGGAGATCTTGCTCTAAGCATGAGTGGGAAGCTCAGTTTCATGTATCAGGCTGTAGCAATTACATGAGTATAACAACCGGGAGGAGGCTCGCTCCAATTTTTTTCTAAAAACAGCTCTGCTCTATCAAAGTACTGCAATAAAAGTGAGATTTCTGGTTCGCTCTATTTAAAAACCTAATTTTTACAGAGCAAATGAGCATCCCAAGATACTAATGCTAATCTCTAGGAATGAATTGGCAGAAAAAATACAGGATCTCTTTTGTAGGTAAGTAATGGTGTGAGCACAAAGAGGCGATTCAAGTTGGAAACATCTCTGCTGAGAGGCTGTGACTGTGCTAAGCAGTAGGTGCGTGCCACAGTGTGCCTGGATCAGTGCCTTGTGCACTTGCCTACAGTTCAGCACAGCTCCCACTGTGCCTTCCCTTGAGGTGTCCTTCTGAGGACTTCTACTGGGAGAGAGCTCACCAGACCCATCCGAGGTTGTGATGCTGTTGGGCTGGGCTATGGGGAGCACGTGTGCACCACTGCCATGGGTGTCAGAGTGGGTATCAAAAGAAACGTGAAGAGAGAGGGAGACAATGATGGGTGGGAAATGTAAAATTGTATGAATTCAAAGGCACGGTCAGTGCTAAACAACCGAACCCTATGAAAGGCCTGTATCCAGCTTCAGTGACTGCATTTTGCTGGTGTCATTATTTATTTATTTTTCTTTATCAGGAACTGAATGCAACTGATTTTGCTGCTGACTTGGCCTTACTATTAACAGCAATAAAGGTGTTAGTCAGGTGGGGACTTCGATGTGACCAATAGCATCACTCTTGCTTCAGGGAATGTTCTTGTGCTGGCTTGTTAATGAATTTCTTTCCTAATGAGTATCATTAAAAACCCTTTGATTAGCTATTTGTGTGAATGCCCTTCCTTTTTCCTCTGAGCTGCTACTTGCACAAGTGGTAGCAGGATTTCGCCCTAGGCAGAAAGCATGCAGCTGTATTCCTTTCCTCATGAATACAACTCTAAAGCAAACTGCAGTAGGAGAAGGGGGAGGGAGGGAATAAAAATAAAAGCTCACAGATGAGTTGAAGTTGCTATCTACATATGTACAACCTGAGCAGGCACTAGCATTCAGATGAGACTGTCATTAGGGAAATGAAGAGCAATAGGTAGCAATGGCAAAGCATGTAACAATAATTGGCATACACCTCAAGTGCCAACAGGCGAAGAAACAAATAAAGCTATAACCTGCGGAAAGGCAATGCCAGAGAACAAATGGACCGCAACAAGCAAACAAAAAATGCCATTTCATAAAATGCAGCAAAAAGCCTGGAAAATAAAATTAAAACCAAAACAAGGCATTTCACATCCCAGACCCCTTAATGAGATATTGATGGCATAGAAATTTCCTACATCTATGCAAGACAAAAGAAAGTCTGAGAAGCACAAAAACAATTAGGAAACAGATTTGGCAATCTGTGGTTTAATAGAAGAGATGTGGCATAGCAGAGTACAATTAATCACCAATTGCTTGAAATGCTTTCTTCTCCTGAGCTGTTGTAGGCCTTTCTTTGTCCCTTCTCGTCTTAAAATGACACTCACTCGATCCAGTTTGTATTTAAAATGAATATCTCCTTTCTTTTTCCTTCTCCAGTCCCCAAGTCCACAGAATTACAGATTCTGATACACAAATACTTTCCATTTACACTCATGCCACAAGCTTAAAGCTAGCTGCAGCCTACCCAACCCCATCTTCCTTATTCTCTTTTTCCCCATCAGGCAGTGAGCTTATCTGCATATTTTCTGTCTTGTTGTTAGGCATACGATGAAGCGTTTCTATTTTTGTCTTTCTCTGCCGAGAAAGCTGTCTCAGAAGCATCAGACTTAGAGATTTCTACAAGTTCATTTTTGTGTTTGATCTGTGTAGAGTTTGAGGTTTAAAATAGGTCACTGGGTGCCTCTAGAGCATTTCTAAGGAAGTGAGAGCCATTGCTGAATCTAGATTTGAGTGTTTTAACCCTGCACATTGAGCCTGAGAAACTCAGGGTGGATGATCACACTTGCAGGACTAAGGCCATGTGTAATAGTCTGTGTCTGCTGTGCCATGGGTTGGTCTTTGACTCAGTGTGCACGTTTTAGTAGCAGCAAAAGAATGTGCCATAAAACTTGTGAACAAATAAGTAACTCTAAATAGTGACAGCCTGAAAGTAAGTTTTGGGGTCTGGTGAAATCAGTGATAATACTTTATGCTTTTCTTTAATAAAAATAAAGTATTAGATTTGTTGGGATAATCTCTGTAGTGCAGTAGTGGATCTTAGCACTTCCAAAGACCAGATTTCTGTTCTGTGTACCGTACAGCCTTGGGACATTTAAATATATTCTTATTTTTATTATTTTTTTTTTTTACATGAATATTAGTGTATATAAAACCTGTGTCCAAACAGAAAGCTTTGAAAATTTTGCCTGTCATCATTCATATGGGTTTTTGGGACTTTGGAGAGTTAGAATCATAGAATGATTTGGGTTGGAAAGGACATCAAAGATCATCTAGTTCCAACCTCCTGCAGTGGGCAGGGTTATCAGCCACTAAACCAGGCACTAAATCAGGATGCCCAATTACCCAAATTCAAAGTGTTTTCACAAGCACTAAGAATACTGAAAGAACCACCTGAACTCTCTTTTCATATTTCTGTATTCCTTTTGGTCTTGTACAGGCCCATGAGTGTAAGCAGACAACAGTTTCAGCTTTTTGTTGCCAATGTATTACACTTCTGATTTCATTGGGGGATTTAGGAGCCATGACTTTCATAGATGCTAATTAGAAGCTAGAAATTAATAGTAAAAGCACCAAACCTTTGAGTTCTGCTAAGTAGCAGCCTTTATACTTCAGCTGAGAGTAAAACATTTCAGTACTTGTCCAGCTAGCTTTTCTTTAACTAATTTCATCATATAACTATAACATTTGGTAATATTCCCAGTGCAGCCATCAAAGCGATGAAACTTCTCTTTAAAACTGAATTGCTTTAATCAGGAACTCGGACAAATAAATAGAATTTGTGCCACAAGTTTTATTCCTACTTGCTTTTCTAGCAACAGCAGCAGCACGGCTGCAAAAAGAAAATGTTAACAAAAGCCAGGCAAATTCAGCATCCTTCAGTAAGCACTTGAAATTGCCTTTGCCTTGGTCTCTACTTTGCATAAGCTGGGAAATGTTTGATGTAGGTCTTTGTTCTGCTGATGTCCCTGACCACCTCTCTCTCCCTGGACACACTCAGAGGCAGAGCAGCCATGGGAGTGGAGGTCAAGAGAAAAAAAATAGAGGGGAAGAATGAGATAACCTGCAAAATTTCAACAACAGCTTTCCATAGAAAAAAATAATTCTATTTTACCAGCCAGTTCTTTGGCACACTGTGGATCAGCCGATATACAGAAATACTTTTTCCCACTGCCTTTTTTTCCTTTAGATTTGGATAAATGTAAGCAGCTGTCTCAGAAAAAATGAGATTTTATCTTAAAAAACAACAAACAAACCAACAAACAAAACCCAAAAACACCACCAACAAAAAAATAACAACATTAATAACCAATGTTAAGTACCAGGATAATGTGGGGCTGTTTTCAGAGCAGGCCTCTGACCATCAATAATAGGATGTATCAGTAAATTGATTATAGTTCGTACACTGTTCCTACTGCTGACAATAATAATGACAGAATGCTTTTAATTGGTCCCAAGGAACTAAAATGAAACAAAATGCTCCCTTTTTTTATGATGAGCATTGCTTTTCTCTCTCAAAGACTCAATATTATCATCATAGTCTTAAGGGTATTCTGAAGCATCTTGTGTTCTTCACTGTCTTAAATCCATTTATTAAATTGAGTGTTATTGAGCATGAGGCTGACATTTGGTGATTCTCACGCAGTTTCTAATAGCTGCAGGGTGCTCATTTTTGGAAGCAGTTTTATGATGCTACAGAGTGTGTTCTTTGCTTTTGCTGGCACATATCATACCATACAGTTGAAGCAGAGCTGTCAGGACAGCATGTCTCTATTTAGCAGACCATTGTTTATCATCAAACTCAATATTCTTGGAGTTTTTTCAACAATTGCATTGTTGCCAGTGGTAAAATTTCAGAGCTTCATAAATGGCTGTGCATAGGCAGATTAATCCAGCTGGCAAACTATCTACTCTTAAGATTTTTGTAAAAGTCATCAACTAAGGAGCCAATAATTTTCACTCTCTGATGAAGTCTTCATTATGGAGCATCTGAAACCTTGTTATAATATGAATGACTTTGACATTATAACTCCAGCTATGTGTTTGCACTTCTAATAACACTCATACAATGGAAACTGAGCACTACAAAAGCCTCTGAAAGCTGAGTAAATTAATTTTCCACTGTGTTCATACAACGTAGAGGTATAGTAAGGGTCTCTCATGTTATTTACAATGTCTTTGTCAGATTCTTCTTATTTTAATTCCCTGGTATATAAACCTGTCGAATGTCAACGTTTGTAACAATCAGCTTTCAGTAAACACAATCTACAGAGATGTGACTTGTGCAGGATGTGAAAAGAGTAGGTCACTCCATAATGGACAAGTGTGAAGGGAGGACAAGTTAGCTCAAAACACTTTGTGTTTGTTAGATTTAATTTAAGGTTTTGACTGTGCAGATTCAGAAACAATTGCCACAGGTGGTCAGGCATATTAGGAAGAAGTACAATAAATAATAAGGCTACTGTGCTATGATGGTATCATAACATCTGAAACAGCCACGTTAGCTGTTGTTTCACCATTTTTCAGTATTGATTTTATTACTCTGAAATGAAATTATTACAGCTTTGACCTGCTAGTGGATCCTCTGATATTGAAGCAGCACTAATAACATATTTGTTTTTTTTTTTGTTTTTCTTTGTTCCTCTACTTTTTTTTCCTCTCGTCCCTCCCCCTGCAATAGACAGGTTCATCATGATTGAGGTGTAGTTCACTATCTACATAATCGTGCTGATAAAGCACTCCTGGATGGCTGTGTTGAGCAGAGGCCAGGATGAATTAGGTGGAAACATTCCTTTTAGATAATGCTTCTATAAGAAAATATCTTTCCTTTTTCATTTTGATTTTTTTTTTTTTTTTCCAGTACTCATAGCTTTCCAGGAAGAAGTTCCTTTTTCAGAACAAAACAAATTAATATTTCCTTAAGAGAATCTTATTGATAGAGGCATTAATTCACTGACATACAGGGTTTGATCCTTATCCTTTCTTACACATGAAGTACTATCTTACTCAAACAGTCCAAAGAAGAAATGAATACAACATCTATACCATGTTGCTCATCCAAGCTGCTTGGACTTTCTTTATTTATGTCATTCATTTTTCAAATAACTACTCTTAAATTTCTTGTACTCAGTCTGCCCTCTGACATTTGTAATTCATCTTTATTTCGGTACTATTTTCATGTGATGACATGAGAAAACAGCATCAAGTTATGCCAGGAGATATTTAGATTGGATATTAGCAATAATTTCTTTCTGGAAAGGATAGTTAGGCATTGGAATAGGCTGCTCAGGGGGGTAGTAGAGCCACCAGAGTTATTTAAGAGATGTGTGGATGTGTAGTTTAGTGGTGGATTTGGTAGTGTTAGGTAGATGGTTGGATTTGATTTTACTGGACTTTTTTCCAAACTAAGTGATTCTATGATTCGCTATTTGTGATTTTCTTACCCCCAGTTATCCTTCTTTTTGAGGGTAGATGGAATGAGGGTGGATATGATTTTGTTCTTTGAGCCTCTTCTACACATCACGCATAACATCTTTGCTATTTGGATAAGGAAAATCAGAGTATAACTGTTCACCCTACAAAAGGAGAATTATTTATAGGTTGCCCAATTTTATGTTCATGTTAAGACAACTGTTGCTGTTTTTACAGGCTTATCTTGGGTGTATGTTTAGATGTTTCATACTTGTGTGACATGAAAAAATCTGACTAAATAAAATTCGAACTCAGATTTCTCACATTTCCTATACAAGCCTAACTCCCTCCGTGATATACTATGCTTATTGATGTGTGATGTGGCTTTAAAAAGTTTAATATTTTCTCTTCCAAATTTTTCCTTCAACTGCAGAAGTTATTGATGTGGATTACATCTGGAAACTCAATAAACAATTTTAGAATCTCTAAGCTTGCATCCACTTTGCCAGCTAGAAATTTAGAATGGCTTCAGTTCAAAACAACTAGTTAGGGAGACTCATTCAGCTATAGTCATAAATCATCATACAACCTGGCACTGACAAATTAGTCTTGGCCTAGATTATCCAGAAGCTTTGCAAGAAATCTGGCTAGGGTAAGGCTGTAACATTAACAGCAGGCATCCTGGGATATGCTTTCAAACTTCTGGATGGAGATGGATATGTAAACAATATGCTTTGTGGGCAAATTTCCAGGAAAATCTATTGAAGTTTTAAATTTGTCTTTGATTACTTTTCCCAGAACTTTTTTTTCCAGTTCAGTTGCTGTCTTTGTTGTCCAAATGCATGTCAGTAAGGTGGATCTAGGATGATAATCAGACTCATCTGTCAGCAGTGCTATGAGAAGCATAAAAGGCCAGTTGCAATGTTTAGTACACAAAACATTGCTGTTAAAGGCTATCCTGCTCATCAAACTTTGTTGAAAATGATAAGGCTTTCCAGTGGTAGTTTAGACTAGTAGTTGGAAAACATTTCTAATTGAGCTCCACGGCTGTGTAGCTGACACATATGGTAAATCTCCACAGAGACTCTGAAAATAGGCTGAGAATTAATGAGCTTCTAATATCAAGATTGATGCCTCTTGAATATGTCTCCTCTATGCTCTGAGTCTCCTCCATCTCTCTGCTCCTCCACTGCTGTCTTATCCACTCCTTTTTCCAAATTCCTTATCTCATAAACAGTCATCAAAGCACTTTTCTGTGCATATGTGTATGTATGATAGAGCTTAAAATAAACTGTGTAAGCAGACATTCCAATATCTTAATCTGCCAGCAAGAGAATGGCATAAATAGAGGAGTGGAGGGGCCAGTAAGTTATTTCATTAAAATAAATGGCATCAACTTTGAAAACTATAACACGTTTCTTATTTATTAGTATCAATGAAATGCTATCTAAACATTTTAATGTTTCTATTAGCTGCTATTCTTTGTCTTTATATTGCAGCTTTTCCTCAGATTATCCCAACCTTCCTTCTTTTTCAAACAAGTCTTTCTGGTTTTCCCATTCTGTCTTCTTTCTTATATTCTTTTCCTCTGCTTCGTTTAGGATTTCCAATTCACATGCTACCCTCCAACACCAGTCTTTCCACTGTATAATTTTCCAAGATCATTCTTTCCTCCATCTGCATCGCTAGTATGAAATTCACTATTTTAAATATGTCATTCTAATGCGTAAATAGCAAAATCTCTGAGCACACATATGGCAAAGTAGATGTCTCCAGAAAAATGAGTAGAATCAAATTTACTTGACTGCTCAAGTATTTTATCGTGTACTGATTCCTACTTGTTACTAAATATGAAAGGATCTTCTAAGCCTGTTTGTATGATTATAGCCATCAGAGGGGAATTAATAATTTTCTACAAGTATACTGGCTCTTTAAGAAAGAACTGAAGGATAACATCAATCCTTTTGCACGATGAGGAGCAGAGGAAGCTGGTAATACCTATTTCTTATTGCAATCTCCATGTCACTGTTACAGATAGATTTAAAACTGCTTACAGGCCTGTTGGCTGGGTACTGTGAGTACAGTAAAATATTGTTCTTTTTCCTTATTAAAGTATTAGGAGTCCAGTTTGACATAAAATCCATAAAACATATGGATTTGGGGAGCTCTGAATCATTAATAACGCAATGGTTTGTTTATGGAATAAATATAAGGGAAAGATGAAGTGGAAATTAAATGTAATTGAAAAGAATGTGAATTTTTACAAAGATAATATTCCCTACAAGCATGGTTTAGTCTACTGGTTTAACTGTGAAGCAGAACAGAATATAATCATATTTTGATCCAGGTGATTTTAACTGCAGTCAAAACTGATGTTCTTGTCTCCTGGCAAGATTTTTGTTTTGCTTTGTTGTTTTTTCTTTCTTTAACTGAGAATCAGAAGGCAGATAGATCACCCTCATTTTAGGTTCACAGCTTCTATTTTGATCATGCAACACTTGGGTCCCTGAGAGCACCATGGCCACAAACAGGTCCATGCATGGAACAGAAATGGTGAAACCTCCAGAGCTTAGGCTGTGCTCCTATACACTGGCTGCTCAGGTCCTATCTGAGCAGAGGGGAAGTCAATCCAAGCTTTGCTGTGTCCCTCATAACACTGTGACAGCAAATGCCAGAGGGATGATTTGGGTTTCACTCCTACACCACGTTGAGATGATGAGTCGCTGTGGTTTGCCTGGAAAGAAGCAGCTTTTCCCAGTCAGCTTCTCAGTGTCTCTTGCCTCTATCTGTAAAGCTGGCTATGGCAGAAATATTTGAAGCAGATTCTCCTTTCCATGTCACATTGCTTACAGAGGCCACTTTAGTAAATCTATAAAGTGAGAATGTGAAGAATGTACTGGTTGTTGGGGTCTCAAGAGACTGGGATTGGACACAAGGAACTGTTTGGCTCTCCCTTTGTTCTACACGACCAAATATTCCTTCCCTTCCCTCCTCTTCCATTGTTTCTCCTTTCTGGTTTCTGTGTTTTTGTGAGCTTACCGAAATTTCTGGATTTTTTTCTTTTTCCTACTCATTTTCAATGCTTGAATGCTGAAAGATAAGCATACCTGCTTGCAGAGATTAACAACATTTAAAAAAAATAAATCCCTGTATAGAAGTTGCCACATTCTCATTTTCATGAGATTATGGTTTCTAGAACAACAAAATTGCACTGACAATATCTGGAGCTCCCTTGTCCTCTGGCACCACTAATTGAGAGTACAGGTACTTCTCAAGGAAATCTCCATTTCCTTGAAGTACTGAAATAATCTCCCACGATACTACATATGAATATACAGGAGGATTATATGTAAATATGTAGAAAGGTTTGTTTTGTCTGTTTTCTTTAGATAGCTGCACACGCTGAAGTTGACAGATAGACACATTTGTTGCTGATACTAGTTTTTACACAAAATCTTTCATTCTAGCACTTCTCAAAAGCCCAAACAACTCTTCATATGTATGTATTGCAAATTGATTGTCAAGTGTTTTCTATTAGCACTGAACTAGTTAAATGACAAGTAAATTATTTCAAAGTGCAGACTGCAGACTAGTAGTCTTGTGTGCAAAGCTAGCAACGTTACAGAAGTAGCCATCACATAGATATAACATTTCTTACCAATGATTGAACACTGATCATCAAAATGATGACATGTTGCATCCATGCTTGTTTGTCTTTGAGGATATCATGACCAAGCACAGACAATTACACCAAATTAATTACACTGTTCAGTGTTGAGGACAAGGATTATCCTGAATCTTTCACACAGATTTCAGCCAAGGCTATATGGTGAATTTGTACATATTCATAAAGATAAATGAAAATGTGACATCCTTTTATGTTAGCAAATAAGTTGTACTAGTAAAAATTTATAACAAGTCTGAATAATATACAAATACAGCAGCATTTCACAAAGATTCACAGTCAGATGGATAAAGTAAGCAATAAACACTGTTCCTCTCGGTTGCTGCATTATCAAGACTATAAGTAATGAAAACATGTTGAAAGGAGTCCACAAAATCAGAGTAAGATTTATATTTTGTTGATAATGCGATCGTAGAAGCAGGTTTTGAGAACCAATAAAGCAATTCCATAAATGTGTGAATTATAGAATTATCTGTTAAATGAAAAAATAAATGCAAGATCTTTGAGAGACATTGTGCTTGGTGTCATTGTCTGATAATTTTCTTTTAAAATGTAAAAGGATTAAAAATGATCATTACTTAGGGTAGGATTAGTAATAAATAAGCAAAAGCTTTTTTGCGAAAGCCCTAGGTGAACAATGGCACTTGAAAATGAAACACTGGCAAAATGCCTGTATCCTCTGGGAAAAGCCCCAAGAGCCAGCAGTTTCTTTTTGTAAGCAAACAGCCTACAGAACACAAATGTCTTCCCAATCCATTAAGAACATCTCAACAGGGCACAGTTTTTGTGTATTTTAGTGATTACTTGTTTAATCGTAAGTAATGGTTAAATTCACAGAGGCAAACAGAGATTGTATGTTTTTTTCTGTTTGCTCTTTGAGGGTCGTATCTTGACATCTAAACTCATTTTTCCCTCATCTGTGTATATGTGTTTTTTTTTAATTTCCTCTCCAAATTTATCTCACAAACATGAAAAGATTGAAACGTGACCATAGACTTTAAAAAATGATTTTTCTCACATGTTTTTGATTTTTTTAATCTATGGCATACTGGAAACACACAAATTCCAGCACACATACACATAGCAGGATTCTTCTATCACAGTACTAATAGGAAAACAAGCTCAAAAACTTGTTGTTTTCTTCATAAGCATAAGAGGTTACCTGTGTGAACAGGGAAGGGATATCCACATCAAAATAAATACAATCCCAAATTCAGCATTTCACATCTGAAATGTAAATAAGTTGCCTGTTCTATGTTGTTTTGTTAAGCATAACTTGGACTGTGACTTGCATCCATAGTTTCAGGTTAGTTATTTTTTGTTGTTCAGAAGAGGGCTTTATAAAATTGTGTGTTTAATTATTCAGGAAAATGGCTAAAGGACATTTTATCCCACTTTTTAAAGGAAAACTCAAGCTGCAGATTGCAAGCATGTGCTATGCTATTGTGCAATGAGTATCTAGAGTGTTCCAATATGGCAGAACAACCAAACATCCCTCACCAGCAAATGTATGCTAATGGTTCTTAAAGCCACCTGATAAAAGGCATCAATTACACCCATCTACCCATCCTGTTATTTATAGCTTACAAAAACAAACAAAAACAAAAACAAAAACAAAAAAAAAAAATTTGAGAATGTTAAAAGCTGGTCCTAACTCTCTCTGGAGCTCAATTCAGGGCCTGGGGGAGCCAGCTGGACACACAAATGAACATTTTCATAGCATGAAACCACTGCTTGTCATGGAAGCATGGAAGTGGGGTTGTATGAGGGAGCAGAAGAATTTGGGAGGTGCTGAAGTTATGTCCCTGTTCAGAGAGTAACAGCTGCCTCCTTCCAGCCAGGACCCAGGGGCTGATGGAGGAGGGAGCTCAGGAGGTGGATACAGTGGGCGCTGTGCCAGCATCCCCAGAGCTGTCGTTCCTTTTTTGCCACCTTGCATGTTTTCTCTTGTACTGTTTAACCTTGAAACGGAACACAGTAGCAATATATTGAGATTTTCCCCACAGCAAAAAGTAACAATTTAAAACCTCCCTGAAGTCAAAATATGTCTTTTTTTTTTCTAAGTTTCTTTTGGCAGCACCGAGGCTGTGTTAACATTTGGGCTGCGAGCAGGTCTCAGAGGATTGTCCAGCACTTTCACATTAGCAGTCTGAATGCAACAGTGCCTCGGTCACAGTCGCTCCTGCTTCCTGAAATTGCTCCTATTTTAAGCTGTCAATGTACAGACTTGAAGCATGCTGGCTTTGTAATAGATACAGATACTCCCCAAACTGATAATGTTCTCAGATAAGAGATCTCATCATGTTCCTGGGTCTTACACACCTGAGTAACTCTGACAGGCCAACACATAGTCTCTGATTTTTGGATTACCTCTGAATCTAGTTTATACCCAGGGCTATATTTATTTATTTATTTATTTATTTATTTATTTATTTATTTATTTTCCAACAGGGTGCCTAAACTAAGCAACAAGCATTCCACCAAAATGGATGGGTCTGTATTTTCTGGTGGTGCATTAGTAGTTTCTAAATTAGTTTCTAAACTCAGTGGGTTGCTGCCATTATGCTCAAGGAAATGAATTTAGATTCTCTAAGTGCCTCTGGTCCTGTGGTTTAAGGGAAGATTTTAAAATACTGTTTATTGTTTTGGTAGAGTTCAAACAGTTGTTTTTTGGTGATTTTTTTTAAAAATGGAATGGAGTAATTTCTATGTTTATAGTTGATATTTTATATTTAACACTTTTGGTGTTAAGTATGCATTCTGTGTGTGTTTTTACAATGCCTGCCCCCAACACACACACTTCACATATGTTTCCTCTCCTGTCTTGAACAGGAATCTAACACCACAAGTGAAGAATGCTGAACTACTCTTTCACAAGCTGTCATTTAAGTGATAGATAGCAAATTGGAATTTTGCCATGCAAATTAGTTAATGCTCAGATGAAGACAGTGTTTAACTATTCAAATGGGATCTCATTCTTGATCAGCTTTTTCAGCTTATATCTCCAGTGAAGCAGACAACTAGCTTTCAACCAGAGCAGACAACTAGAACTCCACAAAACCATCAACTGTGTTCACTTAGTAGCATCTCAGTAGATCAAATGATGTTCAGACAGCACTGATCTGTAGCTATCAGCTGGAAACAGCCGTGGATGCTGATCCTTCAGGCAAAAAAAGAAAAAAAGAAAAAAAGAAAAAAAAAAAAAACTGTGATAGCTGGTAGTACTTTGAAAAAAAAAAATTTACATCTCTGGATTCCACTACAGAAATGTAAAAATCCAGCAAACTCTCAGTATGACCTTTCTTTTAACAAAAGCATATGTAAAATTCACATACAAAGAATAATATATTTAGAAACTTAGTGGGAGCCAGGAGTGACTCCTACGGTGAAGTTGCCTAAGCTTACACTTTAAATGCATATAACCTTTCTTCAAACAGCTCGCTACTGCTTTTGTTCACAGGAGACCTTTGAAATCTGGGTGGGAGAAAGCCTCTTGGCTATACAAAATGCTCTGTTTTTACCTGATAAAACTCTATGCCATTATACATTTATAGCACTTCATTTCAACTTATTTTGCTTGGATTCCTTAGGGAAATTTTGGCAACCTGTCAAATAACTGAGAAAGAGCTGCCTACAGAGTTGGTCCTTCTCCCTTGGCAGATCTACTGTAGCCTTGCTCACAGCTGGGAGGTAAGTAGCAAAGTCACCAAAGAGAAAGTCTTCTCTGGGGAAGGAGAGCATCTTTCCCACCACAGAGCTTGCCTGCATTCCTTTATTGAGTCTCCCTGGAAGAACTACCACACTATTTTGGAGGTGAGAAATAATTACAGTTACATTTAACCATATTTTTGTCCTCCTAGTTATTCTCAGTGGTTCATGTATGCCTTTCTTATGGGCCAGAGTGGCAGCTGCTTTGCCAGCTGCAGCAATTAATCCTATAGGAAGGGTGATAATAATCTGCACTGTACTGAGTTCCTAGTGTAATCCCAATGACAGTGCATGATGGAGAGCGTAGCAAAATAGTTTTGCTATTTCTTAAGAAAAGAGGACAAACATAAAAGAACTGCTCTCCACTACAAAAAATGAAATTCAGCCTCTTTAAACAGTGCCACTGTCCTCATCCATTTGATAGTGACAGTGACATTTCCTCATCATAACTTCTTTTTTCAGCCTCTACAAAAAACATCCAGACTTTCTCTTGAAAGATTTTTTCTGTGTGTGCCTTTCAAAATGTTTGAAAGTACAGCCCACAGTACATATACCTTCATTTATGTCCTGCAAGGGAACATCAGAATATCTATACTGAGTCAGATGCTGCCTGCCACAGGCTGTCAGGAGCAGAAGGACCAGCCTCACGCAATTGCTCTTTCTTGGTGTTTGGGATGTGCTGGCATGTGTACTGCCAGAATGGATCAGGTAGGCAAGTTTCTGAAGAGATACAAAGCCTTAAGTTTTCCACAAGAAGTAACCAGTGGTGGAACCAGCTCAAAAAAAAGGAACCTAGGGCTGAATTGTCCGTGAATGGGCAGAGGTGGGAGGAGGAAGGCAGAATGGGGCAAGCACTGAAAGAAAGGACTTCCAGATAAGATAGTCTTATTAAGTAATGAGTAAAAGAATAAGCCCGAGGTTTTGGAAACCACCAAGGAATTGGGAGAGACAGAGTAAGTGATGTGCTTGAGATGGTTGAAAGGGAGCACTGAATTCAATTTTAGGAGGAAAGCTGTCTGCTTATCGCTACAGTTACTAGTCATAGCAATATCTGTTGAAAATATCTTTTTCTCTAGTATATGTATGGAATGGTCTGTTTTTCTGTTCAACAACTTACATTCTAATCTTGTTTCATTCTTTATACACTTCTTAGCAGCATCTACATTGCTTAGATATCTGCTGGAAGTGACCACATGAGTTTGGGCTAGCCTGGCTTACCTCCCAGTGTTCTGACTCAAAGCTGAAATGTGTTACGATCTCTTACAAGATATTAACAAAGCAAATCTTTACAAAAGGAAACTGTGCAGCATACCACCATTTGAAATCTCTTTACAGTGTTTTGCCATTAAAACAGCAAATCTCAGAGACTGCCATCTACTGTTTTGATTCCATCAGCCAATCATATCCCTTAGAATGCACTTGATTAGCAAGGGCACAAGTTCAAGGCACTGTTTCCTGCCTTTGTGTAGTTCTAATTATACCTTAGGACACACTTACTTTTGTCTTCCATTCTGTATGTTTATCTCTTTCAATGTTTTTTGTTACTCCTTTCTCTACAGAAATGTTCTTTTCCTGATTTTGTTTCAACAGTGATCTTGCTGTACTCTGAGTGCATTCAAAAAGGTCAGGTATTAGAAGGATCCAATTGCCACAGTCTTTTACTGTAACCTTCCATCATGAAAATAGATCTGATGGTTTCAGTATGAAGATCAGCAAGATTAACATTTTCATCAGTGAATCAGGGCTTAGAAAACCATATTGTGTATTTGTGATTTACTACAAGGAAGAGTCTCTGTAAGGTTTGTAATCAGAAGCGCATGCACAACAAATATAATGGAGTTGAAAACAATAGGATGGCCTTCAGCACGGGCAAACCATCCAGGCATGAATGCATGCCCCTGCTGAATGTTCACAAAGCATGCTGAAGCTTGTAGAAGCAGCCTGGCTTCTTTTGCTCCAAAAGCATTAATTAATTGCCCTATCTGTTGTGCTATGTCACCCTGTACTGTGATGTATATAGCACAGTTCAGCGAAGAGGAAGCTCACTGTAATTCAGATAACACTCCTCCCACAACATGTGCAGAACACAACATGACACAACATCACACACATGCACACACACAGTGGTCCATGGTTGCCCTTGTTGTGTCTCATAAACCATCATCCATACCATGATATCAGTAATAAAGCCTGATATAGTTAGCATAGTATTTAGGGAAATGAAGTTTCAGTTAAAAATTGTGATGCAGACTTTGAGGTTTTAGGCAAGTTATATATAACTTTCCCATTCTAATATTTTCTCTCTTGTTGAAAACATAACAATGATAGATCTCTCCTGGCACAGATATTTTTGTACATTACAAATTGAGTGCCATGAAACATAAGATTGGACCTCTATTTTCCTGTTATCTCAATAAAAGAGAGGTTATAGATTCTGAAGAGCAAAGTATAAATACATGTAATGAATGTAAACATAATACAGGATAACTTTGAAAGAGTTTCAATTTATATATATGATTTACTGAGTCAAGGGGTCTAAAATTCTGCATTAGGAGTCCTACAGATAAAATAAATCATATCAGGTCTTCAGTTTTGCTCTTTATATATTCTATTTCAAGAAAGGAGTTTGTCTTTTCACTGAAGAATCTTAAATGTGCATTTTTCTGCTCTGCCATCTTGTGGTGTGACATTCATGTCCCATGAGGAAAATCAGCAGTGAGTACTGTCTGATTTTAGCTTTGCTTGAACTGGTGCAGGACTTTTTGGTTTGAGCCTAAGTCTCCTGCCTCTAAATAACATTCAACCATTGAATAGTCTGAATCAAAACTGTATTTTCAACAGAAGGTCCTTGGCCAACTCTTCCTTTATGCCTATTCAAATTACAGCAGCGTGGGCCCAGGCTGTGACTGCTGACTGCCACAAGGAAATATGATAACAATAATAAATGTCAGTTATACATTTAATTCCCCATTAAGCCTTTCATTAGTCCCTGTCTCTGCTATAGCACTGCAATGGGAATGTGGGAGCTGGAGATACTAGGAGAAACAGAAACTAAAATCTCTGCAAGAACCATGATGGACACAAGCTGGAGTGAGGGATACAGCTGGCTGGGACAATGCTGCCTACATAGGATTTGGTTGCTGGTGAGGAGTGTTTTCTAGCTAAACAGGGACCTCTTTCATATTCACTATCTGATCCAGATGTTTTTGTCATCTCCTCTCCCTCCTGCAACATTAAGCAATATTCACTGACTTCCTCAAAACGGCCAGAGTGGGATTTAGCTGTAGATGATAGCCTTCTCAAGTACCTCTGCCTACCCTATTCTCTGCCTACTCTATTGTCTGCCTATTTTTGTACGCAGTTCTACCCCTAGCAAGATTTAAACACTGAATAATGTTAACCACATGTGATGCGTATTACGTGACACAGACTTGAGGTGTGGACCTGAACAATTTTTGTACTATCCATCACATATACACTTAACCTATTCCTTCGAATGAAGTTGTTCCTTCCTGCAAGCTCAGCAGGGTCAGATCCCAACTGGCAGTCATAAATGACCACGATCAGTAAGGGAGAAAGTAGTCTTGTGTGGGGTCAAGCAGGTGTTACATCTCTCTACTCTCTTTTCTTTGGAGATTGGAAATATTGGAACCCGAAAGTAATTCAGTTTTGCTTCCATTTTTGCTTTTCAACTTTCCCAGTGGATGTACTTTAGAAAAGAGCAGCGTGACTCTGAAAATCTTATTAAAAGAGCATTGTTAACAACAGTATTAGACCCCACAGAGCTTTCACATGAAAAGTATGTGCAGAATGAAAAGTAATATGCAGAAAATATTTCAGCTGCTGATTCCTTTCTTTATTCATGACACCTTGCTTTTGTCTTCAGCATAGAGAACACTGTGAAGTGTGAAGTTTTCTTTTGTTTCTGGTTGCCTTCTAAACCTTTTTTTTTCTGTGTCAGCATATCCAAGCATAACAAATCTGTTCACAAGCAATGGAAAGAAACAGACTGGATGGTTTGTTTTTAAAGCTAAATGGTTTCAAAAGTCCTAAGTATCTTAAATGACCTAATTTTAGGATGAAATCTGACTTGACTTATCCCATTAAAAGGCTCAGTCAATTTATTTGGGATATCTTCTGCTATACTTGCTTTCAGAGGCATTTTCTATACTAATAGACATGACAATCTTTTCCACTTTGTCTAGTGTTTATCATGAAGACTATGTAGTACTATGACCAATCGTCTCTAGGAATCACTTTGAATTTTCTCATTACTGCAAGATATTAAGTAGCTGGGCTATATACACTTTAGCAACTGTATTTTATTTCATTTATTTTGCTGTGACTTGTTTAAATTTCCATTTCCTTGGCATGTATCTTTGTGTATGATGAAACAAAGAAAGAATTGACTAACACACTTAATGCATTAGGCATTGTAGCTGCCCTGTTAGGCAAATACAACAGCAGCACACTACACCACATGAAACTGAAGCAGCCACCTGGAAGAGAAAGAGAGATGAGCTCATTCTATTAGTGCAGACTTCGAAACCATTTTGTCAACAAAATACTCTTCCTTAGTTTGACTGCAGGGATAAGAGATGACATAAAAATGTAAAATTAGAAGATGCAGCTATACCAAATGTGAAAATATGAGATGTATTTCTTCTGGTGTTTTGTGTCTGAACTAACTTTTGTTGACTTAATAGATCCTGGAATTTCCCCTTATGTAATTTGATTAATCTAAATGCTATTCAATGCAGTGAATGGCTGTGTAGGAGTCCAACCATACCCATGTTTTACCATATGCCATATGTTCCTTTGTAGTGGATGCTAAGACTGTACATTCCTAGTGATGCTATCTGCAGGAGGACAGCTCTGAAACAAGAAGCTGGTTGCAAGTAGTGCACCTGCCACATCAGAAATATGGTATTTAATTAAGTTCACAGCAGGGAAAGCTGCAGTGATGTAACAGGATGCAAATGGGATTGTTGTTATTCATACCAACAAACAACTCTGAGAAAGCAAAAGTTTGAGCTATTTCTTGTATTAAATGCAAACCTGAATAAACATTCCCTCCGGAAAACCTGTTGTTGATTCTCAAACTGAGTACTCTCCATAGCAAGAGAATCAGGCACATTTTGCCTCGTGGCCGGAATACTGTGCATGAACCTCTGTTGGCCTGCAGTAAGGTCAAGGTAAGGAGTGTGCTAGGGGTAGGTAGAACCAGCCCTTCCACTATGGCATGGCAGGACTCATTGCCTGTCTGAGGCACTGATAGATGGAGTAAAAGACCTTCTGTTCAGTGTCACTTTGAGAAA
Source organism: Meleagris gallopavo (assembly GCF_905368555.1). Classification (NCBI taxonomy): domain Eukaryota; kingdom Metazoa; phylum Chordata; class Aves; order Galliformes; family Phasianidae; genus Meleagris; species Meleagris gallopavo. Next base: position 95,353,379 of record NC_139404.1, on the reverse strand, counting down.
GAGGAGGCAAAAAATGCCGTCAGGTTTCTGTGACTAATTACCACCTAACTTGATAATTATTTTTTCTATCGTCTAGCTCCTTGCTTATCTCTTTAATTTTTTCAGTCAAAGAGTTTAAGTCCAAAAGTAAAGGCAGCATTCTATCCCAGAATGTCACAATTTAAACACACAACATTCATGTGTGAGCATTTTAAAAAGTCATATTTACAATTAATAGACAAGTAAACATTGTCACCATATAAAACAATTGTAATTATGCAGAAATGCCCTGCAACACTTTCTTAACAATATATTCGTATTGCATCTTTAGCTGGTTTTCAGGTATAACCTCTAGACCAATGGATCGTTTTTGGATGCTACTTGCATAGCAACACCTCAGACTATAGCTACAAGAGAAAACTGTCTTCTATAACTCTTATCCATTTTTGTGAAACTATATAGATATTTGAAAAGAGATATACAAATCTATGTGAAATTGATAATTGAATAATGAGAAGATACTCAGTGACTGTGTATGTCTAGGAAGAAAGAATAGGTATGATTTGTACATTTATCCTGGTTCCACAAAAAAAAAAACAAATAATTTTATCAACTAGAACAAATAAATTTCTTCTTCTGAAACAAATTTGGGCATAAAGGGGACAGTTGTCCTCCCAGATTTCTTCCTGTCATGTGTCTAGGATCTGGTCATCAGATACTCATTCAGAGATGAGGACTGCAGGGTTTATTATGAAGCAACATCCACTGCACAGCATGGACACAGTATGTTTGTGCCTCCGTTGGAGCTACACTTATAGATCTGCCAAAACTGTGTCTGGGAAACTGAATAACTTAAAGTTTCACTTGTTCATTTTATCTCCTTTTTATTTTCTCTTTGATACTTATCTGTCTCCTACAGTATTCTGGGGAAACCCATGGCCTGGACAGGTGCACTCTTTGCTGAGTAAAGAACTGACTGGAGGGCTGGGCCCAGTGGATGGTGGTGAATGGAGTTAAATCCAGCTGGATACTGGTCACAAGTGGTGTTCCCCAGAGGTCAGTATTTGTAGCCACCCTGTTTAATATCTTTATTGATGATCTGGTTTGGGAGATTGAGCGTATCCTCAGTTATTTTGCAGATGACACCAATTTGGGAGGAAGTGTTGATCTGCCTGAGGGTAGGGCCACCTCTCTTTTGATGCATCCCAGGATACATCTGGCCTTCCAGGCTGCAAGCACATACTGTTGGCTCACATGAAACTTTTAGTCCACCAGAACAAGAACCTCCAAGTCCTCCTCTACAGGGCTGTTCTCAGTGTATTCTTCTCCCAGCCTGTAAATATAACTGGGATTGCTTTGACCCATGTGCCTCACCTTGCACTTAGCCTTGTTGAATCTCATTAGGTTCTTGTATGCTTGCTTTTTAAGGTTGTCCAGGTCCCTTTGTGTGGCATCCCTCCCTTCTGCTGTATCAAGTGCATCACTCAGCTTGTTGTAATCAGCAAACCTGCTCAGGGTACACTTGAGCCCACTGTCTATGTCACTGATAAAGATGTGGAAGAGCACCAGTCCCGGGGGTCTCAATGGGAGACAGTTCTAGTGACTGGCCTCCACCTGCACATAGAGCCATTGATGACAACCCTCTAACTGAGATCATTCATACAGTTCTTTATGCACTGAATAGTCTGCCCTTCAAATGTATGCTTCTCCAATTTAGAGATAATGATGTGGTGTAGGATCATGACAAAGGCCTGTCAGAAATCTAGGCAGATTACATCAGTTGCCCTTCCCTTGTCCATAGATACTACATGTCACTCCATCGTAGAAGTCTACTACGTTGGCCAGGCACAATCTACCTTTGATGAAACCATGCTGGCTGTTTTGGGTCACTTCTTCATCTCCCATGCGCCTTAATACAGCTTCCAGGAATATCTACTCTATGATCTTCCCAGGCACAGATATGAGGCTCACCAGCCTATAGTTCCCTGTGTCTTCCTTTCTCCCTTTCTTAAAAATGGGAGTGATTCAATTTTTTCAGTCATTGGGGTCTTCACCTGACAGCCACAATTTTTCAAGTATGATGAAATGGCTTGGCAACCACATCAGAGAGTTCCTTCAGAATCCTGGAATGAATGACATCTGGCTTGTTCAGTGTCATGAGGCAGTCTCAGGCTTACACTTACACTGGAAGGAATTTTGCTCCCCTGACCTCTGCCTAAGGATAAGGATGCACGATACGTGGGAATCCTGACTGCCAGTGAGGACTGAGGAAAAGAATTCATTAAGTACCTCATCCTTCTCCATGTCTGTAGTTGCTGTTACTCTCTTCCCATTGATCAGAGGGAATGTACTCTCATTTGCCTGTGTTTTTCTGGCCAATGTACCTGCAGAACGCCTTCTCGTTATTTTTCATATCCCTCAGCAAGTTCAGTTCCACCTGCACCTCAGCTTTCCTGATCCCATCTCTGCACATTCAGACACTTTCCCTGTATTATTCCCACACCACACACCTCTGAGGAGCTTTGAGTACTGTAAAAATCAGCAAGACAGTGAGTCGATGACAGAAGCATATTGGAAATTCTACTCTTGAATAAGACTCAGCTTTCCTTTTCCCTTCATACCATTGAAACATTCCCCAGAGACTGGGTGAAAGTCTCTTCTCCAAAACCAGCAGAAGATCACAGTGTAGAACTACACTGTGAAACGCTGGTGGTGCTCTTTTTGACCCTTTGCTGGCTAATAAGAACACTCAGGATGCTGTTTAGTACCCTTTATCTGAGCGGATTTGAACTCAAACCTCCCAGGAGAGTGCCCTAATTAGTACCCCGTGAGTTAGCCAGCCTAGGCTGAGGATTTACACACCCAAAGCCTTTTGCTGAAGCTACTCTGATGTCTGTCGGAGTTTTTGTTTACAGAATTTATGTTAAATTTATGTTAAACGTGTGCACATGTCCTCACCATCACACAAACCACAGTCTCATATTAAGACATTTAGGCCATTCTTCTATTGGAAATTTTGTGTTGCCTGGTTTTTCAATGCTGTAAGGGCTAGGTGTAGTTTTTGAAGATCTAAATTAGGCATGTAATTGATACTTTAGATGCCTAAAGCTCTTTTAATTCCCCATGAGTCTTAGTCTTCAGCACATATTCTCAAGGTTTTCCCAAGAAATAACTTCTTCTGTAGCAGAGAGAGAAAATTATGCAGAGAAACATTACCTACAGGCTTATTATAAAATCCTGACTGTGCAGTAAAGATGCAGCTGCTTGCAATTCATCACCTAACTTTCCTTAAGTTCTATTGGTGGATGGCTTTAATAGCTACATTTCTGCCAGCAGATGCAACACTGTTTGCATTTATATGCAATATTTAAATATATATAACTGCTTAAAGCATACATCTTTTATGTCTGTTGTGCTGTCTTTTTTTTCTCTCTCTTATCTAAAAGCTGCATAAAACTGCATATTTTTGTATTGGAGCCCTGATTTTGTCATCTACTCATGGAAAACATCACTGATATCAGTGAGGATTCATCCTTACTGAGGCCTGCCTATGACTTTGAATTGTCTTCTTCCAAATTCAGTAAGAACATATAAGTGCATGTTTAAGTCCATCTCGCTTCACTAATATTCTTATGCATGAACTATGTTCTGTTGATTTTAGCCGAGCTGAGCATCATCCTGAAATCAGCCATATGCTAAAGTGCTTTTTTTTTTAAATTAGATTTGACTAAGTAATATGATAAAAATGCAATCTACTAACATATGCTTGTGAATTGGTGTCTATTTTTCCAACATAGTTTTCAAATCAGAAAAAAAATCTTCTTTCATTTCAGTAATAATTTGCTAAGATCTTTTCTGCTGAAAAATACCACTTGCAAATACAAAGAAAATAGTTCTTTCTCCCTTTGTCTCTATGACTTACATTATTTGTGAAAACAGCCATGCTATGTTTCAAATGATTTCTCTCTACATGTGCTGAGCCAAGAGTCTTTTCTGTTCAATCAATCAAAAGAAATGTGGAAATAAAGTATATTCTTTTTCTTTCAGCAAGTCTGAATATTTTACTATAGTACTATTTTTTACTAGTGCTACATCCTTATTTTGGTTGGTTATGAAAAAAGGAGGTGCTCGTGGATGGAAAATTGGACATTTTTTGTTTTGAGTAATAAGCTGCGTTCTTCTTGCAGCCCTTGCACATTAACTGCTACAAAATAAAGCTAAAACACTCTTGGGAGGGTAACAAGAAATACAATTATGTGTGCAAGCTCCTGTAAGAGATTATTCTTTTGCACCATTGTCTCAAAGCTTGCTGAGGAACACAGATGGACAAGTCCAGGTAAGTTCTGGCCAAAGTTGGTGAAATCTTTTGTCTGAAGGTTTGCAGGCCAGGGTCAACAAGAGAGGCATAAGCTGCAACTTAATGGCTGGGAAGCAGTCTTTTCTGTGGGCTTATCCTGAGGGAGATAGCCATCTCAGGGAGTACTGCACATGACTCTTACCCAAGCGCCCAGGATTGCCACATTTGCAGAAGAAGGAGGATAAAAAAGGAACCAAAAATCATGAGGATAGATGTCTGACATCAGATTTCTCATGACATGATGCCTGAATGCTGAAGAAGAAGAGATGTGTGACATCAGATTCCTCACGACCTGCCTCTTCCTCCTGGACTTGCTCTGAGCTCTACCTTCTTGTTGCCTAAGGCCAGCCACTCTGCTGCTGCTTTCCCCAGAGACGTCTCTGACATTAGATGTTTCATGAGGTGATATCTACGTACTGACAGACTTTCCTGAGCTGGCTACCTGAGACCTGCTGCTTCCTCCTGGACTTGCTCTGCGCTGTACTGCTTGCTGCCTAAGGCCAGCTGTTGCTCTCCCCCTGCACTTTTGCCTCGGACCATCAGAACAACATGCAATGGGATACTGCTCAATTCTGGTAGTGACTATCCCCGCTTTATGTAATTTTTTCTCCTTTCCTATCTTTTCTATTGTCTGCTTTCCCTTCCCCATAACCCTAATTCATAATAGTCACCGGCCTCCCCTTCCCCATCTCCCCGATTAAGATTTGTAATAAATTGGTCAGACCAACATTTGAACCATTGTTTCTTAATCTCACGTTGGGTATACACGTATCAAAGAACCTCCTCTCCCTCCAGTAAATTGGAGTGAGACAGCTCCCTCTTTCCTTTAGTGCTATACAAGTTGTGTGCAGATGTAAACTAGAAATTCAGAGAGCTTGAGTGACAACTGCTCTCAGCTTGACCAGAAATGAACAATCTGGGGATGAAACGAGAATTTCATGTTGTCATTCAGTTTCTCGCTCATCAGGGCGGAAACCTCTGAGAAACAGGGCTTGTGTGTATGTATATGTAAGAGAGGAAAAAATAATCATAATTATTTGAACTAGAAATCTTGAAAACAGACATGATCGGTAGTTTCTTGGTGTGGAACACTTTCACTCTTCCATTTTCTACAGCATTTGTTTTTACACTGATTGCATAATATCTCTTACCCCATACTTTTTGTACAAAATAAAAATGCAATTCAGCCACACTATCAACAGTAGCTATGTACAATAAGCAATAAGTATTGTATAGAATTACTATTGTGAGGGAAAAAAAAAAAAATTGCTATACAGCCTTAGTTTTAAAATCTCAGAACAGATGGCCATACTTTGAAATCATGAGTATTCTTCACAGACAAAGGACATTTTTCTAAATGAAAATACAAACTTGTACAATATCACATACAGATTTCTGTTGATATATTGGGAATGTAGAAACAGAATGAAGTTTCCACAATCTAAGTGGCAATGTGAACACGTTGAAGACTGTGCAAAGCCTGCTTTTGTTCTCATAGAAATTCTCTTCAACCAAGGACCTGTTGAGAAATAAAAATTATAGAAGCTTGGTGAGGAATTTTCTCCATCAAAAACTGTTCATTTATGTCAGAATTTGGCTTAAAAATATAAGACTAACAAGCCTGGTGAAAAAAGACTGAAAGGGATTCTGATTAATGTTTATAAATACTAAAGGGAGGTGGAAGGCTTAAGGATGAGGCCAGGCTCTTCTCAGTGGTGCAGCAATAGGATAAGGAGTAATGGCCTAAAACTTTAACATAGGAAGTTCCATACAAATAAGCAGAAGAAAGATGATGGAGCCCTGGAACAGGTTGCCCAGAGAGGCTGTGGAGACTCTTACAGAGATATTCAAGACTTGTCTGGATGCCTACCTGTGTGACGTATTGTAGGGTATCTGCTTTAGCAGGGGGGTTGGACTTGATGATCTCTTGAGGTCCCTCCTGACCCCCGCGATACTGTGATTCTGTGTAATTATAGAGTATAAAATTATGCTGAGATTATAAATTTGAGGGTATAATGCAAAAGAACACCATTGTTTTTCAAAGTCTTATATTCTGAACTTCACTGTCTTGAGTGGAATTGACATAAATCCATAACTGTTTTGTTGCTACCTTTTCTTTTTGATCAAGAAGCCATTATTTATAGAGAAAATCAGTTTTTTTCTGAATAGGTTTTCTTAGCTGTATTAGGGAACTACAAATGATCTAGATTTTTAAGTCTACACACACAACTATCCAGACTTTGGGTGGGAATTTTTTTGTTTGTTTTTGTTCTGTAAATGACGATCCAGAAGCAAATGCAATGAGATATTTGGGGAGTAGAGGGAACAGAAACAGGGGCAGAAATCATCAAAGTGTTCAAACTGAGATTAACTGGCAGAGGCAACCATACAGTTAACATCTCTATTACTACTGGAATCCTTTTATTATCCTTTCTTTCTCTTAAACATATCATAAATCAGTGAAATTTTGGAAAGCAGTTACTATAGCTGTCCACCTTTTCACATCTGGCTATCATGAGAAGACCCTGATCCTCATTTAAAACTTTTGAGTAAGAGCATGTAACTAATTAATTAATGTATTGTTCTTGTTAGGTTAGTAACAAACATCAAAATGAAATGGAGAAAGTCTGAAAAAAAAAAAAAGCTAGAAGGTACTATAGAACAAATTTCTTTGTAGATATGAAGAAAAAGTTATTTTGTTTTGATTGCAGGTTATTGAACTGCAAGAAACAGAATGACATTCCTCTTTACAGATTTGGAAAAGTTCACAGAGTGTTTGCCCATATTTACTCAGAAAAGCACATAAATATCTGGTAGAATTTCTTCCATGTTCCTAATATTGTGGAACCTGTATGCTTCCACTGCTGGCCTTTGATATGAAGACATACGAGCTTGGGATGAACTTCTGATTTGGGATTTAACTGATGAGGTAAGATGAGCTATGAACTATGATTTAGTTATCTTTATTGTAATCATACTTCAGCCTTGACAGGCTAGCACTGTCAACATCTTTTCACATAGAATAGTTTTAGTTTTTTACCACCTAAGGAATCACACTTGCCCAAACTTGTGACTATTTCCAATTGACATTGCAGTGTTTAGAAATGTTTTGCAAAAGAGATCATAGAACAGAAAGATAATGAACATATTTATAAATATTTTTAAAGCAAAGGGAATAATTTCCATACTTTTGGTAAAGCACAGGCAGAGTCTGCTATGATCTTCCAATATGGTATCATTTTTTCAAAATAACCAAAATCCTTTCTTGACACAAGAATTTACTGATTTTTAACTGTGACATCCTAAATAGGATTTGTTAGTCTTATTTCAGAACAGAATCCTCACAGTATAGATGCATTTGGAATGAATGAATAAATAAATAAATAACTAGAGTATGGAATCTGAGGATACTCAACATCAGGCAGTTAATTTGATTGAAACCTATCCATATTATCTTGCATTAGAAGAAAAAACTTCCATTATTAGATCTCTAGTTTTCAAAAGGACTACATCTTCATAAGACATCTTTTTTTCCACACCTAAATGGTGTGGAAATTTATTAAATGCTGTACTGAGTACTTATTTCTATATTTAGCTGATGGTAACACACTCATTCATGGTGAACAAATTAGTTTGAGTTAGAATCCAGTCTATCTGACTGTTCAAGGGCATAAAAGTGCATGGGAAGTATTCTCAGTGTTCTGCAGGTTTGTCACTTGCTCTCTTACTCATTGGAACAAGTCAGTGACAGGAGAGTCCCAGTGATGTACTTGGTTTTGTATCCTGACTTGTAACATGAGCAATTGGAAGAGAACCACTGCTTGTTTTTTCTCACCAATATGAACATTTCTCTTTTCTTTCTCATCCTTAACATTTATCAGATCAATCATATCTTTCTCTTCATTCAAAGAAAATATTTTGATCCCATTTCATGTTGAGTACTGTGTTCAGTTTTGAGCCCCTCACTACAAGAAAGACATTGAAGATCTGGAGTGTGCTCAAGGAAAGGCAATGAAGTTGCTGAAGGTTCTGGAGCACTAGTCTTATGAGGAGCAGCTGAGGGAATAGAGATTTTTCATTCTGGAGAAGAGGAGGAGGCTCAGGGGAGATCTTACTGCTCTCAACAACTGTCCAAAACAAGGTTGTAGTGAGGTGGGGGTCATCCTCTTCTCCTATGTAACTGATAAGATGAGAAGGAATGGCCTCAAGTTGTACCAGGGGAGATTCAGATTAGATATTAGGAAAAAATTAATCTCAGGAAGAGCGGTGAGGCATTGGAACAGGCTGCCCAGGGAGGTGGTGGGGTCCCTTAACACAGCTGAGAGAGTTATTTTCATTCCCCTGGGCCCAGTAAGTACATTATTTCCTCACATAATGTAGGACAGCCGTAGCAGGAGGTATTAAGAGAGACCCTGAGACCCTGATGACTTGAGCTTGCCAGCATCATCAGATACAGGTCCACACAGAAAAGTGAGATGAACTTTGGTCCCTCCCATTTTCTCAGTGATTTCCAAAACACAGTAATAGGCTTTCTGTTTTTTTATGAGCAATTTTTGGATGTGATGGTGATAGGTGAGTGGAATCCAGTAGAATCATTATGATAGAATTGACTCAGTTTTGTGGCTATTTTTCACGCTGACTAAACCTGGGATTTTTTTTAATTATTATTATTATTGCTAAATATATAATTTGTCTGTATTCATCTGTTCTGCTCTAATGAGATAAACAGTAACCAGTGAGGTGATGTATAGCATCTGTCCGTCTTACTACATGGTCAGAATAACTGAGTTGAAGAGTTAATTAAGGGAAGTGTACCCCAGCAGAGAATCTACTGCAAACACAACAGCTTCATCCCTGAACAAATGGAAATGGAAGGAGTTGAGATCTTCTAAATGTTTTGGAGACATTGGAGATTACTCTAAGATTGACTGAGTTTTTTTGCCAGGATTTCTCAATCTGAGTTGGATCCTGTGCTATAGAAGATAATCAAAGGACAGATTTTTACTGAATAACTAGCTATTTGGATAAGGAATCAAAGGAAACAGAATTTCTCTTCAGGTCAGTACTACTCTCTTAATTGATTGAAAATATAATACGTAAAAGACTTTAGACTTGCAGTGAATAAGGAATTTGCTAAAAGTTTGAAAACCCTTGAATTTATTTAAAACACATATCAATCAATCATATTCTTAATTATCCTACTCTGTGTAATGGTAGATATTCTAAACTGAGTAACAAATTTGCTCTCCAAACTTTTGCACTTATTTGACCCTTACATTTTGAGATACAAACCAACTCGTGACAAAAAAATATACACAAAAAAATCTGTGTTTTTTGAAGAATCTAATTCCCATTATCTGTGACTGGAATAGGAATTTAGTGAAAATTTGAGGCAAAAAAAAAAATAACATGGAAAGGAAAGCAGATATTATCAACGTTTCTTCTCATCCTAATGTGGGCCATTATTTAATCTGAACATATGATGTAATTGATAATTGCATCTTGCATATCCTCAACTTGAAATTGTTATAAAGATGTTCAGGTCTCATCACACCTTCATTTTCCTTTGTACTATTACAGTGTAATGATGCATATAATATGATGATGTACAATGTTGATGGATTGGTCTTAAGATGAATGGAGTGTTATCATGATAACTCAGTGTTTCTTCTGCCAAGCAAGGTGTGAAACTATCATGTTAAATTTGATTTATAATTGTGTTGTTTTTTGTTTTTTGTTTTTTGTTTTTTGAAAGTACTGCCAGTCAGGTATTGTCTTGTCAAAATAAGCTTGTAAAAGAGAAATAACAACAGAAATTTTGGAAATGAGAATTACCTTAGGAGGCTAAGGGCATTTCATTAACTAAACCAACTAAGTTATCTATATAATATTTGATTACTTATTGGTTCATGCCTCTTCTTTGCTCAGGGGGGATTAAGATAACTGCTCAAAACAAAACAAACATTCCTTTTAATCTTTATTTCTGTGACTCTTTGAGCTTGATTGATTTATTCCTGTAATAAAAAGCTCTGAATTTTCTTTTGTGCTATCCTTTCACAAAATAGTGTGTGAGAGTTTATGCTCAAGTCTTAATATATGATGTTTTCCAACCATACAGAAAGAGAAAACGATAAACTGTGGTCTGTTGTGTTTCATCATCTCTCTTATTTATATTTCTGGAGAAACCAGTGATCTGATTTAAGGACAACACTGTAGAAAACACTGTATGAACACATGACAGAAGACAGGCCTTATTGAGAAAGAGCTTATAATTTAAATAAAAACAGCTATAAAGAAGTGACTTGGATAGCCATAGGCCAAGCACTTTGTTGGTTTCCCTGTCTGTCTTCTGACTCACAACATCCTTCGTAGTATGCTTCACATATCTGCTCTAATTTTATCTGGGGAGTTGGGGAGAGTGTGAAATTGTCTGTACACTGTTAAGTGATTAAACTGTGGTGTACTTCTCTGATTTCCTTCAAAACAATTGCAATGTGATTACTCAACCATGTAAAACAGTGAATAAGTAGGGCATAGAAAACGTAACTTCTGTAACAAAATTCAGTGATCATTAATAAATTTTTGTGTTGAAATGTACTTATTTAGGTTTCTGTTGAGAATGGGATCAAAGTGTAACAATTAGCAGCATTCCAGAAAATGCAGAATTTGGAACATGTGAAGAATGGGAATTAGTTGTTCACATTTCAGGAGCAATTGCTCCCATGGACCTCATATCTCTTAAATCAGCTAGAAGACCATCTGCTCCAAAGGAATTATCAATTACTATATCCCTGCTTAAAATAGCTTTAGGTATTCAGTTATACTTCTCTTTGCCTCCTTTTTACTGAGAAGATTTCTAATGTGTCTATTAATCCATTAAAAACTTTCATAATGAAGCTCCAGCAAAACAATGTGACTTGCTGTAATAGTCATCATACCCAAATGCAGGTTCTATTTATAGCAGTTTCATAGTCTGTTGTGTCTGAAACATACAATATATAAAAATAAAAAAAAAATCCTACTGTGAACTAAAAAATAAAAAAGGCAATATTTCTTTTGCTTTTTATCTTCTGCTAGTCAGCAGCACAAGGAAAACAGGGCCAGCTCCTCGACTGAGCATCTGGCTTACAATTTTTTAAAATTGGAAATTCTGTATTTTCAAGCATCTGCTATTATGATCATCTTGGAAACTTTTTTTTTTCAAAACTACTACTGGAAAATTTCATCCCACACATATCAGATTCTACATTCTTAGAAACTTAAGCTGGATTCCTAGCCTCTTGTTAGTATTGAATGTCATAGATCATATAATTGGGTTATAAAGGTCTACTTTATCTCTTGTTTCTGCATGGAAATATTACACCAACACTTTTTCTATGAACATTTGATGTGTGGAATATTTCTATTTCATCAGAATTTTTGTACTTGATCAGAGTCATTTGCCTGTTTCCTGTTTTAGCAGAATAGCATGGGCACGTCCAGGCCAGGATCACTGAGGCAGAACACTGGAGCTCCGGAGCTTACCAGGAAATCCAGAGCCATCTGGGCCTGTCCTTGCAGTTTGGTGATTCCAATCCAACCAATGTTAGTGGTTGTTTGCTTTCTGCTAAAAAGCATTTCTATTTATTAGGAAATGTGTGTTAGACAGTTTGACACTAGAATTTGGCACGTCTTTGGATTAACTTGGCCAAAGTGATTTATAGCTGTTTGATCATGACCAGCATCCATTAGTGGAAAATGCTGTCCAAGTGAAATCTCATGAGAGTTAAACACAATAGGGGATTGTTAGGGGCTATCTGCACAGCCAGTGCCCCAGCCATCTCTGAGTGGAGGGACAATTACATAATGGCTTTCCTCTGGCCATGCAACCAAACATTTAGGGACCTTTTAAATCCTGTTCTTATTCATATTTTGCCTTCCTGTACTTTCAGAGATGGATAGAATTCAGTCATCAGCGCTAAATAACTGCTCTGCAGAAGGAGTGAGCCAAATTATGGACTGCAATCTGACGCTGTTTCAGTGATTAGCACCTGATCCTCACGTAGCCCTATTAGAACTTCCTAATGTAGTAAGCATGAGTAAGCATATCATTATCTGATCCTGGTTGAGCTTGAAACCTTCACATCTGATGGCATCTCTCATTTAGTGGAAATGAATTCTTTGTCCTGTACATTAAATATTATATGAGAAAGGGAGGGAAAGGAGTGACAAACGCCCCTGCCATTGACTGAAGAAAATGATTGGATCATCCTTTATCCTCATAATGAACTTTGTAGATAATATAAAACTATACTACGGAAACTTGGGAAGCTAAAAATGAAAGTTTACCATCTAAATAGACACACAGTATAGTACGTACTGACTGCTAAATGTGTAACAAGCTAGGTCATTATAGCCTTTACATTTCCCCTATTTCACTCCTACTGTCAACATTTCAGAAATACTGGAATTCATTGAATGTATGATAGTGGGATTATCTCATGCAAAATTGTGAAGGCAACAGTACTGGTCCCTTGCCTACCCCACTAGGAAAGTTCCTGATGTCATAGGATGCTTTGTGTCAAGCTTTCTAAGTTTGTTCGGATAGCTATCAGGCCTAAGAAATAAAGACAGACACACATGGTAAACATTAACATCATTGTCATTGGCTCTTTACCAAGTTTTTAGTTGGAAAATATGGCTAGCAAAAAGCATCTCTGTCAAATTTGATAGCATATGAGAACTGTGGGTTCTGTTTTTATTTATTTTGTTTTAACTTGATTGAGCTTTCCCTAACAAATACAAGAAAGTGAAAAAAGATCTTTGCCCAAACAACTCTGACCCTTTTCCCTGCTCAATTGTTATGCTAATCAATACCAAGATTGTTTCCAATGTAATTTTTAGAGCTAAGTATTTTTTACCATGGTAGTTATGGTGTTACTCAAAAGACACAGTATTTAAGATTAGATTTATTTCCTCCTGTGCTATGAAACCATCTAGCTTTACTTCTATTCAGTCAAAAATATCTATGCATAATAAAATTAATACAGAAGCATTTGAAAAAGGAAAATTCTTTCAAATGTAGTAAGAAGAACTACTTAAGTATCTATATTATGATTTTCTACAGTCCTTTCTATGTTTCAGAAAGTGTGCTTATACTTGAAAAAAAATGAATGTTTTGATGTTTTATATCTGCTTAATGTTTTATATCTGCTTACATGAATTGAGATATATTAATGTTCTGAATTGTAGGTACTTTCCTAAATTATAAGCTGTCTGTCTCCTGTCTTCTAAAACAATAAGGAAAACATAAGTATATACACTAAAACATTGTTTCTTTTTTTTCTGTGCTGTGGTCAATGAAGTCCTTTGTGTATCACAACCACTATGTCCATTACTTGGTTATGACGGCAGAGAACACGCTTCTCTTTGTGTTTCTCCAGCCCTCCAGTGTCTCTTCTCCTACTCTCTCCCCAAGTATGAAAATAATCATAGACAAAAATTCAGTGTTCATCTTAAAAAAGATTAATAGATTCTTTTAGCTTCATAGAGCAGATTTTAATTAAAAGGAGAAAAAAGAAAAAAAGAAAAAAAACAATTAGGTTTGAATCCACGCAGTAAATACTTGGTGCACACAGTAAATACATCTCTTCTGTGCAAGATAAAGGGAGAGAAAAATTGGAATGGTTTCAAAAGACCACCACATGAATAAAGGTGTCACCAGGACACCTTTGAGCAAATCATTTTGAGTACATTTCAGGAATATTTTACCGTTCTCAGAAATACTAACTGTAGGCCATTTTCAAGAACTTCACCAGAACTTCTTGATCTAAATTATGTAAGTTAGCCCACATGCTAGGAAGATGGATTCTTTAAAAACATTTGCAACAGATGGCAATCTCAAAACAGGAGTACTTTCTGACTTTTGAACATGATAGGCTATTACGCTTTCAGTGGAAGATTAGTTTTTATTTTTTAAATAATCTCAATAAAGCTGTCATTGCTATTAGATACTGGCATTTGGTGACTATGCAACATAAAATTACATGGGAATTTTATGGTACATTTTTGGCAGAAAACATAATTTTTAGCACAGTGGATGAATAGTGTGTGTATCCTATTGCTTTGGTACACAATTAATAGAAATCCTTGTGTGGTATGTTTCATTTAGTGAGTTATAATACTTTGTAGTAGATAACTAGCTAGCAAAGCTTTCCCCATGAAGTCTTCCTAGGAGTAGTCAGAGTGATAAATCTCCCTTTTGTCAGTGAAATCTATTTAGGAGGAAAGATTTATGCTAAACTGATTTGTGTTTACAGCCCTATTCAACACTATACCCAGGTTTCTCTTGTCACCTACTTTTCACTTTAGAGCAGTTGGCTGCTATCATAACCTCCATCCTTACCCCCTTCCCTTCGCTGCCTATTGTCTGTTTTCACTCTACTCCCTGCTTTATAATCACTCACTCACACCCATTTATCACTGGCTTACTCTGTCCTGCCTACACTATCTCCCATTTTTGTCACAGTGCACTGGTACATTACAAATACAATTAAACCTTTTACGATACTGCAGCTTTTGGCTAATGCATCCCAGCTTCAAGGTTGAAAGATTTCTGATATTACCACTGATATCAGTTCTTTCCCATTTATCGGCAGTGTCCGGACTAATGCAGAAGTGTTGCATTAATTAAAGGAAGCATCCAGTAATGCTGCTGTTTTTGCCAGTCTGACACTGAATTGGAGCTTGATGCCTGCTCATGTTTTAAGAGCCATTCATCACACATGTCATCCCAAAGCAGCCAGCTGTCTGAGAAAAGCCTCATTTGCATTTCATCAGCTGCACTCCCTCTTCTCCCTACCTTTTGTATGAAGCTTTGGGTTTTTTAAAGGAGCGTGGTCTTCAAAAGCAGCTTAGCTAAAATTAGTATTCAATTTCGAAAGATGATATCCTTTAGTGCAGAGATCTTACAATTGATCCGAGTGGAAAAAAGGTGTCATACAAACATAGTCATGCAATCTGTCCGTATAAAGAAATTAATGCATTGTAGGAAAAGACAAAGATTGTTATGATGAATGAACTACACCTCTATTAGTTCTGTACATTAAACTGTTAGAATTAATAAAACATTTCATTTGTTTTGAAAATTCCTTAAAGGGCATGGGATTTTAAAATCCCAGCAGCTCTGAATGATTCTGCATTACGGGTTTTTATTTCTTTTATTGTTAGATTGAAATCATCTGTGTCAGGTTCTAGTGAAGTCATTTTAGGAGGCTAAGAACATATATAACCATCTTAGTGTGTGGAAACTACGTAGAAAAAAAAAAAAAGAAACGATAAGCTCACACTTCTATTCAGTGACTGACCTGATGAACTAATTTTTGTTTTCCTTTATCTGAATCTGAAACACATACCAAACATACAGCAAAAGAACTGAAATGCGAGTCATCCTGAATAGGTCTTATATGACAAATAGTAAGTGTTATACTTGTAGGTATGTGTATGTGGTTATCTGTCTCAATCTCTGCACAGTTCAGACAGTACAAACACATCAGGACTGGCAAAACAAAAACAGTCTAAATTGAGCTCCTGAGTCTCTTAATTTAAACAGCAAAAATACAGAGCGGTTGTAATTTAGCGTGATGTAGTTTCCGATTTTAAAATATAGGATATAGTAATTTCTTAATCATATAATAAAAGTTTCTGAATCCTCTATTCTTTAAACTAGCTGTAAAAGTCTGTTCACCCACACAATGAATCCTACCTACCCACCATGATTGAAGTTTTTCTCTGTTACCAATAGAGAGAGACAGAGCCTTATCTGTTCAACAGGTGTCAAGAGCCAAATCTAATTTAAGGGACTTATGCTCTGGGTTGTGCCAAGACGTGAGGTATGTATTGCATTTTTGTTGTCCTAACTACAGAGGAGCATTAATATGTGCCTGGACCTTATTCTGAGTGCTTCTGGAAGTGGCTGGAGAATGCATTTGGGAAGATCCCATAGTTCTAATATAAATGAGAAAAAAATGGGAATAAGTGCTTAATTATCAGAGAATTTGAGATGAATTCAGTAACATATGCATATTATATGCTAAGCTATTGGGCAAAATCCAATTCTTAGCAGCTTCTAGACAAATATTAGAGAACAAATACTTAAATTTAGACTCATATACTTAAGTCCAGGTCATTTCAACGAGGTTTAGGAAATGAAAGTTTTGGTGGATTGGCTGCATGGTTGAAATGTTAAAAAAAAAAATGCATATTTACATTGGTTGTACAAATGTTAATTTCTGTTTATTCTGATTTTTCTTATTCTAGCAGCCACATGGTAAGAATCAAGGACGACATGCCTAGTACCTCTTACACCTCTGGAGTTAGAAGGTCACAATCATAACTGGTTTCTGCTTTTTTTGGATCTACATTTATGCTGCAATTGAGAAAATTACTGCAACTGTGACATAGTTTTGCATGTAGATGATTTGCTTTTGTGCTTTTGCAGCACAAACAGTCATCAGTAGAGTACTGGGCATCATCTCCATCCCAAGCCATAACAGGTTGTTGTGCATGATGCGCATGAAACTTTTACCTATAATTTGAGGGGTAATTTCAACTAGTTTTTTCATCCAAAGAAATAAATAAGCATATGGTGTCTCCATATCTCTCTGTGTCTACATCTATAAGTTTTTAATGTTTGTGTTTCAGACGGTATTTTAAATAGTGTCTATGTTTTCTATATTATGTCTATATTTTATATAGAATGCACAAAACTGAAACATGTCTTATATAGAATTATTGTTTATTATTCTTTTAATAATCATTGTTTTACACTACATAAGAACAGATCCTCAGAGAGAACATTTTCTATGATATATCCAGTTGCTGCCATTCTGTCACATTTTTTCTTTTGCTACACACACTGCAGCTGTTGTTTGTGTGACACTATATCTGTTACCACTGTTTCTACCACAGAGCTAGAAAAAACAGCAGTAGTTGACTTAAATTTGTAGGTTGTCAAAATTGAATACAGTGGTATCTATTATCCTCTAAAGGGCTCCTCCATGGAGTTATTTAATAACACACATTTTGGAGCGTGCATGGTAAGACAATTTGAATGTATCTATAATACTTCAATGTTTCTTATAATTTTTCAAATATCTGGCTTTTAAATAATATAGAAATAAAGATTTTAAAATAAAATTGATTTCACTTTCCTGGATTTATCATATTACATACTGCGTCAGCGATGCATTTTAATGCACGTGTCCATTGTTATATAACACACACACACAAAAAAAATCCTCTTAGTTATTTGATATCTGCTGTGAAATTAAAGCTTTTTATGATCCCTATTTTTAACCCAGTCATCTCACTGGGCTAATCAATTATCCCCAAATTATAAAACTTCTCCCTTGCCCTGACAAATACAGCTTGATTCACTTTAGTCTTAATATGCTATTTTCTATTAGTGTGATTAATGCTTTTATATAGGGATTATTACCAGAATCAGACTTGCTTTTAAATTCTTTAAAAGTTGTCATCATTCTTTTGTGTGATTTATCAGATTCACAAATATTAAACCTTTTTCTCAATCTTGGAGCAAAATATGTATACACAAAACCTTATCTCTATTTCCAGATGGAAAACAGGAATTATTTGTAAAAGTAATTAGAGAGGACTGATTCCTAATCAAATTAAAAGACTTGGAAGGCATATTCTGTGAACCCAATTGTCATTTAAATAGCTTCGGAACTGGTACCTGAATAGCCTAGCAGTTCTGAAGGTAAAGCAATGATGTCGGTCCTTTAGAAAGCAACTAAGAACAGAGCAAATATGTGACAACAACATCATTTTGTATGAAGAGTTTACTGCCTACACTCAGACAAAGCAGATGGGGTCAGACTGTGTCTGAAAGGCAGGGTGGAGACAGCTTGGGGGGCAAGGCAGTAGAGTGGCAACTTAGGGCTCAGTGAATAGGAAATTGCTTTACATATAGAAGACAGAGGGGAGACTGAGGGGAAGAGTGCCTCCTGGGCCTGTGTCTGGAGGGATGAGGAAGGCCACTGACATAGGTTTTGGGCTGCTGGGGAAGAGAAACACAGGTAAATGCTGAAGGAGTACCATGGATGTGGCAATGCCCACCCTATTACAGCAAGCCCTGGCTCCACCTCTTTTCCTCAATTGCAAAATATTGACTTTGGCCTGCTGTGCCTGTGGGCCACAGTGTGCTGCAGCCACAGCAAAATAGGTTAAAGACAGGCCTTTTTCACGAAAGGAAAGTGCCCTGCCACATTGTTGCACATTGCAAGTTTCAACATCTGGTGATGTTCATCAAGGGTCTGCCCCTGCAGCCTAAAAAGATCGCAGTGCCTCAAAATGAGCATGATGCAGGGGCAGCAGGTAAAGGTCACAGGTGTTCAGAGTTCCAGAAATGATAGAAGCAGAAGAGGAAACCACAGATAGCTGTGGAACTTGCTTAGAAATTCTTACGTGTTTGCTGTCCCACAGAAATATGATGTCTTCCAATTTGTGGATACTCAGAATGAACTTGACCAGGGGTGAGAGGGCAATTTGCCCCTTAAAGAAGGCAATAAGAGAGACCTAATGTGTTAGGGTTTGTACATGGTACCAGACGAAGAGTGTCAGGAACTTGAACAAGGAACATGAGTTACTGGAGGAGCAGAATGGTCCTGGACAGATAGGCCTCTTAGTTCATCGCAGTAGCCCTTTCTTCCTCCCTTCATACAGAAACCTTCCTCTCCACCTCTTACAGGATTGCTTGTCCTAAATAACAATGAATGAGAGTAGCCTGAGCAGCACATAAAGAAAACACAAATAAGAATTCTGAGCTGAGGTAAGAAGAGTAACTGAACTAAGATGAAACAGAGAAATACTGCTACAAGGAAGCCTTAAAAATGGCTATATGCAATGGTTGCTTGTGTGCAGGCCTTGAGGATCCTACTTGGCAAAAATCACCATGTTCCCTCTTTCTGTGCTTACAGGCTTTCTCCAGATAGCCATACTCTTCTCCCCTCTTTCTGTCATCTTTTTTTCCTTGAATTTCCATTATCATGTTCTTCTGGTTCTCCTTAGTGTTTGTTCTTTTTTTGTTCTTCAAGAAGATCTGATGAGACAAAAATATACTTCTAGAAATAAACAGAAAAAGCTTGCTGATTTTGGTCAAAGGCACTTGTGCTTGTCTATTGGTTCTTGTAAGCTTTTTCTATAGAGAAACCCTTTCAAGTTTCAGATTCATGATGGTGCAGTGCATAAATGTGAAATAGACTTGAAAAGACGATTGGGAAGAATTATTTTTTTATAAACTGAACATTTGTGAATTAAATCATCTTAAAAGCTTCTATTTATATTGCATCTCACTCAGAATAAATTTTGGAAATTAAAACATATTAAACCATTAAGAATTTTACTGTGACTGTGAATGATTGTCATGGAAATTTATTTTCCTTATAATTACATTTGTTTCAGTAAGAGAAACAAAAATAGAAATTGCAAAATCTCATTCATTTAACAAAACAAAACAGTTGCTGTGACTGTTATAGGATTGCAGTCCAGACTGGGTAAGGCTCTGGAATAGTGAGATAATTTGTGAAACAAAATGCATATGCAAATTAGTTGATCAAATCACTACACTGTTTTCCCCAGTGCTTTAGGTAAAAGAAGGAAAAAGCAAGACAAAGAGTAACAAGATATCAGAATATATGTTATTATTGTTGAAGTCATGTAATACTGAGCACAAGGAAAATGGAATTTTCAGCACTTGTGAGGCCATGGACAGCAGTAATTCCAGCGACAATGCAGTATAACTGAGATTGCATCTGATGCACAAGAGAATAGGAATGGCATTTATTCCATCTGACTTTCATTATCTACAGTGTTGTCATCTGGACTTCTCTTATAGGCAACAGAGAGAAAATAGCTCTTACAGGGACAACAATTCAGTTTGCAGGTGGCAGGTTGGATATTACAACACTTAATAGTTAGCAGCAGAACATTGGTAATTAGATGATTTTCAACAACCTGACAAATGTTAGGTGATAATTATTATTTGTTAGATTTTCGCACCTTTGTATGTTAGGGCTTTTAAAGAATCTTTCTATGAGGAAAGCTTTAAACAAGTGGAAGGCCTATGTTAATAGGACATTTCCTGTCTGCACTGAGCTAAGTACTATGGAGATAAAGTCCTGTTAGCTGTAACTTTGAAAAAAATGTTCATTTTATGTTAAACAAGGCATATCTAGATTTTTAAGATTTGCAAGGAGTAACTCATATTTGCTTGTACACTAATGAAAAAAAAGATCTTGTTTATATCTTTACTAGATCAAGGATATGGCAGGTATTGAAGTAGCTGTGTTTTTATCTCAGACATTTGTTGAGGTACTTTATTATGAAATTTAAACTGGTGTTGGAGAGTGATCAATGGAAAACAGTGAAAGTGACTGTTATGAGTAATGGACATGTCAAATTTGTCAATTTTTTTTTTCTTCTCTAGCAGTGGAATACGGTCAGGGAATTTCTGTAGGGTTTTTTTTTTTTGAAAATTTAAAGAGATAGTAGCAAGTGAATGGATAAATAATATTCACACTGTTTTAATGTGAAAAAGTGTAGACATCTGGAACTTCACAAATGAAAATATGTCACTGTTTGTGTAGTTTCTTCTAATGATAGGCCTTCTGTGCCGCTCTTTGTTAAATATGTAACATCAGGTCTACAGGAAAACCTCTTTGGAACTGGATTTAAAATCTCTATCAAGCATTGTATTTCTATGGGATTTCATAAACAGGATAAAATAATTTATCATGCTGTAAACACGCTTAAAAATGTAGCATTAGTGACCAAAAAATTCTAACAACACAGAAGGATAAGGATCAGTTCTCTGGGGAAAATCTCTGCAAGGAGGTGACCAAACTTCATCACAAAATATCTCTCATTAATTTTCAAAATCTGCTGACTTTTTGGAATGGTTACAGCAAATGATTTATGAAATGAAAAATTCTTTCCCAACCCAGTGAGCTTTTCAATCAGCGTTCTCCATGATGTGTTGTTTGCTAGCTGTCTCAATTCAGCAAACCTAAAAATATTTAGCAATAAAAATGTACATTTTAATAGCTTCCTGTGATCTCTCTTTTGATATCTGGCTTCTGTGATGCCTTCATCCATCCACAATCTCTGGTGCCATCAGTTGAAAAGTCAGTTTTTCTCAAGGGTTCACCTGAAGGCATTTGCAGTACTGAGCTTCCCTCAGCTCCCACCTCTGCTCCACTTTGAGTCCCCATCGGTCTCACCAAAAAGTTTTCATTTTCTTTTCATCTCTTATGAAAAAAATAGTAACAATTTATTCACCATGCCCTCAGGAAAAGATTAAATTAAATGAAAACTTAAAGAAGATATGCTGTTGGCTTAGATTTCTAGTTGAACTGCCCGAGCTACAAATAAGTTTTATACAAGTTTATTGTTCCTAGCAAACATAGTAATGATGCATTTGCCAAACAGACTAATCACCGTTGAGGCAGAGATGACATGTTTGTTGGCTGTTTGTTATACCACTTGCTGTCAAATTCCTTCACCGTAAGTCTCTTAGTGGCAGAACCACTGAAGTCTTCTGGGAAGCCAGCAGGTACTGTTCCTCTGGGGAAGGGCTGCTTTTTACACCACATGAGTATTAAACTTCATTAATCATAATTCATTAAACAATTCACAGGAAATCATCAGTAGTATGTTTCTTATGCATTTCCTGTATGATTTTCCTTATGGTTAATATGGAGAGGTGTTTCACTCTTGGCCAAATAATACAGATGCCTAAAAATAGCCTGGTGTAATACCCAGCATAATTCCCCAGAGAAAATACGTTGCAAATGCTTTTAATAGACATATGCGCTGCCAAGAACAAACTCTCTGAACACAGCTAGCTGCTTCAGCATGTGTCTCTCTGCCCTTGAATGACAAAATTCCACATCCTAGCAGTGATGCAAAGGGCTCAGAGCTCTGAGTTCCATATAGGCTGAGCTCTATGGTGTTCACCAGTTTTACCATTTTTTTACCTGTAGCTTCACAGTACTTGAAAATCAAGCAAAACTCCACTCTGTGATGGGAAGTGCTACTCACTGTTGGGAATGATATCACTGACATTTACACAGAAACAAAAAGTCATAAGATAGAGAAAGCAGTGTCTCAAGCCATTGATGGTGAGGAGAAGGGATGTCCGAAGGAATATGCTGGTACCTGTGGTGTGCACCTCCAGAGAAGGAAGAGAGGCTGAAATAAGGATCCTGCCAGTGTGGACAACACTGGTGCTGTTTCCTGAGGGCACACTCAAAGCTAGGGCAGGTCTTTAGATACTATTGTTTAGTTATGGCTTTCATTTTGTCTGAGATTCTCTATTTCAGTATTCTTTACATCCAGTTGGAAAATGATGATGTGGAAATATTTATCTTCAGTATGAAAACACAATAGGAACAATAATGGTGTACAGTGTAGAGCAGTTGTGTCTGATCAGCACTTGAACAATGCACACAGAGACCTCTGTCAGTCTCCTTGGCTCCAAATGAGTTTTGAAGGCAACAGCTTGAGCCAACACTCTTTCTCTCACAGACTTCAAAGATATTCCTGCATAGATACAAAGTGAAAGCACATAGTTAGGTCACTGAGTTATCCATAGCTTATAAATAATGAAAACATGTATCACTTATGTATGTAATAAACATTACTGTCCTGTATGAGGTAAATAAAATGTCCGTGAAATTATTTACTTTTATTTTTTGCAATGACTTGCATCCTAGGCCACAATAGAATTGCAGCTTTTACGTTTTGTAATAAACTAGGAAACAATGCAGCAACGGGAGAGATTTCCAGTGAACTTTTCCCAAAGCAAGCCAGAAAAACGGATTTTTAAAACATATCCTACTGTTTTACTTATTTAGGGTAGGAATGACTTTTTTTAACAATAGTTACTTGTCTGTATCTATCCATATGATACATACGAGGAACAAATTAGTCATGTAAAATAAAAATAAAAAATAGTCTGTCTGGAAATAAGACTATAATACGATCCTTGCTATTTATATAGCATGAATGATGTTCAGCTGTGGAGTAATGGGAAATGAGGAGAAACAGCAGGTTTTCAGAGTTCCTGGCCACTGGTCTATCAATTACTCATCTTGCTGAGACCCCAGGAGATCTGACAATTTCCTAGCTGCAACTCCTTTGAGACAGCTTTTCTGTGTCAAAGCTGAGACGAGTCACTATTCTACCTGAGGAAAAGGCTGTGTGGGAAGTTTTTGTGCAACAAGACAAGCCCGGTCAAAAATTATGTTCAAGGTAGTATGAGAGACAGTGCAAAATGATCTCAATGAATATGAAGTTTTGCCTTTTTCTTGACTGCAGTGACTAGAAATATTATCAGTTGATCAAAGACCGGAATCCATTAAACCAAGCTAGTATCTGGGTATAATCCTCACAGAATATTTTGAGATGATTCAATCTCCTCATCTCTTTTTCGTTCGTCTAGGATTTGAGCATACGCAGCAGCAAAGTCTAAATCCCCAGACCTCAAGCTGCAGTGTAACCTTGTTGGAAAACATAAAACTTAATCCTACTTGCTTTTCCCTTGTTTCACAGAGATGTTTTTTAAAATAAGATACAACTGTAAAGTAAGAGAAAGGACACCAGGTGTTGTTTGAAATGGCATCTTTGCATTTTAAGAGTATCACATGCCAACAAAAGAGATGTACATCTGGCTGGCTGGCTTTAGATGACAGATTCCTGCCTGAGCAAAATGTCAGAGTCTACGTAGGGATGCACAGCCAGACTTTGGTGACTTCTACCAAGGATTTATAGGCTTCCCTTTCTTTTTGGCAGAAGTGAATCAAGGCAGCACAAAGGTTAAATAAATTCTTTTTTTTTTTTTTTTTTTTTTTTTTTACTCTACAAATACTGTGCAAAGCTAATGTCCCCTTGAAATAATATTTATTTACACTACTACTTGGCAGAAATCCCCACCTGGCATTTTTTTGCTAAGATTTTTTTGTCATTCTGTTCTCCTTCACAATCTCCAAACTCCATTTTCCACTCCTACCAGTCCTGCTTTATGCTCACACATACATTACAATAAACATATGCATTGTTTTCTCCAAAGTATTCTAAACTCTTGCAGTCTCAGGAGAGGAACAAAGGACGGCCTCAGGAAAGAAATCATAAATAGGTGCATACTTTGCACTTGTGATTATACACTTTAATCCAAGTACTCGTGGAAAAAAAAAAAAGTCTATTTATTGCATACCATAAATTCAAGACAATTCTATTTAATGTTCCTTTAACTGACAAAAAAAAAAAAAAAAAAAGAGATAAACATAGCAGATTATAAACATAACATAAATAAAATGTAGCATTCCTCCCATTCCCCACCCTCTCTTCCCAGTAGGCCATTTTATCACATCACTCAATAGAAAATTTAACAGTAGGTTTTATAAATGATCATTTTTTATTCTTTTGCATAATAATTGGCTGGTTTCCAGTAATAAAGAGTAGTAAAGCCAAAATTTATTCCAACTCATAAACATCTATTTCTATATATACTACTTTGCTTTTATTGTGGAGAAAACAATACAGCGGCCAACAGAGAGCTATGCCAGCAGATTGCAATAGTTGTCTGAAAAGATCTAGAGCCACTTGAATTCAGTTTGAATTTAGCTGATTTTGTGCCTTGCTTCTCAGCTCAGGGAAGCAGAGGAGCTGCTAAAATGGTGACACAAATTGACATTAATAAATTAGTACACTCATAAAAGGAGACTCCCTATTTTAGTGCTAACCGCACACCATTATATGCAGCATAATGTAGTTTAAAAGCCACGCTGATAAGTGACTGTATTCAAATCTGTTTCTGTGCCCTTTTGTGTTCTTATCTATCCTGGTCCAGCACACAATCCAGCTTTTCACTAACCTTTGGCACTCCACCATCAGCAATAACCCATGGTCTCCTTTATATCCCCATGGTTTCCATAATGAACATCACCTGTGGTATGCTCCATTTGGAGCTGCAGCATCAGTGAAATGCACCTGCTCTGGTGCCTGCTGGTGGAAAAGGCTCTGTGTCTTAGGGCCTGTGGGAACTTTTCTGCATGCCCTAAAGTAATGCCAGAAAAATGGCTTAACACTTATCATTTCCAGTTAACAGTGCCTTAGCCTCTAATCCTTGTAATTGTGGCCTTAGTAAAAGGAAGTAACCTAGCAGGGTGCTGAACTGACATAAAGTGCCTGTTCTGCTTCTGGGAGAGCTAGAAGGATGCTTGAGTTTGTGACTGGTTCTTTATTTGAATGAGATAGACTACTGTGGCAGCATCATAGTTTTAAAATCACAGCTTTCCTTGAAATGTTAATTTTTAATGTATTTTTAAATCATAAGTATTTTAAAATTCTTCTTATTCAATTCAGAGTGTATTTATACTGAAATTGGAGACATTTTCCCAGTAGGGATGAATATGTACTTATCAATAGATATGAATATGTATATTCATGCATATATAAGTAGCTTTGAATTATATAAAATTTCTAAGGGAATAAGTAGGCTTGTAATTGTTTTACAATAATAGCTATAACAGTTAATCATGAATCTCACTTTGAAAGGATGGGTTTCGAGCTATAGGAAGAATATCAGAGATAGAAATCCAGAAGTGTCATTTCTGTTGTTTGAACAGAGTGTTTCTTAGTCCTCCTTTCCTTTTTTTTTTTTTTCCCCCTTTTCAGTGAGCAAATCTAGTTGAGAAGGTAATACATTTATTTTTTAATGCAAAGGTTAGCTTAGTATCAGCACAGTTATGCTCAATTGTAAACTTGGAGACAGTATCACAATTTCCAACACAAAGGCACACGCATTCTTTTGAAAACAGAGAAGCCTTGCTGTATAGATGCTAGATTGATGTGTTGAAAGGAGTAGAATTCAAGTCAAGAAATATCCCGGACTGAAGATGATGTTTCTTGTAGTAAAAATACAAGTAGATTACCAAGGCTAGAGAACAAAAGTCTTCACTCTCACAATAAAATTTATAATAAACTAGATAATGCTATTTCCTTTTTCAGAAGATCACTGAGACAGACAGCAAAGAAATAATGTATTGTGAGCTATCGGATACATTTTCCATATTTTAGCTTCTCATTTATGTATGTCTGACATCTGATTTTTTTTCTGGACTTTCCCGAAGAAGTGTATGTTTCAAAATGCTGTTTTTGTAAGAAGAAAAACGTTCAATTATGGGATGAATCAACACATAACATAGGCAGAATATTTTGACTCTTGACATCGAATGAGTATTAATATTCCATAAATTCCAACCCTGGTCTATGCATTCTTAATTTTTTGTTGGAGAAAGGGAACAAGGCAGTCTGTTACAAGTATTCCATTAACTACTTTCTCCTGATTGCACTTTTCTTTTTCCTTTCCCTCACAGCAATATATGTATATAAAAGAAACAAACATGTCTGTATATACTCTTGTAACAAAATAATCCAGAACCTTCTACTAACTGAAGAAACTTAATACCTTGTAGCTCCAAGTCCTGGACATTACTCAGCTGAGAACATAAACTAGGATTAATATGCCACCCACCTGTGTTGAGGATTAATATGGCAATGGTTTATTTCCCCCATACTGTCACAAACTAATTCTGCCTAGCAGGAGAATGGACCCTTTTCAGCTAATGTACTCATCAGTAAGCAATTTATTTTGTGTCAGACTTTGCCCCTGTCCTGCGAATACAGGAGTTGGGGCTTCTAATTATTTTACAGATATATTAGAAAAAAGACCTCAAATTAGATCACTCTCTTTTCTCATCTTTAAAAATTATCTGGCAGTTTTTGAGCACATGTTGTAGGGATGTAAAAAACACCTCCCCCAAAATGTAGCTCTGCTATATTTCAAGGCCAGCAACACTGCTATAGTACAGGGAGAAATTCATATACCACATGCATCTCAAAAAAAAAAAAAAAATCTAAAACAAGCGGAGAATATGGGTTGTGGAGCAAAGGTAGGGGCAGAGAAATGTAGAAATATAGAAACATAGAGAAAAGGCACAAGTTTAGTCCTACTGATGTGACTTTGCTGACTTGAGTACTTTGTACAAAATAAGTAGAATGCTTTGGATTTAGCTGGTCACATTATCAATCAGATGGTGAATAATTGCTCTGATTTAATTGCTAGGATTTTGCTCCTTTTCATTCAAATGAGGTTCTGCAGATATTAGTTAGAGGCAATCACATATGGACAAATGCAGGTAGAGAATGTATGACAGGATCGGAGCTGAAGTGAGATTCAGAATCTACTGATTTCTGTTGCATTCTCCTTGGTTACAGTTCAAGGTTGCAGATTACAGATTGGATTATAGTTTTTGGAAACAGGATTTATTAACTCATGCTTTTTAAGTAGTCATCTCGGTTGCAAAATGCTCACTGCGTCACAGCAGCAGAGTTAGGTGAAGATGTATGACCACAAAGCTTACTGGGTAAGGAGGCAATGCAGAGATGGGTGAGCTCAGTTTTTTTGGAAAGGGTAGGAGGCAGATTCATTAAACTGCTCTCGGTGTTTTTTTCTCTCGTTGGTTAGCAGAACAGACTTTTTGTGATTTCACAAAGAACTGCTTCCTTGGGTTTTAGTGATTCATTAGTTGTCTTGTTGTGTATGGGATGTGTTTTGCAGGAGAGCAATAGAAGGAACAGGGAAGTGTTGTATAAGCTGTTAGTGTGCAAAATTTGTGAGGTTCCAGTGTTGTTGTTATTTTAATTATTCAAATAAACAAGAGACATAAATTATCTTGACAGTGCCTGCTGGCCACCTGCTTAGCCAAATGTTGGAGAAAATATGTATGGTACACAAGGAAGGAATATAGATGAAAGCAACATTATACTCTTCTAGTAAGGCTTACCTGCTATTAATTTTCTTTTAATAAATAGATTTCTTCCTGATTTGTTGAGGAATGTTTTGAAATTGTGACAAAATGTTCTTGAGTATTCTGAGAATAATATTTGCTCTATCAAAGGCAGTGGGAAAAGTACTTCTCTTCCTTCACTAACTGTTTTGAGGGAAGCAAAGTAAAATTATTCTTAGACATAGTTCAGTGAGGCTTCGTTTCCATATTTACTAAGCAAAATAATTTAATTAGTGAAACAAAGCCACTCAGTCAATAAATAAATATATAAGTAAATAGCAATAAATATAGGACTAGTAAATATGAGATTATTTCATATATATTTCTTTTTACCACTTCACCATATATGCTAGCTCAGGGTAATGAGTGACTTTGTTAAGTCCAGCAAACAACCATCTTCCTCTGAACTCTTCTTTCTGGTTTTTAATCCCAGTGGTATCACTCATGCAGTATGCTTTCACTGACCAGGTAGTAAGTCCTTTCTGAAAGTACCCCATCTCACCATCTTATCCTTTGAATGACTCCCTCTCCCAGTTCACTAATCTGCCTGCTGATGTTGGAAAATGAAGAATCTGTGCTCTATGGCTTAAACAATAGTGGTATACAGTAAAACAACAGCATGACCTTCAACAGAAATAGGATTCTATTGAGTGAAATAACGTGACACATGGTGAAGGTTTTCAGCCAAAGAAGTAAAGGGTAAATCTGAAAAAGGGTAAATCTTACAGTTCGTGTAATGAATTTTTTTGTATAATGGTTTTTTTGTTTGCCTTTTTTAACAATCCTGGAGTGAGAAGGAAAATGAAACCAGATTGGAGTAGAGGAGAGAAGGTTTAAGAGGAAATGCTTTAATGGCTTAAATTAATTAGATACTCATGAAATAAGAAAAAATTCTATTGTTAACTGTGAGCATATATTTATCTAATACAGATATGTGGCAGCAAAAATAAGCTGAGGTAGAATAAGCTGCCCCAAAGTAAATAGCTTTTGAATCTTTCTCTTTAAATATTAAATTCCTTCTAGTTCTGTTTGAAATATTTAATGAGAAAGAATGTAGCCTATACCAATTTTATCCCTAGCTGAGCTACACGTTTGCTTACAACCTTATTGTTATCACAAAATTAATAACCCTGGTGACAAGAGAAAGCAGTTAAGTGTGTGAGACTTTCATTTCAGCTAAATTCAGAACCCCACTAATGACTTTTATCAGCTCTTGTTTTCTCCCTTTTCTTTTGTAGTAATGTAGAAATGAGTGCTAACTCTCAGACTACGTTAAACATAACAGGAGATTCAAGAGTATGTAGTGTGCTGCCCAATGTCAGAAGGGGAGATATTGGAATTAGACTCTTACATTAACTGTAAACATTAAAACCAAGGAAAAGAGGGTGGGAACCTGGCCTGTTTCTTCATGAGGGCTTTACCAGGAAGGTATCTTCATGCTGCAGCAGAAAGCAGCAGGTGCCGGACAGAAATGTGAACAGGAGTCAGGACTTCTGACTCAAAGGACACTTCAGAGTACACTCTGATCCCACTTGGCTCCACAACACGTTTGATCAAAATTATTTCATGAAAAACTGTAAGTTAGAAAATAAAAGAAAGACAGAGCTGAACTGACATCCAATCACCTAGTAAAATATACAGATCTTGTGTTCAAAAGGTTTTCATCTTTAAGCCTGTAAATTTTCTTTCATTTCACAAGGAATGTGAGATTTGGCAATGAAGAAGAATGCATACTCTTTCATGTATTAAATGGAAATACTTCATATTGCAAAAACAAACAAACAAAAAAAACAAAAAAAAATAACAGCAAAACAACAACCAAGCAACCAACAAAAACAATCTGATGTGATCATGATTATAGCAGTTATTATTTTCCCAGTTAGAGGACATTTTGCTATAAAGCTCAAGTGAATATATTCTTTGTCTCTTTCAGAAATCATCTCAACTAATAGCACATTAAAATGAAAGATTTTTTTTTCCCAGAATGATACAATGATAAATTTGGTAGTTAGGAGCAGACCAAAAGTACCTCCAACCTAATACCTTGCCTCTGACAAGAGAAAATTAGGAGTTCCTTGGGAAAGAGTTTAAGAAACAGGAAAAGCATCAGGCAATATTTACCCATTGTAGTATCCACATTCTGTAATCTGTCAATACAATCTTCGGATTTGATGATCCAAAAGTTTTAATTACATCAATGTATTTCATTGATATTCATGAACCATTCCTTCATGTATGTCTTATCTCTTCTTTACTGATTTGTAAAATGAGCAGATTGAAAAAATGCTAATGTTATGAGTCCCATCATTTAATTATAGCATAAGGAGTACTTTGTTTCACTGAGTTCCTTCTCAGTCTTGTTTTACAAATAATGAATGTTTTCTTCTTTACTTTCTCTGAGTCATTCATGATTTTGTAGTTATTGTATATATATACATTATTATTGTTAGATTAGATTATGTTGTATTTTATTGTATTATGCATACTGCTTCAATTCTCTCATTTCTGAAATGCAGAATCGTAGTTCATTTCCGCAGAAAAAAGAGCATTATGATCATCCTTTGTGCCTTTCTTTGTATGTTGTCTCATACTAAACTGTGAACTTTGAAATGTCACGAATAAGATTGAATGTGGCAGTCAGTACATGGGCACAGTCTTTGCTGTAAAGTATCCACTTCTAGTAAATTGCAGAGAATGACTTCTCAGACTACTATCTTCGTTCAAATACTAGAACTAGATGGTGGGGAGGAAGGGATGAGGCAGCAGAGGAGGCAACTACTTCAATTTTTATTTTTTTTTTTTTGAATGCTTGATTTGCAAAACTTTGTAATATTATCCTGACAGAACTTTTCATACTTATCTGTAATGGCTGTGATTATTTTTTACAGGATACATGCCAATTCACTGGTAGGGAAATACAACAAAAGGAATTATAATTGAATTTTAAAAAGCAAGATTTCAGACCAATTGAACGAAAACATATATTCTGATTTGGGAGTTGAAGAAAATGTGAGATATGCAGGTTCTAACCAAAATACATTCAGTTTTGAAGAAAATTGACTTCTCCAGAATTTCAAATAGTCGTGCTGAATATGAATGTGTCTTGAAAATATGGAGAATGATTAGAAAGAAGAGTATTAACAAACTTGTGAAGTCAGTTTTCAGAAGTAATAACAGAAAAGCAAAATCAAGATTATGCCTCATTCACTCTTCTATGTATTATTAATAAACATCTGAAGTTTGTTGTAGGAGTGTTTCTTTATTCAGTGTATGGAATTAAGAACATTTCTGTACTGATTCAGTATTTTATATCATCTTCTTTGGACAGTATGAGGTCACAGGCTTTACCTAACTGCAGTTTCTTAAAACTCTGTTCCAAAGGCAAGATTATCAATTCCCACTTTGTTTTTTTTTTTTTTGTTTGTTTGTTTGTTTGTTTTCTCTAATATTACTATTCTAATATTTCAGTGCATTAGATGCATTAATGAATTTGTCTTCCCTGTGTAGCAACTGAGAGAGGTGAGAGCTGGCTCACTAAGATCAAAGTTTAAAGTATACACTCACTTTGAGGTTCGTCTTCAGACCTACAGCTCTGAAGAAGTTCAGGTACTAACCACTTTGGTTGTGAAAGCAACAGAGACTCCCATCGTAGGGCTCAGGTATGTTTTCAGACAACCACATCTCCAAGAAGAAAGGTCCAGCTAACCCTGGTTGCTTGCCTGCCTAGTGCACAGAGGGACTGGAAAGTATGCATGATCAGAGCATCCAAATCCTAGACACATCTCAAAAGCACCTATTCTCTTTCTGCTTCTTTTGGAGATCTTGTAGCTTTTGTAGAAATTAAGAAAAGCTCTTACAGAAATGTCGTCTATGCATTCTCAGAACAGGCGAGATCCTGCAGTCTGAGAGCTTTGTCAGTGCTCTGCAAGTGCTCTGCAAGGCTCAAATTTCCAGATATTTTAGTTAGCTGGAATTGCACTTTGGAAAAGGTTTTCATTTATGTAAACTGCTGTGGAGTTGTATAAGCAAAGCAAAAGATAATTCCATTTATCAGTTCTAATACTTTTCTAGATTTCATAAAGCTGTTCTTTAAAAATGCACGTCATTGCTGTTCAAAGAATGGTCAGCAAATTTTTCAGATATATTAACTTGGCTTCATTATGGAAGTGGCAGAGGTGATTTCTAAAAGAATTCAACTAGAATAACAAAAAAAAAAAAAAATTAACTTCATATAAATTTCAGCAAAATTACATGGACCTGAAATAGATTTTACATTGGAATATAAAAGAAAGATTTAGTAAGCAGTAGGCAGTAATAGCACACTTATCAATGACAAATCACTAGAGTTTCATATGATTATCT
This sequence comes from Meleagris gallopavo, assembly GCF_905368555.1. Lineage (NCBI taxonomy): Eukaryota > Metazoa > Chordata > Aves > Galliformes > Phasianidae > Meleagris > Meleagris gallopavo. Next base: position 95,320,772 of record NC_139404.1, on the reverse strand, counting down.
CTGATTGTTGAACTCAACTTCCTGTAACAATTAGAAAACCTGTCCTACTGCAGCGTATGATTCAAAACCAAGCTTCAAAATTTTCTGCTCTCTGTAGGCATTAAAATATGTCCTTGTGTTTTCCTGATGTTAATGTAGTAAATTTGTTTGCAGTTATACTTCTCTAAACCATCTAAATTGCAAGTTGTAATTCATAGACTACTATTACATTATGTGCTGGAAAATTACATAAATATGAGTATATTTTAGGTTTCTCATTTCTTTTTAAGCATTTCACCTAAACTTTCAGAAGTTCCTCAGGCCATCACTTGAAAAGCTGTGATGTGTAATAACAGTATTTCTTTCTTTGCTAAATTTTTGCTGAGTGTTATGGTAGGAACAGTGATACTTTCAGCAGAGCAATTGTTGATTTATTGGATTCAAGTTTGAACTCCAACTTATTGTAAAACATAAGTGTTTTAATTGATTTTCATAAGGTGATTTAGTCTAAAGCAGTTTTCAGAAATAAACTGAAGAGTCACCTAGCTTTCACAAAGATTAACCATAAACTGACCCTACTCACTTTTATAAAATTCTGAGTGCATCATCAGAAATAAGGTTGTGGCATGTGTACTACAGCTTCTGCTCCTGCATAAACACCAGTGCTCAAGTGGAAAAAATCTTCCCACTTTTTTTTTTTGGGGGGGGGGAGGGGTGGGAACCTCCTCATTATTGGCTTTCACATAAACTTGGCCACAGTAAGCGCAATAAGTGCAAAAACAACGCATTATATTTTACATAACTGTAGGGCTGCCTATTTCTCTACCAACACAGAATTCCCCTGGCTCTTCTGCCCACTGTATTGTCCTGCTGCTTTGTTTGCACTATTGTTTTTTCCTGTGGAGTGATACATTGCTGTAGCTTCTCTTGCTGCAGCTGAAGTAGAGACATCCATCATCCCAATCACTGGAACTAAGGACCTTATGGACTGGGAGTAAATTATGTAGCTTTGGGGGTGACAGAAGAAAAGAGCAAGAGGTTTTTTGTTGTTTCTTTTTTCTCCCTCTCTTCCTGAAGCTGCTATTTTACATTAGTATTTCTTTTTGCATAATATTCCTGCCTTGCTGGGATTATGATAAGGTAAGTGCAGCAGAAGTAGTTTCATTATTTCCAGAATGTAAATTTAATCGATACAAATGTAGTTAGTAAATCCATGGCTGATTCGACTTGGATCTAAATTTGAGTTGGGGCTTTCCTTTCAACTTTAATGTAATGCAGATACAACTAAAATAAATGTCCAGTAAACCATAAAATAATGCTGTATTAGGTGTTGAGTCTAATTTACTGTTACTGGCTAGCTCCTCTTCCTTTTCAGATAAAATAAGATTCAAGCGAAGTTCCTGGTTTTAATTTTAAAGACTACAAATTATTATTGCCTGAAATTTCACCTTCAAACTAAGTCATATTTTGGCACCTAAAATAAAGTTTTAAATCTAACACATAAACTAAATCAGAGCGCAAAATCTCAGTAGCGTATCCATCCAATTAGTATGACTGAAAACAAAGGAGATTAGGCCTAATTTTCACTACTTGTTACTGCTTAATATTTCTTCGTTCTGGAGCCTCAAGATACCTCTGAATCTTTCACTTTAAGTTTCTGGCCACCTGCAGTGGGGTTTTTGAGGGCTAGAAGTAGCCATTTGCCTGAAGTTGACCCAGAAGACATTATGAGCAAATCAAGTACATTAGTCCTGTCTTCTCCCTATACCATAACCTAGTTTAACGGTGTAGGTTGAGGTTAGGGTTTAAATCAACAATAGCAGCTCATGCTGCCTTGCCAGGCAACTCTCTCCCCTCCTCATCACCTCTCTGATTGTAGCCCTGAAAAATATTTCTTATCCTTCAAATTTTTCCAATTTATATTAAGATTCATGCTTATGTCAGTTAAGGTGCTTATAAAGATCTAAGAGATCCAAGAGTGCTGAAATATGATTTGAGTACTAAGATACTAATTTTTACTAATTTTTATCAAGACCACACAAGTCTTGAAATTATGCTTCAGATTTCCTCTTGAGGTTTAAGGCATATTTGAAATGACTGAACAAAGGAATAATGAAACAGCAGTTTAATGACAGAAGCACCTTGTTTTTCATAGTCTTGTCACGGAAATCATGTATAAAAATAAATTTGAGCATACTTTGTCATTTTAGTTAGTCAAGCAATCAAGGATACTCATAAAATCTCTTTGATAATTAACTGTCAAGTTTTAATGGTACCACTGAATCAGAGAAAAATAGAATATCCTTTCTAGTGTTCCAAAGAAAAATGAATATCCTCTGCATTTGGTAAGTTTAGTCTGAGTATTAGTTTCAAAATATGCTTATAGTACTGCTTTTTTAAGGCAGTAAAATTTTAGCTGCCCCTACGGGGAAAGATGACACAAGAAAGTGTCAAGTTATCAGAATCGATTTAAGCTTAGATTCACTAGGCACAAATTTGGCCCGAAATCACTCTCTCTGTCCTTTAAGTATATTTTATTGTGGACTGAAAGCTGACAAACGGGGTACCAGTGTGCTACTTGTCAATCACACGTCCATACAGAAGCTTTGGTATAATATGAAGAGATTTGCTGTAAATCTTGTAACATTCAGTGCGAGCATTGGCATACTGATCTGAAAATTTGCTTTCATTGTCTTAGCTATTCTCTGCAGCTCTGTAGATTTTCTCAAATCAACAGCATCACAAAATAAGCAGTAATTTTTGATTTGCAAGAATATAAGCTACATGTACAATGTAACTGTTTTAAAACTGGCACTCGAGTCTTTAGGTGGATTACTTCCCTGTCACTTGATGTGAACTATTACAGCTTTTTAGAAATTCACCCTGGTTTACACACTATAATGACCCACAATTTCTCTAGCTAAGAAATGGTTTATATAAACACAGACCCACAGGATAAGATCTGGTACCTCTCTAATGCTCATAGCACTGAGGATAGAATATTTGCATATTTAATAAAATTAAGTGCATCTAATTTTGTGATGATTTTTTTGTTTGGGGGTGATTAATGAATGCTAGTAAATGAGATAGGAGAAGAGTGTTCTGTGTAAGAAGTATGCTAGATGCAATGTGGTGTCTATCGTCAGAAAGGTAAAAAATATATAAAGGGTTACAGTGCAAAATGACCAAGAATTTTGCGCAGTAGTTGTTAATGTGTATTTATGATACATATAAATATAGTAAACAAAACTATATGCCATTTTTTCATTTCTATCAGATGATTTGAATGAAAAATATTTAAGCCAAACTAGGAGTATTTAGAACTTGATTTTGGTGAAATGAATTGTCCAGAGAAGGACAACAAAGATGGAGAGGGGTCTGGAGCACAGGCCTTACGAGTGGCTGAGGGAGCTGGGATTGTTCAGTCTGGAGAAGAGAAGGCTCAGGGGAGACCTTATTGCTCTCTATAACTACCTGAAGGGAGGTAATAGTGAGCTGAGGGTTGGCCTCTTCCCTCGTGTAACTAGTGATAGGACTAGAGGGAATGGCTTCAAGTTATGCCAGGGAGATTCAGGCTGGATGTTAGGAAATACTTCTTCTCCAGAAGAGTGGTCAGGTGTTGCAGTGTGCTGCCCAGGGAGGTGATGGAGTCACTGACCCTGGAGGTGTTCAAGGAACATTTATATATAGTGTTGAGGGGCATGGTTTAGAGAGACCTGTTGGTGATAGGTGGATGGTTGGACTGGATGATTTTGAGTTTTTTGCAACCTTGCTGATTCTATGATTCTGTGATTCTAATTCATGGCTAAAAATTGCAGAGAAGTACTTATCAGAAGACTGTTTTACTGCTATCTGGTCTGGATTTGGTTAATGTAAGCTGCTACAAAACTCAATATATAGAATTAATCAGATTCACTAATGATCGCATTTCTCTTTCACAGAGAAATATTATCTACCTTGTCAACGGTAGATATTTCCATTTCCCCATGTTTCTTGATGTCAGAAATGAAATTTTTTGTTTTCCAGAGATTAATGGCTCGTTATTTCCATTCATTACTTAATAAGGGTGTGTGTGTGAGGTGGTGGTGGTGGGAGATTTATAACAGTGTTTGTCTGAATATTAATTTCTTTGCAGTATCTTGTAAATATACTTTGTACTGAAAATGAAACAATTACATCAATTTCTGTTCCAGCTCTGATGTTCTTGGACTTATTCTATTGCTGAGTTGACCTGATATATTCTTAGCTAAGTAAGGCATGTTATTAGCAATTCTAATGTGTTTCATTTGAAATGTGCAGAAGGAAAAAGGTTTCAAAATACAAGGAACAGTTAAGTACACATTCCTACAGGATAATCTCTTTCAGAATGGAAGAACATCATTGCTGTCTCTTTATACTGGAAATCATTTTCCTCTAAAGAACAAAAGGATTGGAAGAAACAAGAAGCATTTAACTTTACTTACTTGTTTTCACACTGATTTTTAATCATTCTTATCTCAGTGTCCCAATTCTATACTCAGTATTCAATTATTGGTCTTTCTGGACTGGAATTATATTCTCTGCGCTATGTTCTTTACCATAAATTGTAGTATGATTATTATTTTACCCTGGAATCAGGTTATACTGTTAAACAGTATTTTTTCTTTTTCCTTTTTTTTTTTTTCTTTTTCATTTTCCTTTTCCATTCATTTATTATCCTTTTATCTATAGAGATAGAAAGCTCTATGATTTTAATATAGTTCTCACTGGTTGTGGGAAAAGGATTAGAAATCATGAAATTTTATCCTTCCAGCCCTACAAATCAAGATTTTCAGTATTTAAAATATTATTTTAAATCCAAACCACAATTTTGGTGGCTAATTTTGGGTTCAATCTGTCTTAAAACCTGTTTGATATTTTCTTATGTGATGCTATGAAAGTATTAAAATCTTGAAAACCCAATTCAAAAAATACCTATGTGATGATTTATATCTATGTGATGTTCTAACGTATGTTAGAAACATATAGCAAAATTCATAAATACTGCAATCCCCTTATTCTAGTCTGTATTGATGCTTAATTAAAATAAGGATTCATAAAGGGTTAGGAGAACCCTTTTAACTGAGCTTCTTGTTCTGTTTTGTTTTACATCTGTATTATGCTCTAATAAACTTGATGAAGTAGGCTTCTACATTCCTCTATAAGAAGTATAATTATGTGTAACTCATATTCATAAACATGTCCTTTCTTCTAAACATATAAATCCTAACATAAGATGGATATGTGGAATTGCCTATATTTTGCATATTAGGAACTTATTCAAAGGAAAAATGTGGCCTTTTCCCTCTGAAGGGAAGCCAGTAGGAAGGGCACATTCTTTGCTCCAATCTCTTGATACTTTTGTACCAAAAGCTTACATTTGCCCACAGTATAGATTTACATCCACATTTCTCCACAATGTGAGAAAACTGAGAAGAGAAGGCATTTTATTTACACCTTGAAATATTGAAAGGGTCTGCAATGCAACTTTTTCTGTACCATTTAATTCAGCCTGGCATCAGTAGTGCTTGTTTCCTCCACCTGGAAGGTCTGAGCCATAAACGCTATCCTTATTATGGGGTTGTGATGGCCCTTCTGACATGTGATCAAGAGAACAGGGGAGGAATGGGAAACATGAGGGATTCTTTGTGTGAATTCTTTTATCTCAATTGGAAGTTCCTGCAAGCATTCAAAAAAAAAAAAAAAAAAAAGGAAAAAAAGAAAAATGTTCATTAGCATCTAAAAATAAATTTTTGTGAGGCGAGTCTGCACATCTCCTGGATAAAACCTTGGCCAACACAGTCCCAGCAAAAGGAATGATCTTGTTTATGTATGGAAGAAGGAAAAAGACACTTTATATAATGAAGATTTTAAGCCAAAGAAGGAAAGCATCCTGATAATGTTTGGCTATTAGAAGTGAGAGAGAAGGCTTTCCTTACAAGCAAGTACTTTGGTAAATGAATGTGTTTATCTGTTGTACTTAATGTCTGTATGAAGAAAACAGTGGAAATGTTCATGCCTTTTTTTTCCTCTAAAAACATATAGAGAGTTTAGATCTTTCTTTTGTTCTCAGCTGCTTACAAAAACTCCTTCAATACCGCTCCTGATACTTCATAATCATTAATGTTTCTATCTTCACATGACTCCCTTCATGTCTCCTTCCCATGGTAAGGTAGGCACTTATCTTCCCATCTTAGATATGGGGAGCTGAGCTTATATTTTTATCACACTTAATTCACAGGAACAAAAAAGGAACAGCACAGAGGGAAGAAAGCCACTTTAAATAATTTAAGCTTAAATACAAACAGAACAAATGAATAGCATGATACAGGAGACATGTCTTTGCTTAACTTTGTTCAGGACAACCATCCTCGGAATTTACAGCACAATTTCAGTGATACTAAGAGTGAATCTTGCAGGCAGTTATCTTACTGTGTCAGGTGGTTGCCTCCTTGCCAGCAAGGATCCTTCAGCCTTTGCTTCCTGCCTGGTTATTCATAGTTTTGTAGCATAGATGGCTGGACAATGCTTGTTTTCTTTCCACAGAGCATTTTGACCGTCCCAAACATCTTTCTGTTTTGCCTTTCCAGGTCTGTCTTGAACAGTTTAAATAGGAAACTGTTTTATGAATGTATTGGGATCATGTGGAAAAATTCCTGTATTCATATAGTATCTCTGGGACTACTCCAGACATTGTTTCAAGGCAGCTTCATATTAGGAGACAGTTAATGTGTTTGAGCTCTTTTTAATAAGATTTGGCTGTTGGGCATAAGAATAGCAGATCAGAAAACATGCTGTCAGCCAGATCACTGCATGCCAGTGTTTGGAAATCTTGGCTGGATGGCACCTTTTATTCCACAGCCTTGGTGAGGTGAACTCCGTGGCATGGCCTCCCTCACCCTCTAATAGCACCATGTGTGTCTACAGCTCTCCCCGTGCCTGCAGCCCCTCTGTTCCCCAAGCTGGAAAAGCCATTAGTACAAGAGCACACTGGCCCTGACTGCTGCTCCAGGGCACAGCTGTGGCTGATCTTAGATTTTTCCATGTTTAGAAACCCACACCTTGATGTTCTCACAGGGAAAGTTTACGTATGGTATGATGATATGTTTTGGTTCTAGGAGAAAAACAATGTTGACAACACACCAATGTTCGTAGTTGCTGCTAAGCACTGTTGTACAGAGCCAAGGCCATTTGCAATGAAAGGCCCACAGAAATGGGAGGGAGAGGAATTATGACAGCTGACTTAAAGTGGCCAAGGAGATATTCCATACCACATGGCATCATGCAGAAGAGTTTTGAAGGCAATGGGAGTTCATCTTTTCACCTGCTTGAGGGGCTAGCAGAACATCGCATTAGGGGCTGGCAAGCAATTGCTTGTTATATACATTCATATATATATATAATTATATATATGTATATAGGTCATAACTATTATCCTTTTCATTTTCTCTATCTTAGTAAATAGTTTTATCTCAAAAACAAACAAACAACTAAATAGATAAATTTCTATTCATATCTGACTGGTATGATGTTCAGCACTGCCTGGCTGTCAGATTTGAAGAGAGCTCAAGAGCCAAGTACTCAGCTGGGACAAATCAGCACTGATGTGTTTGTGTCAGTGATGGGATATGCACATCCCTTTCTGAGTATGTTTGCTATTCTTTTTACTTGCTTTGGTGATAACCAGATAACTGTCCATTGCTACTCACAAATTTTCTTGCTTATTTATTAGTCTTTCCCATTCCCACCCTTCTACCCTCACTGTTTAGATGCCATTGTTCATATAGCTTGCTACTATTTTTTATAATCTATCTTTCCCAAGGTTGATTTAATTTTGCCTGAATTTTATGAGACTGTCAAGGAAATGTTGAGCAAAATTCTGACTAGCATCTCTTGTCTAGACCTCTGCTGAAGTCTCCAGGGCACTGTGGATGACAAATGACAGCTTTTAATATGAACTTTTTTCTAAAAAGGTATTTAATCCTCCCAAGAAAACCCTTCTGATGAGAATGAATCCAAAATGGTAATTTCTTTAAACTGTTTGATCTAGAAGTTTTTCTGGTTTCCTTTTCTCTGAGGTGAGGTTTTGCCTCATGTATGTTTAAGACTTTTGTCATTTATTTATTTATTTATTTATGCTCATCCTTTCTTGTATTTTTTATAGTAATAGAATTAAATTGTGTGAATATAATTACCTGGTCAGATGTCTCACAGCTCAGGGGCTGAAGTACATACTGTTTAAGAGTTTGTATTTTTAGTTACTTAATAGTACTTAATTCTGCAAAGAAGTTTGTTCAGGACAGGAGAATCTTTTAGGTGATCGAGTTTAGACTGTTTAATAATTTCATCTAGAGAATGGACAGGGTGCAACTGATCTCTCACTTTCACTATTCTGCCTACAATTTTGTACCCAATATATATATATTTTTTTTAAATTCTTTTTGTAAAAGATGAATAGGCTTATCTGTAACAGCTTGTACTGGAACAGGAACATACATTGTGATGGGTGCTGGGCTGCACTGCAGTGCTTGCAAGGTTTCTGGGGTGTCCCTGCTTATCTTAATTCTGCCTGAGTGCAAGGCAGTGGCTTCCCAGGAGAAGCAGCAGGAGGCTGATCTTCAAATAAAGCACAGATTGCGTGACATGCTGTTGCACAAAGGACACCCAACTGGGAAGGGGTGAGCACTGTGCTGACTTGTACTTGCTGTGGTGGATAATACAGCCCCCCATTACTTGATGCTAGTTAGCACTGCTCATCTCTTTGAAAACAGCATCAGGAATAATATAGAGCTTTTTTCTAATCTTCCCACCCATCCCACCCCACATATAAGATGTTTCTTTTCAAAAATTTTTGTCAGCAAAAAATACTCTACTATGTCCACTATGTGTGCACATAGCAGAGACTTGCTGGACGTAAGCTGGCAAAAATCTCTTAAGATTACTTTTCCATTGTGCATCCACAAGACTTTCACAGCTCATATATTTTCCAGTCAGAAATAAATGCATATTAAAAAAAAAAAAAACACAAGATGCTTGCACTACAAATCTGATGTGTTCAGAATGTGTCAAAACTTCTGCAAGAGCTACACAGGTGACAAAAGCACATGTAGCACATCAGATACATTCTGGACATACTGGATTTACTGTGCAAACACAGATCATCTCCACAGTGCATGCAAAGAATGAATGATCTGTCACAAATGAGTCATAGTCACTACACATGCACTGCGGCGTTGAGATCTGGCTAGCTGTCAACTCCCTCTGAGCTAGTGCTTCTGGGAACCACCAGTCTAAATAGATGGATGGAAAGTGTCACTAGGGGAGCAGAGGCCCAGGGGGTTACTAGAGCCATAGGTGGAGCCAACAAACATTCCCAGCTTCCTTAATTCCAGATAAATATTCTGCCGCCATATTATTCTGTTAAGATACTTAATTTCATAGTCTTTTTTACCTGCATTCTAAACTATTACGTTCAAAAGTAAATTAATGAATACTGGGGAAAATGCCACTAAATTTTTCACATGAGAAATCAAGAGTCAGTAGCTCTCATGACCCGTATGATAGGTGGTGATTAAATGGAACAGAAGCATTCATGAATCATGCTGAACATGAAGAGAAAAATCCTGAAAATCAGGTGTGCTTGCTGAAGGTTTCCCCATGCCTTTTGCCTGTCTTGTTGCTGGAAAAGTTAAAAAGTAATTACCAGAAACTGTTATTTATGATATTTATATTCTGCAATTGTGATACTGCCGATAGCAGTTGCCTGTAAGAGTTCACCTTGCCAGGTCCTTCTGTATGTCTTGTGTGTGTTCAGTCACCTTACAGTGATACTACGATGATTCTGCAAGTCTGTATGTCTGTTTGGGTATGTGACCTCTGTTGCTTCTTGTTCAGACTCCTGTAACCAAGGGCTACTTATTTGGGTAAAATGTTTCATTTGCATGTTTCATTACTTTCAAATCTACATTTGAAATTGCTTAGAGATGAAAGCAGAGCAGTCTCATCAGGTTAACATATTTTACTACCAAATTGATTACTGTGTATTGAATTTCTTCATATTTTGAGGCTGTGTAGTGGAAAGAGTGAGCTGTCCAAAGTTTACTAATTCTCCAGAAGGGGGATTGTAAACTCTATGTACCAATGCAAACAAAAGAAATTGATATATCAATCTCTGTTTAATTACTTTTGAAACATGTTGAGGGGATAAGGCATAGATCAAAATAGGACCCTGCCTCAGAAATGGCCAAACTGTCAGAAGGCAGAATATGGAAAAGGTCATGTGGAAATGGCATAGGACTATATTTCATAAAATGCAGGCATTATATTTCTGGAACCTCATTTGTGTGACAAAAACTATAACAAGAACACAGGTTGGCACAAAATCAATATACTCAAGCAGGGACTGTAATAAATAATAAAAATGAGGAACAGCACAAATTTTAACCAGTTTTCATTACAAGTTAAAGCCAGAATGATTTCCTATGTGATCTCTTGCAGCTGCATAATTTCCAAAGTAACATCAGTGAAGATATATTTTTTATTTTGGATGAAAGGTGCTAAGACGAGTATCAAAGAGAAAGAGAGAGATAGAAAGGGAGAGAGAGAGAGGGATGTTCACTCATTCTTTCTTGAATGTTACCATCAGGAATGGAGATGTGGAGGATGGGGCAGGAGGCTGACAAAGGCCAACCGTGCTCCATCACAGCCCCATACTCCTCCAGGGCCAAGGAGGCTTAGCTGTTTAGATTTGATTCAGTCCCAAGGGGTCTGTTTTTCAGAGTGCTGAGCAACTTCTCACCCATGAGCTGCAGCTTTACACATCTTTTTACAGAGGCTAGACAACATTGAGGTGCTGACACATTCATTTTCCAGTCAACCGTACCAGTAATATCAATTAGCAAGGATAATCCTCTCGAGTGAATCTGTCACTGTGCTCCAAAATTTAAGCTGTTCTGCTGCTATGAAATGATAAATCCTTTAGTTCCAATTTTATCAACCTAAATGAACATGTGCTCTGTGGTCTGGCCCAGCCTGTGGTGGTAATTGTTGAGCCAAAATCTCTTTGGGCAAGAAGAGTTAGTCATCTCTCCAAGTCTGCCTCCTTGGGGTATGGGGAAAGCCAGTCTGGTCCTCCTCGATGCATCTCTATTGAGATTGACAACTTCCTGTGACTTCAGGTTAACCTTGTTGTGACAGGACAGCTGCACTTACCATTGTACGTGAGAGCACGTTCTTCCTAAAGTAATAACAGCTCTTGGAATTACAAATTGCAGCCAGCGTTTCATCTCTTGTATTGTTATTTAGCCACAAATTACTCTGACATCAGTTTCTAATGGCACAGACGTGCTTTTTTTTCCCGTTTTCTCTTGAATGAAAGGTTAGCAGGAAGGGAACAGTGCTTGTGATACTGCTTCTATTTTGTGGTTTTATATAGGAAAACATGAACCCATGTCCACTTTCATGTTACTATTAGGCAAGTGCTTTGTTACTTGAACACACCTTCCAGCATCCCATTAAGAATAATAGAGATCAGATCATACGTCACTGTATATATATTTCTGCCTGGAAAATCATGTCTTTAATCTGAACATTATGTTGAAATTATGTTTTTATTTGCAATGTACAACATATTCAACATTTTATTGTTTTTTTTCATCTGTTATATTCTGTTATATTTTATTACAAAGACAATGAGGGTAGAAAGACTGATGGTATCCGTGAACAGAGTATTTTTATTACTATCATCAAAATATTTCAGGTAGAGGGCATGTTTAATTAACTCCTCATTTCTCAAATTCCCCTTTAATATTTTCTTTCTATCACATTACAACATTTGTCAAACAAAATTCACTGCTAAATGTTGGATCTCTGACCATCGATCAGTTTTTCCAAGTATTTTCAAATCACTCTGTTCTCTCTTTACCTTCTGGATAATTCCCCAGGTAAATATACTTTCTGGATAAACATCTCTCTACCTTTTAGATAACAATAATATGATGTTCATTACCCAGCTTTCCCAAATGTCAGTGTTATAATTTGATGTATTAGTGCATTAATGATAAAATTGGAGCTCTTCAGAACTACATATTAGACAGAAATAATTTTTCTGAGTGGATATTTTTAGCGTTTACAAATGTGGAGTGTAGCATTATTAAATTCCTTAGTTGCCCTCTGTGTCTCAGAAATGTGCCAAACCCAGTACAGCTTTTAATTGCTTCATTCTCTACTCAGTAATTTCCCTGCTGTTATTAGCGCGTGCTGCTCAGCAATCACTTGGAGCCAAGATGTTTGTTGGAGATTTCTTTTGTGTAGTGTTTATGTTCTGCCTCTCAGCACTCTGTAACACAGTTCTGCACATGAATCTCTGATCTACACCATAACTAGTTCCAACTGGCACTCTCAAGAACTCAGAGAAAATATATTTCTTCATGAAGCAGGCCTTATAGCTATAACGGGGTGGAAGAAATAATACGGGTTATATTTCTTAGATAGCAATGCAAAAAGAGCTGAAAGGATTTGGAAGATCTGTCAGCACATTGCAGACGTATGATTTTCAATCTTGTGCAGGAGGAGGAAAGCAGTAGGGGAATACCAGCATCAAGCACCTGCAGGTATTAACCTGGATTGCAGAATCGTCTGTCTTGTGCAGTCTTGTTTGTTCTATAGGTATCTATCTGTCCATCTGTTGATCTAGCTATGTATGCCATGTAGAGAAGCAATCATTTTATCTATGTAAAAAATAGGAGAACATGAAATCCACCCAAATAAGGGCAAATAATGAATTAGAGTATTTTTATACAATACATCTTGATTTCATCCAATTTCAAGCAATGTTCTATTGCAACTATTTATTGGAAGTTGCAAATCTATACACTCTGCTGAGAGAAAATATAAACCATGTAGAAACATAATGACTAAGACAGATTTACAGTTATATCCAAGCACTGGATGCACAAGGATTGAACCAAAATCATATTTTATTCCAAAATTCATTGTTGGTATATTGTGACTGGTGATACCAAAAGGAACTGACTTACTCAGTGACAACTCCCTGTCATTGTTGTGAAGATTATATTGAATTCAGAGCATCACCATTATCATGTTGTGATGTAGGGAAATTTCAGCAAAAGGGTCAATAACCAGCTGTGGAAGGGCATCAGCTGAGCAACTGCAAAGTAAGTGTCTTGCAAGTTAACAAATTAACTCTGAAAGGAAGAAAGTTTGGTCTCTCTCTTGCCTTGAGACAATCAATGCAAGTCAAAATATAAATAAGAGGGATCAGGCATTTTGGAGGGGTCCCTCAGAAATACGTATTGTAACAGCAGTGTCTTCCCTAATTGATTATGCAGCCTGAATCTTTCCTGTTAAGTGCTTGACAAAAGTATTGCCCTCTAGCTCTCCCTACTGGATTACTATTACACTATTTCTGTATTTGATGTGTGCAGTGCCTCTCAGTGTTAAACAACCAATTAAACAAACAATCCAAACATCTCACTACTTTGTATAGATGCATCATACTTTATGTGTAATGTGACAGATATGACCATGTTTTTTTCTTTATTTTGCTATTTTTTATTCTTTTGTGATCTATTTATCTATCTATCTATTCAGTTTCTCTTGCTGCACTTTGTGAAAAGTCATTCTAGAACGTGAGAATATTTCCCATGGCTGTAATCTCCAAAAGCTCATTAGTGATTTTTAGGAATTCAAAGTACTTTTTCAAATGTAAGTTAACTGCTTGAACCTCAGTAATTTTCAGTGAAACTTAGTTGTTTGTCTAAAAAATATTTTAGTGGCTTTTAATTACATGTTGTATTAATCAAATTGATTTTTGAAAGCTAATGAAAAGACTGTTATAAAAATTTCACATTTCTGCAATACCCAGTTGAGATTTCCTACTTCTTTACAAGAGAAAGATTCAGCATGGATATTTTAGGTGAGTTAAAACATGCACAGGTGATATTTGATCTGTCTTTCCTGGAATAACTTCTGACATATCAGGATTCAGAGAAGGCAGCATCCTTACTGATTAAAATTTGATTGAAATACGCTTACCCACATTTTGCAATGAGCTGTTTTTTGCAGATGGTAAGAAGATGACCTATTTAACTTATGTCAAAGAAAAAGTGTGGGAATACATTAACTTGTATGATAAGATATGATAAGCTAATGATGAGCTCGTAACACCAGAAATGTTCATGTTTCTTCTGAGACATGACCTCTCCTGAGAAAGTTAACAAAGAATACTGTCACCACAAATATGTGGTGATTTGCTTTATCAAAAGTAATCTGGGAGAACTTTATTGATTTTCATTAACTGTTGCTTCAGTGTAAAAATCTACAAAAAGAACAAACAGAAAACAAAAGAAAACAGATTGTCTTTTATGTATGTGTGGTCTATGCTAAATCTGAACTGAAGTAATTTTACTGTCATTGTAAAATCCATGTACTGGAATTTGTCCAAACTAAATGTGATACAGATATACAGTTACATTTGAAAAAGGATGAAAAATCAGTCCCTATGCTGAAGGCAGGAGGCATTGACTGTCTGAAGTCTTCGAGGATATAGCAGGCTTGACTTGAGCAATTTGTCATCAAAAAGCAAATCAAAATAAGGGATTGAGATAATGATTAAACATGTGGAGATCAGGAGACCAGTGTTCAGATGTGTTCTTCAATGCCTCTCATCCCTCACCCTCTCCCCAACCTTTATTTTCTAAAGCACACTAGATATTCCCTTGGATGCCTAGCATATTCTCAGGGATGCCTAGCAGATTAATTATTTAAATCTATACCATCAGGTACCTTTGACTCCAATTCAGTCCTGGCTCCTGGTCTCATTATGCATAAAATAAGGCAGCTGACTCCTAAGTTGTCTTTCACAGCATATCAGCTAATTCCTTTTGAGAAGAAGACATGATAGAGCCCTGGGAAATGATCCTAGAACCACCTCTGTACCATATGGATGCAGCTGCAGCAGATTTTACTCCCTCAGCTCTTTGCACATCTCCAACGCAATTCCTACAGTCTTTGCATCCTTACCTATGCCTTTGTATCATTGGGCTGCAACATATGCCAAGCATTATGTGGTCTTGATAATAAGATAAATCAATGGATTAGATCAAACAGAAGAGATTTTTATTTCAAATAAAAGTTTTTGAGAGGTGTTTGTTAGTAGTAAATTGTTGGCTTGGAGCATAAACTCTTTATTTCAGAACTACTTTTTAGCAGCAAGCAATTCAGAAGGGACAATGCAGCTCAGCATGAGTTCCCATTACCATGCAGGAGCAAGAAGTGGCTAAGGTGATGTGAGCTTCACAAGGAGGAGAACAAGCAGGGGTAAGGGCTGACTTTTACTTCTATAGATGGAAAATACTAGCTTAACTGCATCTGTCTACAGTTTTGATACAATATGAGCAAGATACTGGAAAGATAATGGAGACAAAGAGAAAATAAAAAAGAAACCTAAGCACTGAGTAAAAAAAGACACATTTTAGTAGAGACATGTAAATATGACTTGTTTAAGTTGCGGAAAAGCAGGTTGAGAGATCACTTTGATTATATCGATGATCTCTCCCAGTGGAAAAATGTCTAGTTACTAACTGCTCTGCAGTACAATAGAAAAAAAACAGAGCCACTATGTGTGAACTACAGCTGCATGAATTCTCAAGAGAAATAACAGTTCTGATGCAAAGATCATTAACAACTGTAATAAACCAGTGGCATAAGTGATATGTTTTCCATTTATTGATGTCTTCACATTAGTCTCTAAAAAAGTAACTCCTTAGCACAAAAATATTCACCATTGCAGAGCTCTGCTCCAATATAACTATCCTAATTTTTTTTTTATGACTGTATTGAGCAGTATAGAGAGAGATCCAACCCATTAATACAATAATCTTATGCTGAGGTTGTATGAGAGAGAATCCAGCTTGAAGACAGAAGAGATAATCAAATATATAAAAACATCTGTCAGGGTAGGAAACTGAAATTTAAATGTATGCGTGCACTTCTGCTATTCCAAAATAAAACAGCTGTTCTCAAACTAGGCAAGTTCTAGTATCCAATAATCATAGAGTCATCACAGAATCACAGAATGGCCTGGGTTGAAAAGGACCTCAAATATCATCTAGTTTCAACGCCCCTGCTACAGCCATGGTCACCAACCATTAGACCAGGCTTCCGTTCCCTCCAGTGTATCAACTGCACCACTCAGCTTGCACTCAAGGGTGCACTCAATACTATTGTCTATGTCACTGATAAAGATGTTGAAGAGCACCAGTCCCAAGACTGACCCTTGGAGAACATCACTTGTAACCGGCCTCCACTCAGGCATAGAACAATTGATCACAGCTCTTTGGTTGTGACCAGCCAACCAGTTCTTAATCCTTTGAACACTCCATCTTTCAAATCCATACCTCTCCAATTTAGAGAGAAGGATATGGTGAGGGACCATGTCAAAGACTTTGCAGAATTCCAGGTAAATGACATCCATCTCCCCTCCCCTGTCCATCAATGTTGTCACTCCATCAATAGAACCAGGAGGATCTGCTCTGAGATCTTCCCAGAAACAGAGGTGAGGCTCACCATCCTGTAGTTCTCTGGGTCATTCTTTCTCCCTTTCTTAAAAATGGGAATGATATTTCCCTTTTTTCAGTCACCAGAAAATTCCATCTGGTCTGTACTCTTTCTGCATTACACCTTTCCCACTCCTTTTTCCTTTCCTTAAAAATGCATTCCCCTCTCAAAGTCATAGGGAAGAATGATTCTTATTCTGAAAGAATAAGAGATAGAGAGCAAGCAAGCAAGCAGGGCACACAACCTTCACCATTAAGTAGGGTCTACTTAGTAGGTTTTGGAATGGAAAGAAGAGTACTCATTTCATTGCACAGAAAAAAATATCCTGCCTTTTGCTTGAGATTTTTTCTAATTATGGTCATGAGCATCTAAATGAATGTGAACAAAATGAAGCAGTATGTTGAGCTGAAAAGAGCAGAGGTACCCCAACTTTACAGTAATAGCAAGATTCTGCTACAAAATTTATGGCTTATTGACTAGGTACTCTAAACCTATATACATCTCATCTGACAGGGAATTATAGTAAAACAAAGCAGTACACCTGCAAGAAATTGATGAATGGAAGGACAGATCCACAGAGCATTTTATCAATTGCCTGCCACTTTCAGCATAGCAACCAGTAAAATTTTACTCATTCTGCCAACAGAATCATTAAAAATATATGCATCAGGTGGAGAAACTGGGCTAAAGATGGTCTTTTAATGGCATCATATATTAGTATGGGACCTGGTGTGGAAAAAAAAAAAACAACAACAACCCTACAGAGAACTGCCCTTTAAGAATATTTACTTGAACTAAAATAAATTTAATGTATATTAAGATATTCCATAAACATTTCTTAAGTTTTTCTTAAGCACTTTACATCACTTATTTAGCACTATTTTTAATAGTATAATGTAAAAGTAAGCATAGTTATGTGGACTTGGTTGAATCAAAATATATTCTGCACAGTAAGCCATTTAATAGCTGGATAATCATCTTGCTGTCAAAAATTGTCACACTCTTATGATCAATATATCCTGCTGTTTGGATTAATCTAGTTCATGATTCTATAATTCTGTGATTCTGTGTATGCATTTTAGCTAAAGTCCACTTGCATTATGCTCACATGCACTTCATTTAAAGCCTACTAATTGGGTTTTGGGGTCTTCTTCCAGAAGTAAGATTTGGAAATAAAATAACTTCTGACTTCTGGCTGCTCTTTGATCCATGATCATCTTTTGTGGAGCAGATTTGGACTGACGTAAATAGAAATAGCTTTTTGTGTGGGCTGAGTCTAAACTCATTTCAGCACATTTGGGGAGTGCTAAACAAGTCAGCCCTCATTTGCTAGATTCTGACTGGAGTCAGGAAAAGTGAGACAGTGAAGAGCAAGAACAAAATGTCCCTAAAACATACATAGGAAAAAAGTTCTACACCTTTCCACAGCACACCCCCTGCCCCAACTTACTAGCAGAAGTGATGTATCAAATCTATTTCATGATATAATTTACTAATACTGATAACTTGAGCAAGTTCAAACAATATTTTTTTCACACAATGGAACAATGATAGTACATATATGTGGGATGCGGGAAAATACGCTATCAGCCAAGGGCCATGGCAGCTGATCATTTCAGACAGAGTTGTTTCACAGGAGGTGTGTTTCTAACACCTCAGTACAAGAGAATAAGACTTACTGGATACATTTCTTCAAGCTTTTCTTTTCTTTTCTTTTCTTTTCTTTTCTTTTCTTTCTTTTCTTTTCTTTTCTTTTCTTTTCTTTTCTTTTCTTTTCTTTTCTTTTCTTTTCTTTTCTTTTCTTTTCTTTTCTTTTCTTTTCTTTTCTTTTCTTTTCTTTTCTTTTCTTTTCTTTTCTTTTCTTTTCTTTTTTCTTTTCTTTTTTTCATTATTCCTTCTCTCTTTTTTAACAGTACTTTATTTTACCATGAGTTTTGCAACAGTTCAGTTTGTCTTCAAGTTCTAATGACCAGAAAGCCTATAACAATGATAAGATTTCAGTAATTATTTTAGGGGGAAAATATGGTTTTAAGTCTTGTGTCTGCAAAAAGCAGAATCATGGAAGCACAGAATTATAGGGGTTGAAAGGGACCTCTAAGGATTATTGAGTCCAACCCATCTGCTAAAGCAAGTTCTCAACAAATTTTTTTTTTCTTTTCTTTTTCTTTTTCCAAGTATGTACTCTCCCAAAGGGGAGAAAATATTGTTCTGGAAGAAAAACAAGGTACCTTTATCCTTTGCATTTTTCCTTTTAACAGTTTAAGGATAAACTGAGGGCAAAAATTACATACTCATGCTAGTCAACTTTCTATGTGAGGAGGGAGTGCTGACTATATTATGAACATTTACTGTTTCATAGTTTTAGAAAAGTCTGACTGCTGTATACCGGAGGCAAGTAATCAGAACATACTCATGACTTCCTTTGACATTTCTGAATTCAGAGAAAGAGTGTGAAAATTTGACTTCATGGGCATGGTGTTCCCTCTCAGGTACAGAATTAGGTGTAAGCCGGAAAAGGACAATTCATTTTCCTACTCTCTTTGGAAGGGTCTCCTAAAAAAGAAGGTTGTGTTCTTAGGTGTCCTTGTGTCTGCTCTCTCGCTGTGTTTTTATTAACATTTGAACCTATGGACCACTTTTAATTGTGTGAGATAGAAAGACAGAGGTATTCCAAGATAATTTGATTTCTACTAGATTCTTGACAACTGGTACCTGTTGGCTCAAATTAGTACCTCTAGCTGTGGAACTGCATTGATAACTTGTATGTATCCCTGTAATAATGTACAGAGCAATAAACTACATTCACCCAGTCCATCCTACCAAGGATATGAGGAAAAACTGTGTAGCGATACAGCTATGAGGCAGAGCAAAAATTTTGATGACACACAGTGCAAAACCAGGGGAAATCAGTCTCCAACCATTCTGCAGCTGGATGATATTTTTTTCAGATTTATATTCATCATGCGTATAGCAATGGATCTGCTAAGGAGATCCAAGGGCTTGGAAGAAAATCTCCTCATCTGAAGACCAAAATCTTTGTCCATTTTTTTTCTGGAAAGGCTGTTTGATCATGTTTTGGGAGAGAGACAAAGATGATCATCCTGTTCTTTGTTAAAACTGCAATAATTAAAAATGTTGGTGCTAAATTAGTTAGTATAAGAAGATTTGGAGGGTTTCTTTTTCCATTATAGAGAATGAAGAGAGAAACTACTTTTTCATCAAAATTCTCACTGAAACATTGAAACATTTATTCAAACTCTGCAGCTGAATGGTGTGAAACAGACAGATGGCTTTTGACAGAGAACAAAAGTACATATTGAAACACATAGTTAATAATGCTCTGCTGAGCTGCTGTGTGAGAAAGATGAACAGCATTTTCTCAAGTGCCTAACACTACTGGCTGTAGATAGATTATAAAGGTTCCTAGGATCTACAAATAGCAACACAATGGCACATAAAGTCTATACAAAGTGTCAGTTTTCCTTCCACTGGCAGTAGTTATAACACTTTGTTTCTAGTGAGATTACTTGCAAAACTTTGGGTAAACATGGGTCAACTTTTACTTGGCGATGTAGAGGTGTCTGTGGTAAGATAAGGAATCTGAAAGGCACTCTCTGCATCCAAGTATTTAGTAGAGGAAGATGGCACTGTGAGTTAATAACTCCTGTCGGTTTGTGATGAGAATTATTAAAAATGAAGAGAAATGTGGAAAGCCGAGTCAGTTTAAATTGAAGTACTGAGGGGGAAGGAAAATGTGTTTACCACCTGTGGTTCAGGGTAGGGAAGCACACTCAGATATAGCTGAGAACATTAGATTAGCAACTGTAGTGATATCTGGGGAATTTTAATTTGTATAATTTATTCAGTCATTAATAAGGAGGACTAGAGTTTTATGTAGAGTTCATTTTTACATCAGTGTGTGTCACAGGAAACTCTGCAAGGAAAATCTTCAGACTGAATTTTATTAACTAAAATGGATAAAGTAAGTGCCATGATTGTTAGGATGGATTTTGGATACAAGCACGCATGTTTTAATATGTAAATGGTCCAATTTAATACAATCAGGAGTGCATCAAGTAAAAAAGATTGGCAATGTTTATGAGCAGAGAAATATGAGAAAAGGAAATAATAATTTGCAGTAATATTGGGCACAAAGTAAATCTTGAAATATAAATTATTTAAAGCCATGTGGATGAGTGATAAGTTGTTAATTGCAATTAATTACAGAGCAATTGAAAACTAAAAAAGAGCATTTGAAGAACAAAATAAAAAATGAGTCACCACTGCATGTCCTGAAGAAAGAATTCCAGAGAAAATATCTCTGTGAAGGAGCCATTAACTTCTTTAAAGTTTAATAACTGAATGCTCATAGAAGAGAACTGTACAGTGTCTATCCAAGTGAGGAGCTTCTTTGCATGGAGATGCTAGACTTCTGGAGATGAAAAACACCAAAAATATGATTCAAGTGATAAGGACAGTCTTCTTCCCAAGAATGAGAAGGTAGATGAATTGGTACAATTTCTAATCATTTACAAAATAAGGTAAATTATTGAGTAGAGGGATATTCTCTAGAAGAGCACAAACTCTTCTTCCTTTTCTCCAACTGCTGTGGCCAGAGATGTATTGTTTGGGAATAGGAAAATTCTTGAGACTATCTGTGTTTTAACCTTTGCCAGCTTCTTGGACTGCACCTCACAGTTAATGGAAATGAAGTACTACTACAACACTGTGTGTGTTAGAAAGAGTACTCAATAATGTGTTTCAGTGGGTTAAATGAGAACTGCAATGTTCATTAAAAGTAATAGGTAAGGGAAATGAACTAAAAAGACTATTACAAAACTAAACAATAAACCTACCAGCACCAGCAACAACAAAAAGAACCCAATCAACACCCCCAAAAACACCTTTAACTTCATTCATTTACAGAGCAATAAAAACCTTCCACATAGTAACGTAAGCCTAATAATCAGCTTATTAAGAATAGTTTTAGAAGCAAAAACCTTTTAGTGAATATAAAGAGATTGTGGAAGGTCTTCACACTGAAAAATGAACAATTGGAAAGGTCAAGAAAGTGATGTTACTAAGTACTATCCGCCTCATTCATAATCAGTAATAAAATACAAAAGCATGTACTGAATTAGATAACTGTGCAAGCACCTTGGCAAAAATATTGCAGTAATGTTCAAATCAAAGCATACCTATTACAGATTTTCCTTTAACCTTTGGAGAGGTATATCAGCTGAAACCTTATAAGAGTAGAGTGGATTGTTCTGTTCTGGCAATTAGCACAATCATATTCTATACAAAACTACTAGGAAAAAAATAGTATTTTAGGGTGAAATATATAAAGTCAGTGAGTAAAGTCTGCATGATGAAAAGGGAATAGAGGAGAATGGGATAAAGATCCCATTTGAAAGAGATCAAGCAATCTGGTTCATTGCATAGACTTTTATTCTGATAATCTAGATGTAAGCTGTAGAAGCTTGTTTTGCTTTGTGTAGAAAGTTTTTAAGTTTTAGCTTTGCAATAGATCCTTGGCATTGATATATTATCAAGAAATAAGAAAAAAATAATCCCTATTCCTTGAATGTGAGTTTTTCAGGTTTTAGTGTCCTGATGTCAAATCAGTGCCATTCTTCAAGCAACCCTTATGGCACCTTTTATCACATTTTTTTGTTTGTTTGTTTTGTTTTGTTTTTCATTTACACTTCTGCTTGCAATGTCATTCAGTTTATAACTGCACTATATCTGATTAGCAGGCAGCACCTGAAACTGTACTCTGGATTCTTCAATCTCATATGCATGTGTATAATAGCACACCCCTTCCTGAAGCCAGGAATGGACATTGCCTTGACTTCAGCCAGTCTTTTGACAGTCTTTTGAAGGGGAGTAAGGACAGAGACAGATACTTATCAGCAGTGCCCAGTGACAGGACAAGATGCGATCTGCACACACTGAAACACAGAAAGTCCCATTTAAACATATGAAAATACTTTATTATTGTTGAATTCAGTAGCATGTTGCCCAGAGTGGTTGTTGAGTATCCACTTTTGATGACTGGTACTCTGAACTTAAGTGGACACTGCCTTAAGGTGTCTTCCAGTACCTTTGAGTCCATGACTTTGTGATTTTGTAATATTGCAGAGATATGGAATGGTTCAATAAAATTCTGTGTTTATTTCTGGGAGGTTCGTAAGCTACTGGAGAAAATGCCTGAAAAAATTCTATGACTTCTTTTTATATAAACTTCATTTTCCATTATTAGTTTTAATTATGAAAGTAATTTGTGTAGAAATGAAATAAACTATCTACAGTCAAAGGGAAACTCTATGTTTTAAGGAGATGGAAAGATGTCTAAGAATTCCTGTGTCTAAAAGTTTCTATGCTGTCATTGCCATAAATTAAGTTTCTAATTAAACACATGCTCACATACACACTCTTGGATAGGAATGCTATGCTTGATCAATAGCTGTAGGCTACATGGTAGCAAGCAGAATTATAGCAAATGGAACTGGATGAATGGGTTTACTTAATGACCACAATATGATTTATTTCATTGGTGGGAAAGGGGGAAAGGAAGATATCAAACTGCTAAAAATACTACCTGGGCAAATTAAACTACCTGGGAGATACATTCTCAAGAGATCCCATGTGAGTGCAGCAGATTAGAGTTTAGATCATTCTTGTTGAAGCATATTTGACAACTGCATCTCAGCTAATCTGCACTTAGCTTCTTTTCCACTTATTAAGAAGGCATTTTTATTTTTATTTATTTATTTATTTTTAAGTTGATGCCTTAAACACTAAGTTACTGAATCTTCATGATTACAGAGTGTCAAGATTTGGGCAGTTGTAGGAATCTCTTAGAGGCCAAAACGCAGTGAGAGGCCGAAAAGTGGTGGGAGGCCAAAAAAGAGTCAGTGCAAAAAAACAAAATCAATGTAGATAATTCCCCATGCAGATAAGAGAAGAGAAATGTGTGTTCGAACAAACTTTCACAAACTTTTGGTTTTTTGGTCTCTGATATTCACCGCTTATTACATGACATTCGAGCTCGAGTTGAAAGCAACAGGTGCTGCAAGACCCGCTAGAGTAGCAACATTGTGGTGTCTGCTGATAAATCTGAGACTGGGAAATGAGTGTTAAACATTTAGCTCTGACACTTGGAACTTGTCACTGATCCCTTCTGACCAGTTATTTTCATGCCTGTTAAGAGAATAAGGTCAACTAGAACTGAGAGAGAGCAATGAGTCAGATTTCAGTAAAACAGCTATGAGTTGTAAACGAAACCTTGCAAATATTAAATGTGTAGTGGGAGAAGAAACATTCCCCATCACCCACAAAAAGCATGTATACACATGTAGTAATTTTACTGCTGGTTATTAGAAATATTCCTTCATTTTTTCTTTTCTCTTATTTATCAGTGAAAAATGCAGAAACAATATAAATCAGGTCTTGACTTTTTCTATAATTGTGCTTTTTAAAGTAAATAATTAAATTTCTGCCTCTTTAGGAAAAGGTCAGCATGTTGGAGTAACAAATATTCATATCTCTAGGGCATTTGCCCTTATTAGACATGAATCACTGTTTCATAAGCTTGGAACCTTGGCTAGAATCCATCTAGCCTAAAACACCTTGAAAACCTATGAGTTAGCTAAGATCCACTTTTATTGTTCAGCTTTATTACTGATTAACCTGTATATGGATCTGTTTGTTGTGCTGTAATTTAGAAACTAACACTGTTGTTATTGTCTAGACATACTGAATGTATGGTGCTATTTCTCCATTACTTAAAGAATTTGTTGCTATGCTGATCACTTGTTTTGTACACAGATTAAGACAGCATACAGGCTGAGGTTACTGAAGAAGTTTTTGGGACGCTGATGGCTGACTTAATATTCATTTCCACATCAGTGAACTCAAATCAAGGAAAAAATTAGTGTATAGTTGATGCTGGGAGTTTAGACACAATTTACTGGCATAATAAGAGGTACTTTGTGGGTACCACAAGCCAACAGAACAACAAAAGAGATAAGTGACTTTTTTCTCTTTTTCCATTTTATGCAGTTGTTTCTTGTGATCTAAGTTCATACTAAGGTTTCTAGCTAAATCTGAATTGCAGTGGTGGTGCTTTTTATTACATTTACTTATTATTTATTTTTATTCTTGCATTTTCACAATTAAATATCATAATCAGCATCTCTGCTTTTTTCTTGGATTAGATCTATAAAACTTCTCCAGACCTCTGGATATCTGCTTGAGTTGACACCAAGCTGGGAACTGCCTATATGTGCTGTTAAACACATCCAACATCAATACACAGTGTGGGCACTGGTGCAGGAAGCCTGGGACAGTTCTGTGCCTCGTGCTCCAGAGCAACTTGCTGGCCCAGACTGAAACTGGATGACAAAAGCATGACATTGTAGGCATGTGTCAGCATGCCCTTGCTTGTCCTAGGTGTTCAGACCTGTCACTAACCCTTCCTACTTGTAATGTTAGGAGTTTACAGTGCCCCTAGCTCAGCTGCATTCTTAACTTCGGAATGTCACTGAGCCTCTTAGCTTTCTATGGACAAAGACTGTGAGACACAAAACTAATAGGAAACTGTGCTTAGCTTAATTTAAAGCCTGCTGAAACTGAGAGACTAAAAGGTCTCTCACCTGTTGAGAATCATCCTTCAATGACACTTGTAGACCATGTCTGCATAAAAGAAGAAAGGAATATCTGCCTATTCTTGTAGCCACTTCCTCTGTGGATAAGCAATTAGAACACACTTCCACTTGTAATGGATTTAATTATTTAGATCTCTCCTTTCTTTTTGGTAATCTTGTGGACATTTTTAGTTCACTTTCATTCACTCCATACTTTGATCGCTGGGCTTTCTCGTACTCCTCAGTCTTCGTCCTTCCTTTTGAAACAGTTCCATACGGTGTAGACCAGAGAGGAAGGAGTACAAGCATATTTCCTATCTCTTTTTTTAAGAATATTTGACTAAGATCTTGATTATCCTTGAAATGCCAGTCAAAGTTTAAGAACTTTAAGTACAGATTGTAGCAGTGAGAGTAATGGAAAGGTCTTCTTTTCCAGGTAAGTACCATGACAGCTAAGTTATATGTTTCTGTCTGCTCACTCTCTTTCTGGTCTGCTGAATACGGAATGATGAAATTAAATTTAATATTAAAGTGGAAGAATCACAATAGGAGGGCATGAGAGCATCTGCTCTCACATAAGTCTGTAGAATAGGGATTCAAACCTTCACCTGGAAGGTGAGAGAGGAGGGTTCACAGCCCTTCAGAGAAAGAAATTGAAACTGAGAGCATTAAACTTGCACCTGTGAGAGTTGTTTTAGGCAGAATTTCTTTATTAAATATGACAGTAAAACATAGATCATACAAAGGAATGAATACCACTGGTAATAAAGAACAAAGAAAAGTGTGAGTGTGCCTAGTCATACAAAGGCTGTAGGTTCTAGAAATACATGAAGTTACAACTCCAGCACAAGTATATTCTATATCTTTTTTTTTACTTGCCATTGATCTTTAGGCCACATAAAACAAAAGTTTTTTCATAGTAATTTAGCATTTTTTTATGTTCTTCCAGAGAGCTGACAAAATGTGTTGAGACTCCAATAATAGCTAAGTCGGACTGCACAAAACTCGTTCAATGATCATAGTGTTTTACATTAACTGTATCATAAGCAATACCTAAAATAGTATTGTAAAATAATGTTGTATTGAAAAGTGTCTGAAACAGTTGGTTCAGAAAATGATGCAAGAAAATTTGCAAGAAGAAGCTGCATAGGAGAAGGTGTAGTCATTTCTTCTAATTGTAAATAACTTCATTATTTCAATCCAATTTCAATTTCACTTAGCCGCATCTTCTCTACATCTAAGGAGAAAAGGTAAAAAGAAGTTCATGAGGTATACTCCATAGCATTTATTATTTTTTATGCTTTTGCTACTTCTCCTATAATTTGCCTCTTCTCAAAGATTAATGCTCTCCATGCATCATTTCCTAGAAGGAAAACAGAAATAGACATTCAATTTAAAGAAGCAAACAAAACAAAATCTTCCTATGTGAAGGCAGCACTGAAAGTACATATAATTGATAACAAGCAAAGAGTTTAAAAAAATAATAATCACACCTCCACTCCTATGACTGGAAGCCTTCAGTCTGCACAAGCATCTATATGCATATATATGTGTATGTACTTTCTGGGTTTTTTTTTTAATTATTATTTTTGTTTGTTTGTTTGTTAATTTGCTTGCATTTTTGTTTGTTTTGTTGTTTTTTCTTGTTTCTTTTTTTAATCATTTGTTTAATTTTGAAGATATCCTGAAGACTCTTGATAACCCCCATCAAAACTCTTTTGAGTTTGAGTATTGAACAGTAAGGTTTGCAAGAACGATTATTTCCTAATGGAAAAATCTTTCACTACACGGTTGAAAAGGGATGCATAGAAAAAAGATCTTTAGAAATGTGTGATTGTTTTTTGGTGCTGTTAATTTAATATTTAGCATATTCTAATACCCAATTTTGTGATGCTTTCATTTGAAAGTATAGCAGTGCACTGAACTTGATGTCACTAGCCAATTCCTTCACATTCACGTAGTAAAATATAGTATGGAAGAAATATGGTGGCCTCGTGATCGGAATTTCTATTATGCTGCTAGAAAAGAGAGGGAATAACGGTATCTGCCACATAGCTTTGGTTTATATAAGAAAACGAATAGGAAAAAGACAATTGCCTGCTACAGTTTTTGTATTTTCATATGTGCTTCTTAGACCAAGGTGGACTCAGAAATGTATTATATGTGAGTTAATGATCTGTTAAAAATAAAGAAGAGTCATTCTATTATCTGAATGCCACTTTCTCATTTAAAGAAGGCTCCTTTTTTTTGGCATTTACATGCTGGAACCTGTAGACACTCACATTTTCATATAATCTTTTCATTTATATTTTTATATATATAAGGCTGGAATTTTTATTTTCTCTGTCAACCTGCTTTATTTTCATCAACATTTAAGGAAATAATTTCTTAAGGCAAAGCCATAATTTTCCATTTTGACTTTTCAAGTATATCTCTGATGGGTACCTTGAAGAAATTGTGTAATCTAGGGTATTTTTCCAAACCTACGTCTGTTTTTTGGATTATCCTTCAAGGCTCCATTGTGCTCAAGTAACTAATGTTCTTTAATGACTTCCTGAAATATCTCCAGGGAACTGAAATTGCTTTTTCATGTCTTAGCATTCAAAGTACCGGTTCCTCATCCTATTGCCCTTATTGTGGAACACGGTTTTGACAAAGCCTGTTAAGGCAGCATTGTCTATGATATCAGAAAAGACAGTGTAAAAGCTGTCAGAGTTTTGATCTCATTGTACACAGGCATTTGTGCTATCTTGCTGGGAAGTACATTTTTTCAGTGTAGCCTTCATCTTAACGGACCCTGATAGATTATGAATGCCTGTCCTCCATTCATTTCTGCACAGATTTTATCCTTTTGTCCTATGTGACAACAACAGAAACAGTTTACATAGGAAAATAATTGGAAAGTATTCATGAATTTGTAGATCTTTAGTGCAGAAAGTCCTCTTATCGTATGACATAGTAACAACAGGCATGAAGGTGTGCATGTTTCTTCAATCTTGTAATGTTAGCAATCCAGTGATTTTTGTATTGCATAGTTCTATCATTTGCCTTGTATGTGACATAGAATTGAAACCACAAAAAGGATGGGAACCAAAATGTTCAAAAATATGGTTTCAGTGTTGAGTAGTCTTGCTAACATAGGGGAATTCTCAGTTTTGACTTCTAGGTTCCTACACTGCTTATGCAATTGTGAAATGTGCATATGGCAAAGGAGTCATCTAATAATGTGGTTGACATCAGACATTCAAAAATGTGAGTAAATACAAAGGTTATGTTCTGTACTTGACTGCTTTGTGAGTTTGTGAGTTTCACTGCAGAACTGGGGTTCCATGGGGTTTCAAGGTGTCTTTCCCCATCAGCCTAATAACTCAGAATTCATTCTGAATACGGGAAATACAGGAAGACAAGTTTTTCTATCATTAAATGTATGTCTTGTTTACTGGGCCATGTGTACTCTAACACATATTGAAATATCAGACTTGGAAATTTCTTCACCGTTACACCACACTTTTTTTATGATTGTGTTCCATTAAGATTCATTTATTTCATACACACTGAAACTATTCCAGAAGAGGAACTGCCTCACGTTAATTCTCCTGAAACAACCTAGGTCAGAAGTACAGTGATTCTAAAATCTGACTGCCATAATGTTTGAGATAGCCCAACACCTTCAAGAGGAGGTCCTGTGGCTAGCTTCTGGGAGTATGTGACCTACACTTTTCTGGTTTTGTTGTTGTTTTTTCTTTAGTCTTTGAAACACAAGGTACAAATTCTAGGTTTCAGATAGGCCAAAAATGTAGGCTAAAGTACTATGCTTGTAGCAAGACAGGGAAGATCTGATATCATCTAATTATACTGCCTCAGTTTGGCTGGTCCAAAGATAAGACCACCTGTTGCTATTGGTGCAATAAAGGCAACTGTGATAAAGAATATTGCTCCCAAACAACATGCAGAGTGGAGTTTTTGAGGGGAATGGTAATATGTGGGGACCAAGAACATAAACAAAGATGAGTGATGATTGCTTGGTAACTCATGAACTCTGGCAACCCAAAAGGGAGAGGTGTTGGTTGCAGAAAATCTATAAGGTAGCTTTTATATACCCTGGCTGGCGTAGATGTAGTAGTAATGTGCTGTCAATTTTATGCCACAGAGTGCCCCAACCTTTATTAGGATCTGTGTTATGAGGAACATAAGTGCAATCCATTTTTTCAGTCCAACTGGAAAACCCTTTTTCAAGTAATCAAATAACTTGATGGGTAAAACTTAATACAAATTCCCAGGATCATGAATGAGTGCTCTCCTGTTCTCCCTGGTGGGTAAAAGAATGTGGGTAACAAAACTAGATTTTTTATGGGGTTTGATCTTGAACATATGGTTTGTTTTGTTGAATTAGGTCCTACAGGCAATATAGCCAGAGAAATTTCTTATTTATGGATTCTGAAAGGCTTTTTCTGATCAGTGCTTAAAATTTGAGTGACAGACTAAGAGAGTTTAGAGAGGTACAAGAGACGGCAGTATGTGGAATGCCATCTGTAAGAACAAGTTTGAGAGGCACTTAGAGTATTGACTGCCACATACGACTAAACAATTTTTAAGCCGGAGTGCAAGTAATCTAGGCATTTTTTCTCGTACAAAATCAAATTCCTTTCAGACAAAATATTACCGAGTAGACATTTGAAATTTTCATAATACTAACTTGGACAGTTTGCCTGGGTTTTTGCCAAAAGAAACACTATTTTTGGATTTATTCTTTAGTTAGCAGTCATGATCAATATTCCCACTGAATCAAAAGATATGAGCTTGTATTTAAAGGAATGTTTTTTTGAATTTTCTGTTGCTTTCTGAGCATCAGGGAAGACAAATCCATGGTTTAAAACTGATTTCACAAAGTAAGGAACAGGAGATAGATTCTGCTACTCCCATTCTTCTTTTGTACCTTCCATAGACATTTTAATAAATATTCCCCATCATTTAAAGATAAATGAAACAAATCAGGCATTTTTAAGTAAATAAATGCATATAATAAGGAAATATCCAATTGTCTATGTTAAGAACAAGCAAATGACTCACTGTAGTATGCTGTTTTCTTAGTTACAGAATGGCTAGCTGGTACTGGCACTACAGTATCTCTTAATCTCCAGAATATCTCTTCCAAGATAATGTATAGGCTTTGTCTTAGTTGTAATATTTTAATTCATCACCACATATTTAGCAAATTCCTTCTTTTATCACTTGATGATAGAAGGGATTTTTTCTCTGGCATTTATTGCTTTTTAAACTGTATTTCTGGTCATATGCCAGGTTTCTCCCAAAATATTGTAAACAAATGTGAGTAATACATATTTGGAAGCATAATGGCTGGATGCTCTAGCTGTGAAGAGATGCTTATCATATTTTCTACCATTATGTGAGGAAACTTTTAAGACTAGCTTTCCTGCTTTATTTTACCACAGTCCTTAAAGGTTTTAAACCAAGTTATTTTGAGACTTTAACACTATTATAGTAACCAATGTGACATAGACACGATGTGAATAAAATGCTTTATTATATGCAGGCATTTTAACACTAAACGTTCTACGCACATAAAAATAAAGATACCTCGAAATAAAATTCTTGTCTTCTTCACCTCACTTATCTATTTATTACACATAAACTTACACAATACAATAAAAATTCCTGTGTGTATATCATTAAGGAACATAAAAGAAAAGCTTGTTATCTTTTTACATCCTTATCTGTTAGGCTCGATAATATTCCTATCAGTAAGAATACATACTATATATATATGTATATTCACATGTGATTTATGTATACAGATATATCTCCGTTTAAAATCTGAAAGACTAAAAACATGGGCTGGGAGACCATTATTTTTTATTTATGCTTTCAAAAATATAAGATTTTTTTAAATGGAAGATCCACATTCTTTCCTTCATGAATGTTGCTTTGTGAGACCATGAAATCAATCCTGTTACCCTTTTGGCTAAATTTGGATTGGAAATGAAAATTTACCTCTTCTGTAATAACCTTATTCTCTTTCAATCATTATTCCACATTCTCTGGATCGCTTTTTTTTATGGTAGATTAAATGTGTTGGTAACAAAGTTTGAAAACATGGTGGCTAAGCAAAACCATCACTCTTTTGCATCACATTCCTTCCATTTTTGCATAATGATATGTTTTATGGTTTACCTTGAAGCACATGGATGAATTTCTGCCCTGAAATGAAAGCGCATGCCTGGGAAAAAGAAGGGATATTCATTATCAGTGGGAAACAAATCTCCATTTTTATATGAATAGCATTCAGTGGCCACCTCCCACTCATTATATAGGTTTAGTTAACCTCTGAGCTTGACATGCTGAAGTCAAAGACGATTAGTAAAAACATGGGCTGTGATGGGCTCCTATGTAACCAGTGCAGGAATCTGGATTTCCCCACTCCTCCCCCAGGGAAGATGAAAGGAATGCTTACTCTTGCTCCTGTAGGAACAAATACTGGTGTAGCACTGGTATCTCTTTTCATGCGATTAGTGGCCATGGTGCCATATTTCAAAGGTGATGTGGAAGTGGTTTTCTGGTATACCTATATGCTTTCCAGTCTGATTTTTAAATGATTTCCCGGGAGACCAAATACAGCATAAGAATTCCAAGGAGAGAAATGACCCAATTCAGAGAGTTACCATCAGGGGACATTTCCTAAGTGCTTGTTTCATAAGGATGAGAAAGGAAGCAGATGTTTTCCATCAAAAAATAGTTCTGAAGAGCTACAATTATTCCCTCCCTAGCCACAAGCTCTAGGCCATAATCATGTACTCCTTTTCTCTTCTTCCACAGACGTAACAGCACCATGTAATAATTCAAATTCTGTCTTGTTGACACAGCTTGCTTCAGCTGTTCAGAGAGCAAGTTGTTTGTTCGCTGCATCTGTGGACACATCAGCACTTTTCAGAGACTCTAAAAGGAGTTGCTGTTTTCTTGATGGCACTTGCAATTGCCTGCTGTCATCTGATCCTCCTGGAAATCTGTGGTAACATGCTGAAATAGCCATAAGCAGTACATTTCTGTCAATGTGACACAATTATTTTTTTAGGAAGAATCACAAATTTCCCCTGAGCTATACACTAGAGTAACTCATGTGAAATAAATTTAGGAAGTTGATTTAAAAAACTGCTTGTTTGATTCTTTTGAGTAATCACATCATTTTAGATGCATAGGACAAATCTGTTAGTCTACCAAAGTGAAAAGAATAAGTATTAATACCTCTTCTGCTAGAAGAGTCCTTGTCTGCAGTGTAAGAAAACAAGTTAGGACAATCCTCACACCACTTTTGTACGGGATGATCATACTCCTTCTGTTGAAAGAATCTTGAAAACCTTGAAGTCAAGTAAGAGAGTCATTTAAAATATGAGGAATTTGAAATACCCAAAGCAAAGATGAAGAATTTTGCTCACTGAGGCTGATTATTAGACTTAGGTACTAGCCCCAATGAACAAGGAAGGAACATTAGTGAAATATTTAGTGTAAATCTAAAATCCACATCTCTATTGCATGAAAAGATTAAGAAAAAAAAAAATGAGACTAAAGGAAAGATAAGGGAAATTTTAACATAGGCAGAAGGAAAAAGAATATGTAGATGGTCCCTGAGGCAATATAGCTGAAGAGTTCTATACTGCCAGCTTTCCATGTTAGTTTTAGAGGTCAACTCTAAAAGGTAGGAGTCAGGCATGGAGGACTTTTTTCCCTGTCAAGACACTCTGTTAAGAAATCTTAGGAGACAGCAAAGAAAGGTGATTGATGTTTTGTGGGTTTTTTTTTTTTTCATACTATTTTTATTTTTATAGTGTTATTCCCAAGAAATTTAACTATTTCCTTTGCTAGAAGTTTCTAAGTTTCAGTTTTATTCATGTGTGGCAAATCTGCAATGGATGTAATGTGAAGTCATCCTTTGCAGGAATCTCTAGAAAGGGTACTGCTCCTGGAGGAAGATCTCCCATGCATGTGAAAATGTGGGGACTGATAGCGTCAAAAGCAAGGCTCAAGATAAATTCCCCTCAATCAGGCAGTGCCAAGTACCTTCCTTACAAAGGGTGAAAAGGAGGAGGCAGCCTGTATGCTGAGTATCCCCAAATAGCTATAGCTGATTACTGCACATTTTCTTCGGGGACATGTAAAATGACAAGCAGGAGTGGAATTTTGCTTTATTATTCTGATATTTCAGTGACAAAGGAACATGAGGCTCTGGCTCTATGAAACAGGAGAGCTCAGGATGTGGTGTACAGACCTTTTTCTCTTTCTTCATGGTGCTTCTGGCGCATGAACATGCCATTTTGGGGCAAGGTAATTGCCTGTTCAGCAACTGAAAGCAAGGTAGCTTTGTTCTGTGAGTTACAATTCCCTGAAGTACACTGCAGTAGCAAAGCAGTAATTACAATGTAGTGTGCCTTAAAAGAGAACTATTATACTTTTCATGAAGAAAACGATAACTTAGGCACTGCTGTTCATGAGTTAAAGCAAAAGATTTAATACACCACGAGCAAGACCATATATGTTCTATGAATACAAATTTGTATTAATGGAGATTTTTTTGTGTCAAAACTATTCTTGAAACCCACTGTTTTCAGGCTGCTACCAGACCAGGTTATTTTGTAGTGCTGGCACCAGCCCAATAATCTAAAACACA
The DNA here is from genome assembly GCF_905368555.1 of Meleagris gallopavo. Lineage (NCBI taxonomy): Eukaryota > Metazoa > Chordata > Aves > Galliformes > Phasianidae > Meleagris > Meleagris gallopavo. Next base: position 95,286,866 of record NC_139404.1, on the reverse strand, counting down.
TTTTTAATTAATTAATTAACTGATTGATTTCAGTCTCCAGCAAAGATATTTTCTCACTATAATGGAATAACTTTTGGATTAGGTGGCCAGTATAAATTAAAGCAGAGTCCTTGGCTGAAATGAAGTACAATTAATGTTCAGAAAAGAATGGTGAAAAAAAGAAGTGTGAATAAACAGAGGAAGCCGGGGAGCAGATACAAAAGGGTATGGGTTTAATACATTTCTGATGTGCAAAATAGAGTGATCGTGGTTGCAGCATTCTGGAAATTATAAACATGAGCTGACTACCTCATAAATGGGATTAGATCATTGCTTGGGGATCATTTATAAACCATACTTTAATTAAATGGTCAAAGAAAGATGAATACGTGTTTTAATAAGCAGTTATTTATTATGGAGTCTGTACATCAATAAGTTGTTTATAATCACTTATTGATAGCAAAAAAAGCATGTTGTAATTATTTATTAACCTCTTGGTTACCACTGACAAATTGAGCATTTTTAAATGCAGTATAAAATTGCAGAAGAAAACTGCAAAGAATCAAGGTATGAATTAGGATTTTGACAGAAATCAGTAAAGGAAAGAAGGCAACTTGCACAGCATTTACGCTGTGTTGCATTATAGGTTCCATATACTCTCCTAATAACTATGTAATTTTCTCATGTCTCCATGGCATATACTCTGTGACTTTTTCATTAAAAAAAGCCAACACAAATGCAATAATCTTTGGCCACATAATACATTATTAGAAGAATCATAAGGAAGAAGGGTAGAGGAGCGAGTTTAATAAATGCTGCAAAGCATACTAGTGCTCCTGAATGTTTGTGTTGGATTTCTTATGATGTATGAGAATCTGACACGTCCTGTGGGGGTTAGCTTACAGTTTTTATGAAAGGTTATGGTCCTCCGGACCTATAGTTTATTTAGTTTTGCACTAGTGATGTAAATATTTATTAAGGACTTGACTCATTACATTTTGTGCTACCCTTGCACTCCAAACCTGTGTGATTCACAGTGTACTGAAAGTAAAAATAATACCTCTAAATCATACCTGCCTGTGAAGAGAAAATCTGTCAACTCTTTCACTCCCAACTCTTCATCTTGCATCATACAAGAGAGAAAAAATAAGCAGGCTGTTACTCGGAAATGAATTGAAAATAAAATGAATTCACTTGGAAATGTTCCTTTGTTAGGAAGTGCTTGACTGTGTTGACTAGACAAATAATGAACTTGAGTTAACATGCTCTTGGTTTTTAGTTCACAAAACCCAATTTGGGGAAAAACAAACAAACAAACAAACAAAATATTTAATCTCAATGTTGTTGTTGTTTTTTTTTTCCTAATTATTATTGGTTTAGGTTGAGTTTTTTTGGTGTGGGGATGTTTGGTGGGATTTTTAGAAAAATCTCTCTTGCAGACTATGGATATATATATATAAACAATATGAAAAAAAAAAAGTATATAAAATCACTGGTGTGATGTATTCAGATTATATAACTAGTTTCATTATTTCCTATATGCCTTTTATAGTATTAAGACTTCACTTGGGAGATGTCAGTGACAACGTACCTCAGTCAATAGGTTATTTTTGAGACTGACCCACTCACTGCTGGAACAAGAAGTTGTTAAATTCAGTAAAGGGCATGGGTGGCTCAATATTCCATGAAAAATCAGAAGTAACTGGAACATACAAATTATGTCCATTGATCCTATCAAAATTATGGGATTGCTTTTTCCTAAAAAGCTTTAAAATAGGTCTTGCTATGCAAAATGAGAGGCACTCATAGACTGTGCGGCTTGTACTTAGAGCCCTGCAGAAGTTTACAGTATGACATTTCTATCAAGAAAACTGGCAGCTATAGAACAATGTCACCTTTTCTTGTTTGTTTTCCAGACTTCTTTGTCTCATATTATTTTTCTTCATGAGGACATACCACCTCATTTCACGTCCCCATTGTACTCTAGAAATATTTTTTTCTTGAGTTTCTCTCTGAATAAAAAGCACGGAGTTCTCGGAGTTCAAGTGGTCTGAAGGTTATGCAGTGTTAATCAGTTTTGTGCTTCTTAATTCTATTTTCACATTTGGCCATAGCAGTCATTCTATTCACTTTTGTGGCATTTGATTGATTTGTTATTAACATTACAAGTCATGAGATCAGATGTTAATGTGTTGAACATACATCTATCAGCACAAGTCTACTATAATGCATATTGATTTGCGTCAGTATTTTTTGTCTAGAATGATCCTTAAATATTTGGGTTAACATGTCTCTTTATGTCTATAAATTAGATAAAGGTATTATTTATATTTTACTGTAGTATCAATGAGTATACGCCTTTATCTTTCTGATAAGAGACATTCACAAGTCGACACTTACCTTATTACCTCCAGATAAAAACTGTAAAGCCAGCCTTTCCTGAGTAAGAGGAAATCTATCTTGAAACTTTAATTAAAGAATAATCTATCAATGACAAATTACCAGAGGGTGTATCTGTCACTCACAGCGTTGGCATGTAATTTCAAAGAACACAACAGAAATCACAGGAGAATAGCATATCTGAGTATTTGTTTGCACTTAACAGACAATGGGAACATGACTGATATGAAGCAATTTCTAGATGGCTTCTGTATTAAGAGATTAGTTTGAAATTTCTTCCCTCCAGAAGGAAAAACAATCAGTAGAGCAAGACTGTAGCTACTGCAGTCAGTAGAAATTCTACAGAAACAAGCTTTCATCTGACATACATTTCAAACTACTACAAACTAGCTTTTCTTTTTTGTTGCATTGGGGCTTGGGAAATCTTTACACTGGACGAACTTCTCAGCAGCCTTTTGTTTGACTTCAGGGAGGCAGTTCATGTAGCCCTATATCAGCATCTCCTTTAAGAGCATTTGACAGAGGAGGCATCTGTGAGATATGAGAAGTAAAGGTTTTCTTCTTCAGTTCTATTATTCAAAAAATTTGATTTGCACATGTGGAAGCTGATTAACTACATATGCATTTTCAACGTAATGATTCGGTATTGAGTTTCTATGAATCTGCTATGTATGCTTAAAAATCTTGTGTATTCTATGGGAAGAAACACACTGGCAAGTACTGTACAACTATTTGTTGCTGTGTTTTTCACTTAAATGGTTAGTATAGGCTCTTAAAAAAACTATGTAATTACAATTGATCAAATGCCCATAACATTGAGATTTGTTGTCCATAAGGTATTATAATAAGGCCTGTATCAAGGCAGATTTCAAGTGGGTGGTACTAACTAATATGAGAATACAAAGTATTTTCTCTTGATTTTAATCAGGCGTATAAACTGAATATGAAGAAAAAATACTGATGCAGTAAAAGTTGTGGTGAGCAATAGTTACCAGTTCTTTATTCCTTTCCAAAGAACACTGTTTTAACTTTAACTCATCCAGAAAACATCATAAATCTAGTAGAACAAAAATTGCATTAGAATTATATGGAAATTTTATTTAAGCTGAAAGTAACTTGCTTGGAGGACAGAAGCCTATTGTCCTGGGCTGTATTCAGTTCCGTGATCACCTCAAAGAGGAGGGATACACAAGTTTTATAACTCTGTGTATTTTCTGATCATTTTTATTTATTTTTAACATTCTATTGGGTTTGTTGATTTCTCTTTTTGATTGCCACATACCAATTTTTTCCTCATTTATGACCATTGAAACATACACAATATGTTCTATTCTTAACAGAAATTTTCATTAAAATCCTAGAAATTCATATCTAAAGGTCACAGCCACAGTTCTAAATTTCGACCCAATCAGACTACATTTCTTTCAGGAACTACTTTGAAGTCTTAACCCAAATAAATTCTTCTTGTCTCTATCATGTTCTTCAGAATGAATGTGATCATGTTATATTTCTCTCCATCCATTACTGATATGATTTTTTTTTAACACAATCAGGATATATGAATGAAAGTCTGAGATATAAGACATCTAGTGAATTTAACTTTCTTAATCAATGACGGTGTTAATTTACAGGTTGTTGATTAGACTGTCATTGACCAGTCAACTATTGGCCTAGATACAAGTTCTGATTGAACAATTTGTCATTGGCTTAGCCACAAGCCTTTGGCAAAAATGCAAGACACACCATTTTTGTTAGTAGATAGTTGAACATTATTCATATATAAAATCAAAAGCAGTACAACATTTGATATTGGAGAAGTCAGTAATTGTACCCTGACTCCTTTTCACATGTTTTATCATAGATTTTGGTATTCTTCATACTTAAATGAACTACACACCTTATGGATTTTCTTAAAATAAAAATTACTTCTTCCAGCAGAATAAACGTGGAGGTTATTCTGAAAATATAAATCTTTCCAACTGGTATTCCTTTCATATATGTGGACTGAGTACCCTTCCCCATGGTTTTGAATATCATTTATAATGATATTCAAAATGATGTTCACATGATAATGCATTCAATATAGATGTCATTTAGTATATTCTAATAAAATACTTTCTGTGTTGCACACATTTGAGGGGATGCAAACATTATTTTCTTACTCTTGCTGGAACTGAAAATTTGATGATTTATTTGCACGGGATGATATTCTTGTCTTTATGTTTTCTTCTTCTTCTTCTTTTAATAAAATTATTATAGATAATGGAGAGAAACATATAAAGTCTTTCCATTGAGATTCAGTATTCGAAGAAAATAGCCAAACCTGAGTAGCTTTCCATGAAATTTCATTCTTCCTGGAAAATCTTTCATTTACTACAAAGTCCGCTTAAATTATTAGTTTTTGTTTGAGAGCTATTTTTAAATTAATATATAAATAATAGCCCATTTCTGTTACACATGACACTATAAAAGGTGTTTGATTATGATTTGATTTTACTTTATTAATTAATTCCCTAGTAAAGAGCTTCCAAATGATGGCATTTTTCCATGGCATGATAAACCTACATAATAGACCATCATTCTAGCAGGCAATGGCAGCAAGCTTTGCTATGCTCACTGGCTTTCTACTATTAAGAATTTTAATTTAACTATAAATAATAACGACAACACATATATGGAGAAGAATCAAATTAGAATTCTACATCAAAATAAAAACAGCAGAACAATCATGGAATATCATTGAGTATAATCATTAAGCAGGAATTGATCTGAGAAAATTATGCCTCCAAGATTAGAAATATCTGAACTGGATGTAATTACATTTATTAAGGACTACAGAAACAGTTCATATGTGAAAATCGAAATGAAACAAGCAGGCAATACTAGTGGTGCTCTGGTACACAGAAAGTGCACACTATTTTCCATTAATAGCATTCTCATAGTTTATTACTCTTTCCTAATAAAATGGAATATATAACAATGCCACATATTACTTAGAATCAAAATCAAAGTTGCAGGCTTAAAGTTATCATTGATTTTTTATTTTGTGGCAAACTTCTTAAGTTCACCTATACATTCAGACGTATAAACATTCTGTTTATTTAAAGTGAAGAAGGCAATGAGGAAGAAAAAAAAGCCAAGGAAGTACTGTGTTCATTCATGTTGCACATGCTATCCATTGCAAACAGCTAATATACAGATGTACATTTTACTCCAGTTAGTAATCTTTATATGTAGAAAGAACTTCGGCTACTCAGATTCTAGACTGATTCTGAACTTTCTATTTGAAACGTCAATTTTTAAATTGGTGGAGGAAGAAGTGATAGTATTGGTGTATGTGCAGCAGAAATACACCTTTTATTTAAAAAATAGTTTTTGACACTTCTTTGGCAGCACAGCTGTATTTTCTCTGTGTGTATGAACTGTTTTCTTTCCCTGGGAATTACTTCCAAAGAGAACCACTTCAAACAAACTATAGAAAAACATTAGTTCTTGTGTCTGCCTGATTCTTTCGGCTCAGAAACCCCATGTTCTCCTGATAAAGCCAACACTTTCGTAGTTTCATGTCTATTCATCTGCATGACCCTTGAGGAACGCTGATCTTGAGGAGAAAAGATCTAATCTATATTCAAATACCCTGTTTCCTTCTGTTTATTTTCTACAAGAACCTGACAGAACAGTATAAAAATACATAGCTGGATTGTTTGAGCATCTGTGCAAAAGGTTCCATGTTTGCTTCCTGGCTCCGCTTCTGTGTTGCTCTTCAACAATTCATTTTATATGTAAGATGGTCTACCACCAACTTTAAGCATTATTACCTGATTTTAAAACATACTGCAAAACTACTTTTCCCTCTAGTTTCCATGAGGGCTTAGGAAGTATTAAAAACTCAAACTCTAGATAGCCTAAGATGCACAGATGAAACTAAAAATGTTGTGTATTTTTGGCACAACTGACTTGCTCAAGATTAATGAGGGAGAAGATGTTAGATGTAGTAGACTGTCTTAAGAAAGATGTCATAGTCTGAGATCCTGTGATTCTGAGATCCTGAGACATCTGTTCATCATTAACCATTGCTTTTCACACATGATATTTTACTTAGACTGAAGCAGGAGGCAGAGAGTAATTTATATCCTGCAGTCAGTGAGAAAAAGTCTGGAAAAATTATAAGTGATCATGAATGGAAGTCTCAAGCAGGTTCAGCCTCGGGGTAAGGTCAGTGAGGAAACAGATTTAAAAGAAAATCGCACCCTAGTGATTTTCCTGGTTTACAATAAGGAGTTTCTACCTAAGCTCATCAGAGTTAAGGTACATTTTCCACCGAATGTAAGACTGTATATATGAGATATTGTAATATAAACATTAACCTTTGAGGTTTTATTTGCTGTTATTTTTTAGGATTGGCTCTATAGTATTTTCTGAAGAAAAGGTATAGAATTACTTCATTCAGTTGGAAGTCGGCATTGTGAAATTTTAGATTAATAGCTGTCAAACAGTCAAATATCACAGCAAGAGTTTTCCTGAGTACTTCATGAATTTTCCCAAAGATTAAAATGTCATCACTATCATTAGGGACATTGGGAATTTACTGAATTACTCTGTGGATTATACTTTGAAAATTTTCAACGACTGAGAATATTTCAAGCATTCATCTCTTCTATTCAGTATTTCCAGTCTTAAATATTTTGCTTCCTGAACTCAGGTTAATAACACTGGAAAGGCCAGTAGCTTAGAAGAATTCCATTTTGATATTCGATTTTAAGATTTAGCCCCTTGTATTCATAACTATGTTTTTCCTAGTCTTTAAGAAGCTTTCTGAATCCATACAAAGTTCAAGAAAGTGTATGATACTACTGGATACTTATGTAGAAGGATTAAACAGATTGAATGGCCAAATAAACTGTTGGGATAAAAGAATATTTTTAATTTATTTATTTATTTATTTAGTAAATTAAAAGTGTTCAACAATTATAGAAAGGTTTAAAAAGAGAGTGGAGAAGTCCAGCTCAAGAGTTAACTTCAATAATTTTACTTTCAACACAGGGACTGTTCCTAAATCAGGAATGAGTAATGTGGACTGTTAAAAATAAATGCAGAATTGATAAAAAGGTTGAAGGACAGGAGGCTACCTAGTAATACAGAAGTGAGATCTGCAAACAAGTTTGATGATACAGTAACAAAAAGGCATATATATATATATATATTTATTTATTTATTATTTTGTAATCATTTTCTTCTAATCTGTGTTTAAACTCACTACATTACTTTCATATTTCATAACGTGTCTTCATTCTGCATTTCCATTCCTCAGTGTAAAAAAAATTTTTACAAGATTAAGAACTTGCAAAACTTGTGGTTTGGTTTTTCTTTTTTTTTTTTTTTTTTTTTTTTCCAGGTAAATATAAGTAGACTGTAGTAGTCCATAAGAAGCTATTAAGATCCAGCACGGAATCATAGAATCATAGAATATTTAAGTTGGAAGGGACTCTAACAGACCTTCTAGTCCAACTCCTCTGCAATGCAAAGATATCTACAGCTAGATCAGGTTGCTCAAAGCCTCATCCCGGCTGACCTTTCATGTTTCCAGGGATGGACATCCACCATGTGCCAGTGTCTCACTACTTTTGTGGTAAAAAGCTTCTTCCTTATGTCATTCTACGTCTCCCCTCTTTTAGTTTGAAGCTGTTTCCCTTTGTCCTACCACAACAGACCCCATTAAAGATTTGTCCGCTTTTTTCTTACAGCCCTATCTTAGATACTGAAAGGCTGCTATAAGGTCCCCAGGAGCCTTCTCTTCTCCAGGATGAACAGCCCCAGCTTTCTCAGCCTGTCCTCATCGGAGAAGTGTTCTATCCCTTGGATTATTTTTGAGGGTGTCCTCTGGACACATTCTAACAGGTCCATATCTCTCCTGCGCTGAAGACTCCACATTTGGATGCAATGCTCCAGATGAGGTCTCACCAGCACAAAGTATATTGGCAGGATCACCTCCCTTGATCTGCTGAAAACAATTTTTTTTTAATGCAGTCCAGGATATGGTCAGCTTTGGGGTGGGCTGCAAGTGCATACTGTTGGCTCATGTCCATCCTGCCATCCACCAGTATGCCTAAGTCCTTTTCAGCACGTGGCTGTGCTCCATCCTTACAATGCTCATCTTGTATTGATAGCAGGGGTTGCCATGACCCAAGCACAACACCTTCCACTTGGATGTGTGGAACCTCATGAGGTTCACTTGGACCCACTGCTCAAGCCTGTCTATGTCTCTCTGTACGTCATCCCGTCCCTCAGACATGTTAACCATATTACACAGTTTGGCATCATCCACAAACATGGTGAGGGTGCACTTGATTCTACTGTTGATGTCACTGATTAAGATATTAACATCACTGCTCCCAGTACTGACCCCTGAGGGACACCAGTTGCCACCGATCTCTGTTGGACTTTGAGCCATTGACCATCTCTCTCTGAGTATGACCTTGTAACCATTAAACTGTCGTATAACTGTATGATCCTTGTCCTTTAAACCATCCACTCATCAAATCCATATTTTTCCAGTTTGGAGAGAAGGATGTTATGGGGGACCGTGTGAAAGGATAGATGACATCAGTGGCTGTTCCCTGGTCCACTAATGCAGTTAGACCATCATAAAATCTTCCTTAAGACTGTTTAGCTTTAATGTAATTAACATCATTTAATGTCTCATTGGGGCAAGATCCTTGTTTTTTTCAAAGTCTAATGTAAAAATGTCTATCTGCAGTGACAATTCAGGAATTCAATGGAATTCCATCTAATTTCCTGTATGTTGCTGGAAATATTTTTTATAATTTTAATTTTAAAGCAATCTGGGATAGTCTCATGAGGATAGAATATTTCATGGCTTCATGAAGGAGTAACAAATCTGTTCCTTCTTTTCTGGTCAATTATCTTGGTTGTGATTCTGATGTTTCAAAAGTACTTCACCATTTAATCCAATTATACTAAGCGTGATTATTAAGATGAGTGCCTCAGACTTCAAAAGATGTGCAATGAACCAACTTGTGCCAAAATCAATTAATTTTTCTACATCCAAAATGGTCAGGGATGCAAACAGTTTTCTGCTTTGAATTAAAATCATTTTTTCACTGTTACATTATTCCTAGTTTGTATTGACTTTAGGTTCAAAACTTCAATTCAAATATTCTTTTAATCTATAGACAGCATAGAGGTTTCACTAGCTTCAGAACTTCCCCAAAGGAATCATGTTGGGGAATGGCTGCAAGAGCAGGCCGGCCATGAGAATATGTACGAGCATAGCTGGTGCAGCAGCACAGAGTGCATACCCATGAGAAAATACTAGGAGTTAGATAGGAGTCACAACATCCTTGGGGCAGCGTGTAAACAGCTGTGTTCTGTGGTTGTGGGGGGGTGCTGACAAGTAAACTGGCTTAGCAGCTGACTGAGCGCTAGTTAAGGCTGAGCAGCCCACCTAGCAGCCAACGCTGTGCACCAATAGTAAGTGAATACATGTGTATTGGAAACCTATATAAATCCTATATGAGCAACAATAAAATGAAGCTTGATCACTCATATTGAGTATTGTCGTGCTTCCCCGCTTGAGAACAATCTAATTAGGACACTATCCGCGGCAGGCTCATCCAGAGCTTATTGAAACATTATCAGCAACTTAATTTGTCTTGATATTATTGAATTATCTTTTCTTTCATCCTTTGAGTCCATTTTTTTTTAATGCTTATATTCAAATTCAAAATTTCCCAAACTAAGTGTAGTCTTCTTGCAACTGGAATTCTTTGAATTTTTGTGAAAGGAAAAACACCTCTGATGGCTTGCTTACTCCTTCCCCTCAATAGGACATGGGAAGAAAAGAGAAGAAGTAGTAATGAGAATATTTCTGTGTCAAGACTGCGTATTAATTACCACTGAAGCCAAAATAGGCTCTGTCTGGGGAAGATTAAATTAATTTATTGACATTTAAAATAAATATGTACTTACTGATTTGGGTAGTGGGAAACAAAAAGACAAATATTAAAGCAGCATTTTTCCTTGTCCTTCCCCGATATCAACTTCACACCCTGACTCCAGCCTCCTCTTTGCCACCTGTGTGGTGCAGGGGGCCAAGATGCTACAGTCAGCAAGTAGTAGGTTCTCTCTGCTGCTCCTTCCTCCTTCCTTCCCACTTATCTCTTTTGCTCTGTTATGGGCTCTTCAAGGCAGCAGAGCCTTTGAGAACAGCCATTTCCTCAGAGTGCACAAACCAGGTTCCTCGTAGATCTGCTTCAACCAGAACAGAGGTCTCTGTCACACCTCTATCCTGGGCTAATTCCAAATGCAGCATCAGAGTAGAGATGGTCTGAAGTTCAAGAGTTGAACTGGTCTGTGCATGGCAGGGCCATGGACATGGCTGTTCAGCACCAGCTTCTCTGCTCTCTGTGGTGCTATACTTCTTGCTAGTGCACACAAAAATACACTTGCAAAATAAACAAACACTTTGGAATGGCAGTGAGCTGAATGTTTAGTCCAGCATCTGTCACATGGCTCAAAGTATTATGACCAGTATTATGTGATATCTGTTTGCTGGACTAAATAAATGAGTTCATAAGTATCAATCTAAGGCCTAGAGAGACAGAAGACACATGACAAAAAGAAGAAAGAAAAGCAAGTGCGTTTGACACAGTAATTACCCCTATGATAGCTCTTTCTAGGCAAGGAAAATTGGTGATGACAACGTAGAGAAATTTGCCTCTCTAGCACTGTTTCCTGAATAAAATTTCCCACATCTGTCAATCAGACCATTTTACACTCACACTAAATTAGTACCATTTATTTTAACAGTGTCTTTTTTACAGAGCTGAAAGGTGAACTATGTATTAATTCAACATTGAGAATATTCTGTTGTGTTTCACAGTTCTATTCCTGTGTAACCTTTATTATTTCTTAACTAAAAGTCTTACACTTCGTCAGCTCCATTTTGTCATCATGGTCCAGTTATGGAGGACATAGCCCAAGAACTGCTTTTTTGCTCTTTCAACATTACATTTACAGGTGAATGAAAATTTCTCTTTGATCATATATTTTCCCTTTCATTTTACCATGTAATAGTAAGGTGTTATCTGTTGTCTGCTCCATGTAACATTTATTACACTTGTGTATTTTGTTTAACTAAACTAGCAAATGCCTTTTAAAATTACTCTTGTGCCTCCTTCCTACACTCTCAGTGAAGTTCTTTGTGGCTTGCTGGTGCATGGGATCTGATCTTACACAGACTGTTAATACTACAGGTAGTTTTATAAGGAGTCTCCATCAACTTCAAGCTGAGCATTTCAAAGCTAATTTTAAGGCAAGTACCTTTCAATCTTACAATAGAAACTGCAAAATGCAGTATGCTAAAACAGAATACACCAGGAACTGGCCACAGAGACCAGGGATTACATCTAATACCCATCCATTATGAGGGCTTAAATATTCTCACAGAAACAGAGAAGATTTAGATTTCTTGTTCCAAATAATTATTTTATCCAATAAAAATCATGGTCACTGCCTGAGACAAGAGCTGTACATCATATTTCATCACTCAGTTTCTTGAGCTCTTGTATAAAGACTTGTACTGTTTAAGAAGCAATAAGAAGTTATTTAGAAATTTCTTACAAGAAACAACATAATGCTCATTTTCTTTTCCTGCCTGCCCCATATAAAGTGTTCTATATTTGACACAAAACCATGAAAGATTGCGAGGCTCCTGTATAACAAGTAAGCATCTCTCAGAATTACTTACAACATACCACGAAGGATACTCTGAAAAGTATGTGGATTCAGTCTATCCGCAGAGTTGGAAAGCTTATGTTTCCTCAAGTTCAGAAAGGAACAGCTTGGGGGGGAAAAAAAAACAAACACAATTAGGATTATCACAAATTAGCAACCTTGGACGTGATTTTACAATTTGTTCAGGTCTACTGTAATTTTATTTGTTACTTGCATTTCATGAGGATTCAATGCCAGGTTCATATCTTTAGCCCACTCAGCTTGCCTCAAGTGCCTGGTGGAAACCATGGTTGCATTTGCTTTTCAGATGCACTGAGAGTTTGAAACTGTGGTGGTGTTACCCACCTACCCGTTAGTGAAGGTTAAGAAAGGACATCCACCCATCAAAAGCAGTCAGTAGGATGCTTCAATTCTCCCTCTGCTCCCCCCGAGACAAGAAGTAGCTACAGGAGTTCCCCTGTACTCAACCCAACACACAGAGTGAGACTGGAGATAGGATATAGCTGGGAATTGCAGACGTCTGCTGGCAAAAGTCTCAGCATAGCAGATGAACACGAGGAGTGAAGCAAGTTACTGTCTCTGTGAGAGGAGGCATATCACCTTTTACAGCTGTTTGAAAACCTGTAGGCAGCCAAGAGGATGGCTGTTTGCACTGCCTGGACAGGGAATTGTGTTGGTTTCTGTGAATGCATGAAGGATGGAGCAGCCTTGTAGGAAGAGGGGCAAGGACTACACTACCATTGTCAGGAGGAAGGACTTCCTCACCACCAGATGTAAGACTGATCATTTTGGACTTATACAACAACCTGCTGGTTACTGTATTATTATTGTACTATTATTACTGTATAATCTTCAAATTTGATAATGTGAGACCTCTGTAAAAAATGAAAGAAATAAATGAGTCTTTGCTAGCGAGCAAGTTGCTTTGGTCAGCTTCTTTGTAGAAGTAAGTTTTCAACATTAGCAACTGGATACTTCCCATTAGCATGACTTAGTGCAGCTGTGAAATGCTGCCAGATTTTTGTAATGCAATTATGATGTGATGGTATTGCATACAATAAACCAGAGCTGCCACTGTAAACTCTCATTTACAACAGTTCTCTTTTTAAAAGCTGATGAAGAACATCAGGCAATTCTGTAGTACAAGGTAGATCTGGGAAAGCTCGAAGAGTCCCATGAGAATAAATAAAAAAAATTGCTATAGGAGAACTCTTATCAAGTTACAGGCCTGTTGCATTTCTGTGTCAATGCTTGTTTCCTAGAGAAACATGCCAAAACATTATTCTCTCTGCCATTAAATATACATCAATTCCCAATATTCACAAACCAGATGGCAGAAACTTACTGTAGTGTCTTCCTGACTATTCAGAAAAAGATATTTTGCAAAAGTCAAGTGTAAAATCCATCTCTATGTTCAGAAATATTGTTTGTTGATATAAATAAAACAAAATTTCTATTAATCTAATTTTCTAAGCAATGAAGAAAAAGCAGAGAGGAAGTCTTATACATAGTGTCTTTTTATATAGCATCTGGGAGACTGTAGAATGTCTATGTTAACCAATTGCTTAAAAAAGAACTTGTGTGATTTCCAGTAACAATCCAGCCAGAATCCCAGAAAGGTTCCTTAAGACTCCTGAAACATAGGAATCCACAAAACCTTTACAATACATGTAACTTCAAGATCTCATACAATGACTCATCTATGCAGTGCTAACATTTAAACATATGTATTTATTTCCCACCCACTAGTATAATGATGAAAGCTATATTAATTTTTCTCTTGTAGCTCATTTAAGGCTCTACTGTACTTCTTGGTCATATTATGGAAGCTTTGCTCAGGACAGACCCCTCCTGCTGCAAACAAATCTTTATCTGTAGTCAGATAAATGCAGCTTTAAATCTCTCATTCTTTTCTAACTCTTCCCTTGAAGATTGTGGCTCTGTCACCATTCACTTCACTACTAAATGCTGCTTGCGAAGTCAGATAAACTAATAAAAAAGATTGATTTTGATACAGATCTTCATGTAATAATCTTTGAGCTACTCTTATGTGTTAAGAGGTAGAGATGTGAAGAAACAATTGTCTTACACCGAAGCACTGCATCTTCCTACTTACATTTTGCTATTAGTTGATCTTATTGGAATTCTGTTCTCATTGAAGTATGAGCAGGATCACTTCTAGTGATGCTAAGGATTTAAAAATCTTAATTGATCCCATTAAATTTAAGAGCAAAATATAGGGACATCCAAAGTCTAAAATGGGATAGTTTATTTGTTTGCTAGGTCCAAGTTGTTCCTGGTGCACTTCTGTGTAGTCCTTAGTCCATGTTAGAAAGGCCAAAAACTTTTAGCTGAAAAGCACAATTGCTGTCTGTGATGGTTGCTACTGCATTTTGGGATCAAGCATATATAGTTGATCTGTTTTTCTGGTTTGCTGCCACCAGAAGATAAAGGTCCTTTTCCATCTCTCCCTTAAGGTTGCAGAGTCCTACCCAATTGTCTTTTCCACTTATGGACATCTATGTGAGCTACCTTAACTCACTAAGCAACTGGACTAGGATGTGTATAGAGTTCCGATATGTTACTGACCTGAACTTGTTGTGCAAGACCATTAAGCTCTCAAGATGGTAAAAAGAAGAAAGCAGAACAACCTGGCCAAGAACAGAAACTATTGCGATTATTTGGTAGAGGACAGGAGAAAATGGAGTTGAACCAAGCTCTTAAATTGGGTCAGGATTTTTCATAAGAGTTTGCAAAGAAGGCTCTTTGGTCTTTAATTCTGAGTAAGGTCTACTGAAGAACAGATAGATTCTGGCCTGTGAGCAGAACTGACATGCAGAAAAATAGGAGTTTGACAGGGAGTTATATCTATTGTTTCATCACCTTCACATGGTTATCGTTATTTCCATATTTGAAGTCCATGACTGTATAAATGATTTTAGGGCTTATTATTGTGATCACTTTCTTATTTCTACTTTAATTAGCTCTAGTTCGCTTGGTTGCATTTTAGCGAAATTTTACTATAATTATTTCTTGCAATCTGGCATCTTCTCAACACCCCAGATGCAGAGTTGCCAGAGACTCAAACTTGACAGAAAATCTGTGAGTTAATTTTGTCTATGGGAGATCCTAAGTTACCATGGTGATGGTGAAACTCTTGGCCCTCAATATGTTAAAAAAAAAGTCTCAGGAAAATAAGGAAAATGGTACATGTCCAAGGCATTGTCTTGTTTCAATGCCTTCCCTTAGAACATAGCAGGAAATACTATGAAAAGTGTTTAATAAAAACCTTTCTTAGTTTCAGTATTTAAGAATTGCAACAGTACAGAAAAAATCAAGTGTCCTTTGGATGCTCAGAAACTGTATTTCTCTATCCAAAGCTGATGCAAGTAAATCTCAGAAGAAATGAACTTCAGAATATTTCACTGCAAGCTCCTGGTTTATTGATATAATCCTCTGAAAGTCTAGTGTACAGAAGTTTGATTAGAAGATACAGACATTATTATTTCTTTTTTAGAGTCCTTTTTTTTCTTTTCTAAAATTTGATTTTCAAAGGATGTGTCTGGTAATAGAAATTGCCTTTGGATTTGTGCTCATGAAAGTAAAAGAAGAGGGGCTATGTTGCATGTACACTGAAATTCCAGCCAAATTTGTAATTGAAAAATTGTAATTGAACATTTAGATGTGCCAAAGAATGAATAATATTGAATATAAATCTGGATTTGAACGAATAATCTTTTTTTTAGCATTTAGAGACAACTTTATTTCCCTAATTTTACTTACTATGTAGAAGGGCAAATGTAAAATCTGAACAGTTGCCTTATAAGAATAAGGAAGCTGAGCAAATGACTTGAAAAACTGTGGTGATTTTTGTGATTTTTTTTTTTTTTTCCTAATCCGACATATGACAATGCAAGTACACAGTGGAAGATAGTCTAGAGATGTTCAATTTAAAGTTTTGGGGAGGGTATCTATCAGGTACATGTAAGATAAACTATGGAGTTATATTAATGAGATACAGGGCTGTGTAGGTTTTGAGGACTTGACCATTAAAATCCATATCAAGACTATATTCCTTATGGCTGCTATCTGAAGCCTTCACAGGGAGTCGGTTCATAGTTCAACAAGCAGTTCTGCCTTATTCTGAGTCTTTCTAACCACAGATTTGTTCAGTGCCCACCTTTGTGAGAAGGCACAGATCCTTTAGCCCTCTCCCCTAATGAATGAGCGCTGATTGACAGACACCTCTGGTAAGGCTGGAAATGGCATGGAACTTATTTTCTTCTTTGGAACAATATATTACTTCTCTCAGATGAATTTGTATGTAAGAACAACTTTAACACAGAGTGTTTGAAAAAAGACATCTAGGTAGTCTGCCTATATTTAGCTGTGTGTAGAATTAATATTTAGGTAAAGAAAACACATCAGTTCCACTACTTGTTAATTGTATGGGAAGACCTGTACATTTTGCCATGGTTAAAGTTAAACTCAGTTTAGATTTTCTCTTGGGCAAAAAACACAGTATGTGTGTCAGCTTACAAACAGTTCTTTTCTGTGTGATGATTTGGGAAACATTCTTTACCCCAGGAATCTCTCTCCAGATCCATAGCCATAATCTATTCTTAAAAATACAGAACAGTAATCTATCATCTCTTTCACATGCAACTTACTGTTGCTTGCTTATCTAAGCAGACTTCAAATTAGAAAATGCACCTGATTTTTCCAATTTCCCTGTCACCATTTCTTAAATGTATATTTAGTACTTGGGGAACTTCCTGTCTTCAAATGATTCATAAAACAGTATATACTCAACCTTGAGAAACTTTATTTCAGACTGCAAATATAGTACAATGATTACAAAGGCAAATACAAATAGTTAGTAGAAATCAATAGGCTAAATGCTGTTTTCACATCTAAGTCTGTCAACTCAGAATACATCCTTTGAAATCAATATATGTATTCTGTATTTACTTCTTCTTCCATGTCTAGTCTGACGCAAAGATCTTGTCTGGGGATTTCTTACAGTTTATTTGTTTTATCACTTACCATATATATAGTACCAGGTATCCCTTTATAAACATTCAGACAAAAAATCAAAATAGATGCATCAACTCATCTAGATACTTTAGAGTGAATCTATCAGCAAGTACTCTACAGTAATAGATTGAGTGGGAAACGAACTACATCAATTCAGAAATAATTATATCCCCAACAATTTTTTAATACCAATTTTTAAATGCAATTAAATATTGATAGAATCATGATAAAACCAGAAGAACTGAAAAAAAGTCTGTTTTGATTGAACATGATGCAGATAAATACTTGGAAGTTAAAATCACGTGTCATATTTTCATACTTGAGTAGAAGAGCTGTAAGAGAAGTCTAGTTGCTGCAGGAACTTGTTTGAATTACTGATCCTTTGACATGGTACTGGCTGGTTCGGCCTGGTGGGTGTCTCGTTTGGACTGGGAGACGTCTTGTTGAGATTGAAGACTGTTGAGTTTGGATTGAAGGGAGTCCCTCTCAGATTGGAGGACCTCTCTCTCTCCCTGCAATCTAAACTCGACAGTCTCCAATTTCAACGTGACACCCCCCAGTCCGAACGGGAAATCTTTCAATCCAAGAGAAATGCCCTCCAATCTGAGAGAGACTCCTTTCAATTCAAACTTGACAGTCTTCAATCTCAACGAGATCTGCCAGTCCGAATGAGATACCCACTGGGTTGAACCAGCCTATAATCCATTGCCACCCTCTCAGTTAATATTGGAACAATACTGCATCACTGAATTAGGCAGGATGCCATGGATTTTTCATTTGTCATCATTCAGCGAGGTTTCTGAAAATATCACTGATTTGTCTTCTACTGTTTTTTTTCTCAACAGACAAGTGTGTTAACATCCATTCCAACCCATTCTATGAATCTATAGATTCATAGCAAAGCGAAGCAATGACTTTATAAAACCACATTAGAAAAAAAAAAAAAAAAAAAAAAAAAAAGACTTTTAAAAACCCTAGCATTATCATGATTTGGAACTGGAATCTGAAGTTAGAGGCCATGGCTGGCTTCTGTCTACAATCCACCTTTAGCTATCCCTGTAAAAATCTACTCCAGCTTGTTACACCTTTGGGAAATCACTGCTTGCACACATTCAATACTGATTTGTTATGTTTTTTACTGGCTATATTTTCCCGAAGGATACCATCTGCACTGGCAAGATTCCAGACAGGACTGAGAGTGACATTCCCTGTGGTTTCTAAGATGTTTCAGGCCATGCCTAGTCCACTGAAAACTGAGTCTGTTGCTTCAGTACTCTCAGTGACATCCTATGAAAAAGTCAAGAAGAATGTAGTAAGAAACTTGCCAAATTCAAATGCAGAGAAAATAAAGTCTAGCAGTCATATCAGAATATTCAGGGTAAAGCAGAGGTAGGCAGAGAAATGGCAGCCTTGCATGGAAAGAACAGTAGTTCTTAAGCGATGATGGGAGAAGACTGTGGGCCTGTGAGCCTAAGGATGGTGGGAGAAGTCTGAGTGATGATGACAGTGAGACATGGAAAAGGTCTCAGAGAAGAAGTCTAGGACAGGAGGCTACAGCATGTGTGTGGAAAGGAAGAACAGGAAAGAAACTGAACGAGGAAACAGAGCTGGAGACTTCATATGACTTACTGAAACAAACTTATTGTATGACCTCAAGGTTATGTTACTTCCACAGACTGAATCAGTTCCTGCTATTTTAATGAAGTCTAGACTGGAGGGAAAAACATAAGTACCAGCTCCAATCTTAGCCTCTTTGTTTCTGATCTTGGCACTTAAATCCCATCGGGGTATCTGTCCCATCATTTAGACAATTCTGCCTTTCTTCCCTCAGGACCTCCTCTCAGAAGTCAATCTACCTCTTTCCTGGCCTTAAGTGATTCATCCTGCCCAGGAATTTTTCTCATTTTGTCCATAAATCTCCCAGCAGACCTTGTTCCAAGTCAGATGTTTCTTTTGTCTTATAGCCTTTACACTCATTCTGTTTATCTCTAACACTGGCACAGGCAATGCTTCAGCATCTGACTCCCTCAAGACAGCCTTGTATTTAAACCTGTCTGTTTTGCTGTTGATCAAATGAATCAATGGCATATACACAAACAAAAGAAAAATATCAGAAAGTGAGCACTAGAAAATGCTCCTGAATTCTTCTTAAAGGCAACTGAAAGAAAAATAATACTGCTCTTTCAAAGGTGGATGAAGCCACTGTAAGTGTTTAGTTAGAAAGTTTTCTAAAGTAGTGTCCAATATGCAACTCCTACTGACCATAAGTTCTGAGTCAATTAGTGTATCCCCTTACGAAAGACATCCAGATGCACAAAAACCCTAGTGTGCAACAGCAAACTAGTTTACTACTACTATTATTGTATGAGAAAAGAGAAAATATGTAGTGAAGGAGGTAAAAATTCTAGACAGGCTATGTCTGGTGTTAAAGAAATTAGGCAAGGAATATAAATAGCAAGAGAAAAATGTGAATACATGTGAGCATGACTGTGAGCAAAACCTCTTTTCTACTGGTGATATTATTCTTTCTTCGCTCAGCGGTGTGGAAATCAGATATATATTTGGTGTACATGCTTGACACTCCATATATGATTCTCCATATATGAAACAAAGTGCATTCCTACCTTCTGTTGCCAACCGCTCCCTGCCTGTATTGTTTGAGAAAATTTTAATAGCAAACTTAGAAAACATTTCTATCAACTACAGAGAGATAAATAGAAAATCACTAATAAACTTGCAAAAAATATAGGGATTGATGTCATGGGAAAAAAAAGATTGCAGGAGCTACTTCACTTGGCAAATGGGCAACCCTCAACCTAAATGTTTCATTCTGTGTCACTGAGCACCAGACAACAAACTGAAAAATAAAGAATACAAGTCTGGAGAATGGGGTGATTTGTCCTGAGTGGCAGTGACTCTGAAAGGAATTTAGGGGTTAGAGTAGATATATGACTCTACAGAATTTTTATGTTGTGCTATGGGAAAAGGGTTAATGCCATCCATAGATATATAAACACAGGAGTAGAAGGAGGTGAGTTTACCTCTTTGTGATTGTTATTTCAATGTTCTATACTGTTCTGGTCTCCATATTTTTAAAGGATGTTGGTGAGACTGCTAAAAAGAGCCATAAAAATGATTTAATGGCTGGAGACTTAATGACTTAGAGTGATAAATTTAAAGCACTCATTTTGTTAAGCTTATAAAAAGAAAGATTGAAAGGTGATTTGATAATGGTTTGTAGCCACATGCATAAGGAAAACCAGCAGGGAACAAAGGACGCTTTAATCTACTGGGGAAAAAATAAGAAATACAGAAATAATCTATGACTAAAAGCTGGACCAAGTAATTAAAAATATGGCACATATTTTAACATTTTACCTGGAAAGGGTAGAAATTCAATGACACTAGCAGGAAAGGGGTGGAACATTCACCTCCTGCTGACTTAAGATCAAGACTGCAGTCACCCTTAGAAGTTGGCTATAATGGAAGAAAATATTTCTAGCATATTAATTCTTTAATGTAAGGAGAAAAATAAGAAAATATATATATATTGAGGATTATGCTTGTCTAAAGATGTGAATTCCATCAACTTCTAATAAATACATATATTTTTGACAAATCAGCATAGCACGGTCCAGAGATGGCTGCATTACTTAATTGCTTGCTTGGCTCAGGATCATGGGTCTCGACTGAGAGGGACAAGTAGAGGGTATAATAATAATATTCAAAGCAACTGACTAGAGCACGAACTTAAATCTGCAGGAAAAAGTGGAAAAGGCTTGTGATTTGTACTGACGGGCTGAGAGAATATTCCTTTCCGGATCTTTTGGAATGAAGGAACAAGGAATTAAAATGTTAGGAAAAAAAATCTCAACAGAAATCTCCTTAATCTTCAAATATAATACAGATGTTTTAGTCTGCATCTGATTTTTCTTTGTCTGTTTGCTTGTTTTGATCTTTTCCTTTTTCATTCCCTCCTCCCCTACTTTTATGAGTATTCCTTTACATCCCATGCAAGAAGGCCAAGCGGGAATTGCTCTCTGACCAGGGTTTGCTCTTTTTACTTCTCCCACCTCTCAGGCTGTCCGTATCCACTGACCAAACTTCACCTTACTGTTGAGACAGGAAGAGACCTTGCTCCTCATTATTCTCCTTTAAGAGTGAGCAAATAATTCATAATGAATTGCTGATTTGGTTAATTTCACCTCCCTCCTCTCTGTTTGTAAGTTATTTATGACTTTCGTAAATATACTTGCTGAATAATGCCTATTAACAATTCCAGTCTGCATCTCATTTCAGAACACTTCACTGCAACTCTTCAATATGTGACATTTGATCTGTGTTATATAGTTTAAAGTAAGCATTTCTGATATACCTTTCCATCAGACGACTAAATTCCAGGGATTCAACATTCTTAATGGCTAGGTATAGTTTATCAAAGAAAAGCAAGACTCCTTCTTTTATCACACGCACTGTGTGATCTTCAACAGCTATCTTCACCTTTCTCTGACATAAATGTAAATTAGAGACAGTGTTTTCCTGCTAACCTTTCAAGCCTGTAATTCTGTAATAAAGTAACATCCTACTTATAAACAGCATGTTAAAGGAGGATTTTCTTGTCTGAAAAATAACACCAGCTCTTTTTTTTTTTTTTTTTTCTTGACCATCTGAGTTCCTCCACCTTCCTGATTTTTCCTTGCATCTTCAATCTCTTCCTTACCTGCCACTCAAGGCGGTGCTTCTTCCTTGCATATTCTTTTACTATGGTCATGACTGTTTTCTAATGCAAGGTAACAACTTTAGCAAGGGGTAGAATCTAAACAAAGCTTGTGAAATCCTGTTTATAACAATTCTCCAACTAGAAAAAGAACAGGTTTAATTGTTTCTGTAGCTTGGGCAAGATTTTACTTTATGAAGGGTTCTGTGTAATGCGTTTGTAATGGACACCGCATCGCTAACTGTGCTGCATTGATACTCAGGGTAACTGTTAGTATAGGTAATGTGGGCTATATTAACTTGTCTCATGAATCTGCTAAATAGACAACCACTGGGTTCTTTTGCTGCTCTTCAGTCTACAAGGAGGTGGTTAGCTTGGAAAAAAAAGCACAGCAAGATTTCTTCACATAGGTTTGTCTTTGTTCATTAGAATAACCACATGGTCTGTTCCTGCCATAATTCTTCATAACTTCATAAGTGCTAGTTGTCAGTGATTTCCCTCTTGCAGACTTGTGTTTCTTTATGACAACACCTACTGAAAATGAAAGAATGAGGAGTCTCCAGGCGGTATACATTTTTTGTATAGAGATGCAAGAAAACAAGAAAATTAATTGCTTATTCATTGGTACTAAAAATCTAGATTATAAGCATGAAAAACTAGAAATTCACCATGTAGAGAATTCTAGAGAATTTATAGAGTAGTCAAATTTACTCTGGTGAAAGTCAGTGAGAAGGGTTGCATGGTTGAAGTGCAAGAAAGAAAAACACTTCTAAAATAAGCGGCCACAGTGTTTTTTAGGAAGGACAAAGCAGAGAGAATGGCTTTTGCTGTCTAATTCAGAACCAGAAAGTCATGAACATGTATGTCAGTCAGTGTGCAGCCCAGTAAAGTAAAGGAATAGTATGGTGGCTTTTTGTCACCAATCAAACTAGCAACAAATATGAGCTACTGATTCAGGACTGAGTCTGTCCTGAACAAAATCAAATAATGCTGCAAATGAAACTTCAATAGGATGAGCATGAATTGTTATTTCAGATAATCTAAAATAGTTTCTTTACATAATGGTACTGAAAGAAAATTCACTATCTTCTTGGTGATCATAACAAGGACAGGGATGAATTGATCATTAAACAAAATGAAATTCAGCTGTTGCCTGACCCTGCCCAGTCACAGGCTGAAAACATTTTATAACATTCGCAGAGGCCTTGTTTCTAGGCTGTCAATTTTGACAACTGAATTATTTGAATTTTAAGAATCTTTCATATAAGGATCATGATGAAAAAGATAGAAAAGCAAGTGAAAATGGTGATTTTCTTTAAGATGACTGTCAATATGACTTGAAGCACATAGCAGTTAAAAAAGCAACCTTGAAAACTCACAGTAGTAATGTAGGGAGAAGGGAGACTACTACAGGAGCAAACTTACAGCCTGAAAGACCTGCATATATATAGTTAGTCAGGTATGAGCCATGACCATAAGAAATGTGTGACAGGATATTCACCTTTGGAAATGTAATCCATTTTTGGAAGTTTGGGGTATACATACGTTTCACTCAGATAGATGAGCACACTTTTATGTAAAGTCCGTACTTTGGAGTTTTAGGAGTAAACTTCATGATTTTTGAGCCTGTTCATTGGTATTGCTCAAGAGACATCATTTTGAAGGCTTCTTCTTTTCTACAAAGAGATGGATTGATTCTGATGGGTACTGGTCAAATGACAATTTGACCACACATTTCTTATATTTATTAAAGGCAGTGTTTGCATCTTGAGCTACCAGTAAGCTAGCGTAACATTTTATTTTCGGAAAATCTGTTAGTTTCTATTGGTCTTTTTTATCTTTAATAATCTAGATAATAACCTCTGCACTGTATTATAACCATATAATAAATTACTAGACCTTTTTTACAAGCTTTTTAGGGTACGTTGTGTATTAATTAATATTTTGGAACATGACAGATATAGCTGAACTCTTCCACTGAAGAGAAAATCTGCTGAAAGGAATGATCCTTCTAAATGTGCAATTTGAATACACTAGCACAATTTGAACACAAATGGCTCTTAATGTGATCTTAGCTGATAAAATATCATAGAATGCTAGAAATGCTTTCAATTTTCTCCTGGAGAACTTCCTCATTTGTTCCTCCTGCCTCTCTGTTGACTACAGAAGGCAGCCTAGACAAACTATCCTATAACTACATTTGAAAGATGCTTTCACTGTCTTTTTTTTTTTTTATGAAATCAGGGGAAAAAATGCAATGAGAATTGTTAAAAACATTACTAAGGTTGTAGGATGAAATACTTGGTATTATAAAATAAATATATTTAAAGTTTAAGCTGTTTTGACATAAATGGTATGATGAAATCAAAGCTGATGATAACACTTTTTTCCCTGTGGACTTATTTTTAATATAAAGTTCACATAAGGAGTAACAATTCAACAGGTATTTTACCACTGATATCTAACATGTGTGGTTAGGACTTATTCATTGTACTATGTCTAGACTTTTACTGAGATCAGAAATATTAATAACCTTGCAGATTTTTTTGTGTTGCTTATTGTTATAGTATATAAGTTCTTCATAAACCATACTATAATACTTTTTCACACCTGAAAAAGCAGTCAGCATTCAGAGATTAATATTAAAAGTATTTTTTTAATCTTAGAATCCCAAAATTATGCATGGAAGACCTTATGCTTTAGCAGGTTTTTTTTTATCTACAAAATCAGTTTCACTGTGCACAGGTATACTTCAACTATACAAGTACTTACATACCTCTGCTCTGTACCTTCCAGAATTCACCTCTCCATATCTGATTCAGCTCAGTTTAATGTCTCCAAGAAATAGTTGCGCTCTTACACTGCTCAGAAATGAAGTCACATGCAAATAGATGAGAATCAGCTTGCAGTGAAACTCTTCAGACAAAATTTATTAGTATCTGGTACATCAATCAATGGCTGTGCATAAAAGATATGTATCAGTCTAATGCTGCATCTTTCATAAAGTATAAAATTTATAGTGCCTATAATATCCTTATGCATAAACTTAAATATGAATTGCCAATGTTTGCAATTATCTAGAAAATGGCCTGCTCTTATAATTATTAAAGCAAATGTATAAACCCTGGATGACAGAAAACACAATTTTACTGCTATTAAAAGACAATTTAATGTATGAAATCACATTAGCATGCTCAAAAGATGGCTTTCAGTCACTCACATGAATATTTTAAACCTGTTCTAAGTGTCTAAGAAAGAGTATGAGTGATTTTCAGAGATAAACATTTATAAGTAGATTGCTTGTGCATGACAAGTAAAGCAAGAACATCTACCTGTTGTCCTGAGAAAACACCTACTGTACAAACTTCTTTTATATACCAAGGATTGAAATTACTTATATTAATCCAGTACATAAATTCTGTTTGAGATTAAATCTAATTTCAGAATCTCATTGTATTTGTTGTTTCTCTCCCACTTTTGGTATGGGGAGTTAGGGGGGGGAGGCGGGAAAGAGAAAGGTGAAGGAGAGAATGATTCATGGGACCTCTCATGCTCTGTAAGCAATGGGAAAAGACTGTGAGGTGAGATCTAACCAGTGACTAAGCTGGTACTCCAAATCCCATACTATTGGCCACTCGGAAAAGGGAATGAAAACACACTGCGTAAGCACTTGCCTGAAAAAGTCTAGGTTTATATGCCCCAGGTTTCCTCTGTAGATCTGATCTCTCTTCTATTGCCTTTCCCATAGCAGCAGGCATCTCCTTAAGTCTTTCTCAAGAAATAGAAATGTCCTTACATTTAATCCCCGAAGACAAGTTTAGAAAGCTTCCTTGACCTATTCTCTCCTTCCATTTGCCATTGTGGCAACAATTGGTACAGTAGCAAGTTTTCGACTTAGAATAATAGAATGGCTTGTATAGGAAGAGACATTAAAGATCCTCAAGCTCCAATGCCACTGCTGTGGACAGGGCTGTCACCCACCAGCTCAGGCTGCCCGGCACTCCATCCAACCCAGCCTTGAATATCTCCAGGGATGGAGCATCCATAGCTTCTCTGGGCAGCCTGTGCCAGTGCCTCACCACTCTATGAATAAAAACTTTCTTTCTAACACCTAACCTAAATCTGTCCTCTTTTAGTTTAAATCCATTCCTCTTTGTCCTATTACTACCAGACTGTTCTAAATATCACTCCCCCTTCTGCTTATAAGCTTCCTTCAAGTTCTGGAAGACTGCAAAGAGGTATCACTATAGCCTTCTCCTCTCCAAGCTAAACAAGCCCAGCGCCCTCAGCCTTTCTTCATAGGCTTCGTAGGAGAGGTGCTCCAGCCCTTTAATCCTCTGGATCCACTCCAACAGACATCACTCCTGATTTCTGCTTTATCGAGAAGTACTTCCAAGTCCAGAAATAATACCATCAGCCAAACTGATTTCCAATTGCATAAACACCATCCTGAATTTTGAGAATTAAATCAAAATAAGAGTCTATATTTTAATTGGAATGCTGCTTCTACAAAAGCGTCACATTTTCTTGGTACTAGAGAAACTAGAAATCGTATTTGTAGGAAAGTATCCAAAAGTATAAAAGAGTATAAAAACAGAGATATTCTATCATCTTTCTAAAATATTTTATACTCTGTGTATCTTGTGGCTATATAAATAGTTTGCTTTCATCATTATGGATAATTTAATGTCTGCTACAAATCAAGAGTCAGTAGTATTGTTGCTGTAGTTCTGACTACCTGATAAATATGAACTGCAGTTTAATTTATGAGAGGACAGATAAGTGCAGGACCTTGATAACATGAATGACCAAGGTCAGAAGCCATAATAGACTTTTGTATTTAGAGCTTAAATAATAACTCATAATCGGTAGAGATAGAAGAGAAAATGGAGGTCAAATGCTGGTAGAAAAATTGAAGCGGCAAGCACAGATGTTATTCAAACTGACAAAGTAAATATTGTTTCAGTGAATGTCATATTCTGAATTTTTTTTTGTCTCCTACTTGTGATAATGCGATAAAACCTTACAAGCATGAATTAGAAATGCCTATCTGCTAACAAAAGTGAGGGGAAGATGTGCATATAGGAGTCACACACAAAGAAATTGGAAGGGAACTCTCATTTGTGTTGATAGGCATATGTGTGTACAAATATTTTGAATGGAAAATAGCACACAAGCTCAGTTTTCATCATTGCATAAACATGGCTGAATATCAGCTTTCAGTTTCTACTTGAATTATCATTTATGTCTTCACCCATTAAAAAATTAAATTTCCAAATAACTAAAATTAATCTCTGTCTTTCAATGCTAAGGGTTACCACAGTTTCATACTCTTCAAGCTTTGATTAATAAGTCTTTAGTTGAAAGAATTTTTTATTAGGAGAGGACTGCAGGGACCAGCTTCCTCTGAAATCTTTTAGAGGTGTCTAATGATACAGTCTAGTATATAACTACATGCATGAAAGAAGAGACACATTCACCAAAGACAAAGGAGAGAAGATACTCATATTTCCTTCCTTTCTGGAAGAAAACTGGAGACCTGATCATGAGGAATGTGGAGAAAGCTGAGGTGTTCATTGATTTCTTTGCCTCTGTCTTCCCCAGCAAGAGCTGTAGGCACACCACCTAAGTTGCTGAAAGCAATGGTGAGAACTTGGAGAAGGTAGATCTGCCAGCTGAAAGTGAAGATCAGGTTCAAGACCATCTGAAGAACATGATGGTGCACAAGTCCGTAGGACCTAATGAGATCCATCCCTGTGTTCTGAGGGAACTGGCAGATGAAGTTGCAC
Source organism: Meleagris gallopavo (assembly GCF_905368555.1). Classification (NCBI taxonomy): domain Eukaryota; kingdom Metazoa; phylum Chordata; class Aves; order Galliformes; family Phasianidae; genus Meleagris; species Meleagris gallopavo. Next base: position 95,259,188 of record NC_139404.1, on the reverse strand, counting down.
AAGCCACTATCCATCATATTAGAAAGGTCATGGCAGTCCGGAGAAGCTCCCACTGATTGGAAAAGGAGAAATATAATCCCCATTTTTAAGAAGGTAAAAAAGATTCAGGGAAATACAGGTCAGTCACTCTGTGCCTGGCACAGTCATGGAGTAGATCCTCCTGAAGGCCATACTAAGGAACTTTTAAAATAAAGTTGAGGTGATTGAAGGTAACCAACATGGTTTCATCAAGGGCAAGTCATGCCTGACAAACTTAATGACCTTTTATGATGGATTTACAGCATCAGTGGATAAAGAAGAAGCAACTGACATCATCTACCTGGACTTGTTCAAAGTATTTGACATTGTCCTGCTTGACATCCTGGTCAAAAAAATTGAGAAAAATGGATTTGATGGATGGACTACTTGTTGGATAAGGAATTGGCTGAATAGTTTCACTCAGAGAGTTGCAATCAATGGCTCAATCTCCAAGTTTGCAGATGACACCAAGCTGAGTGGTGCAGTTGATACGTCAAAGGGAAGGGGTGATATCCAGAGGGACCTGGACAGGCTTGAGAGGTGAACTGATGCCAACCTTCTGAAGTTCAACAAGGTTGAGCACAAGGACCTGCACCTGGATTGGGGCAATCTCAAACACAGTTTGGACAGAGAATGGTTTCAGAGCAGCCCTGAGAAGAAAGATTTAAGAGTGGTGGTTGATGAAAGATTCAGCATGAGCAGGTAATGTGCTCTTGCAGCTTAGAAGGCCAACTGTATCCTGGGTTGCATCAAGAGAAGTGTGACCAGCATGTCAAAGGAGGTGATTCTGCCCCACTGCTCTGCTCTCACGAGACCCTACCAGGAATATTGTGTTCTTGAACCCCCAACGCAAAAAGGACATCAAGCTGTTGGAGCAGGTCCAGAGGAGGGCCACGAAGATGATCAGGGGGCTGGAGCATCTCCCCCGTGAGAACAGGCTGAGAGAGCTAGGCCTCTTCAGCCTGGATAAGAGAAGACTCCGAGGAGACCATATAGCAGCCTTCCAGTACTTGAAGGGCACCTACAGGAAAGCTGGGGAGGGACTTTTTATAGGAGCATGTAATGACAGGATGAGGGGAAATAGTTTTAAGCTGGGGTAGGTTTAGACCATATATTAGGAAGAAATTCTTTACTGCGAGGGTGGTGAGACACTGGAACAGGTTGCCCAGTAAAGTTGTGAATCCCCCTTCCTGGAAACATTCAAAGCCAGGCTGGATGGGACTTAGAGAAATCTGGTCTAGAGGGACGTGTCCCTTCCTATAGCAGGGGCATAGGAACTAGATGATCTTAAAGGTCCCTTTCAATTCAAACCATTCTATGATTCTGTGTTTCTATATGAGTCAGAGTTTCCTTTTATTTATTCTTACCTGTGTCTGGATGGTCTTTTATAAATTAGCAAGTTTAGCCTCTCAAGAACTAAAATTAATTCATGATTTTTCAAATAGTATTGAAAAAATACTTATTGAACTATTAATTTTTCTTGCCTCTGTACAAATAACTTCCCCACTTGAAGTAAAGCATTTTTAATAAAGAAAATTGTCACATGGCACCTAAACTCAAAGTTACAGAATATTCTAACTTTCAAGTAAAGGCAATAAAATTAAGTCCATGGCTTATTTTTGTAAGACTGCACCTGGACAATAGCGTCATGCATCAAGAATGGCAGGGAATGTAGGTAAAGAGGGAAAAGCAAACAAGAACAAATATTATTGGCTAGGATGTCAGTGATAGGTACCATTACAGTATTTCCAATGGGATTTATGGTAGCTGTCATCCAGATGCTGTACTGAGAGATATTAATGGAATCTATACATCTAGATCTTTCTAAACAGAGGATCTCACAAAACATAACTTTAAGAACAGATTAATTTACAACTTTTAAGCTATCATTTCTTATTGCTGTGCATTTTTTCTTCCTGCTTTTTTGGACAATTATATTAATGCTGTTCCCCCTGAGCTGCACTTTCTAGTGTACCATTAACCTTCCTACAAATCTGATACCTTGCTCCCTGTTGGAGCAACAGACTTGTACGTGTCTGTACACACTGACAGATTGTTCCATGACTGTTCTTACAATGCAAATACAGATTAAAATTAAATTTTAGTGAACACATACACTGTATCCAAATGGCAGTCAATAGATTTAATGTTATCATCAAGTACTTAAAGTGTATTTATAAATCTTAGGTGTTCAAATTAATTTCAGACTATACTGCACACTCTTATATCTACCAGTCTCATATGTATTTCTTTATCTCTTTGCCACCATGAATGCCAGAAAATAACTCTGAAGCACTAATTTTGCATCACAAATCACAATATTTTTTATAAAAAAGAAGAATGATGACAAAATATCTATTCCAAACTACTTGGAATTTACTTCTTATCATTGATAAATAGTGAAGAAAATTATAGCTGACAATGTACAGCATTGATTTAGTTGAATGTTACTTGTATCTACTGTATTCCCCTAAAACAATGCTCTCTCCAAAAGAAAGCAAAAACAAACCAAAGGCCAAAAACAAACAAAACAACCAAACAAAACCGTATGAAAATCAAATCCAAGAGCTTTTCAAACTACTGATAAATTTATTTGCTCAGGGTAAAACATTACTCGTCTGTAATTCTTTGCCTATTCCTTAGAAGTGATATGTATCAGATCTCTTCTATCTTCTCGCATGTATGCGTTGTAGTATGCTCCATTTTCTCAGCCTGCTTTTTTATTCCCTATTCTTCATGAGAGTTGTATTTCCTTTCCTTTCCTTTTTTTTTTTTTTTTTTTTTTTTTTTTTTTTCCCTTTTCCTTTTTATCTCTTTTCATTTTGGTAGAAATAAAATAAGATGCCATGATTGTATGAATCAGTGTTCTGCTACTATTCTGTTTGCTTACTATCCTATTCTCTTTTAGTGTAGAATTTATCTCTGCAATCAAGTGTTTGGTTTTGCTGAAAGCTGCTGAGGTGAAATAAAGTTATATTATCATTGCTGTCCCAAACAAATAAATATTATCTGAATTATATAATAGCCATCAGATTCTACTGGACTTCCTATTACAAAAAGCTGAAAAAATTTTCCTTGTTCTTTTTTCAGAAGAATCTGAAGGAAACAAAGAATTTTATCACTATGAAAGCTATCTAACTTGAAGCTAGTTCAGCTGTATCTATATGGGCAGCAGGTAGTATTGCATTTACTTGTGCTATTACTTTTAAATAGTAATAAAGTTATATCCTGCATGACATAAACAAGCAATTTTACCATCTTTAAGCTTTACTTCACCCCCACGCCTTTTTAAATCCCAAGTATAATGTATAAGACCAGTCTCACTAGGTGAGCAGATCCATTAAAATCACTAGGATTTGTGTCTCCAAGCAGCTTGGGCAAAAGCACTGCTTTGCCGGGTCAGAGTTGATAAGGGAAAGCTGTTCAGCAGTTTGTATATTGCTTGCTGAGTGAGACTATGATTTAACCTGAAGGACTCCAGATACTACTGAAGTAGAAAAGGCATGAAGGATGGAAAGAACGTCCCAAAGAAGGATATGGTCTGAGGGAACCAAACAAAACTTTGTTCTATTCCAAACCTTCTCTTTCCCTCCTTTCCCATTAAAAACTGCATCTTGATCTCTTATATAAATATGTTCCTTAATTGTAATTAACTAATGCGATGCATGTATCAAGTTAATCATACCTACTGGTGGCAGATCCGATAAACCACTATAGAGATTTTTACACAAAAACGTTGCAACAAGAGTGACTGAAAAATCTACAGTACCAAAAAATTATTTTCAGTTTAAGGTTTCCTTTAGATTCTTTGGAAGCTACTCCATCATAGCAAAACAGTCAACATCTGACTATAATCAAAGCATAGATATCTAACTTCAGTTATTTAACAACACAAAAATGGTTCATTGTCAGCATGCTCATGAGAGATGAATGTTTTACATAAAAATCAGCTGACATTCTTATTGATGATCTAGGGAGTACTAAAGCCTGCTTTAGACAGATATTTTTTATAAAACAGCAACAATCAAATGGAAGTCATAGAATCATAGAATGGCCTGGGTTGGAAATAGCACAGTGATTATCTAATTTCAACCCCCTTGCTATGTTCAGGGTTGCCAACCACTAGACCAGACTGCCCAGAGCCACATCCAGCCCTGCCTTGAATGCCTCCAGGGATGGGGCACCCACAGTCTCCTTGAGCAACTTGTTCCAATGCGTCACCACCCTCTGTATAGAAAACTTCCTCCTAATATCCAACCTAAACATCCTGTCTCAGTTTAAAACCATTCCTCCTTGTCCCAATGCGTCACCACCCTCTGTATAGAAAACTTCCTCCTAATATCCAACCTAAACATCCTGTCTCAGTTTAAAACCATTCCTCCTTGTCCCATAACTATCCACCCTTGTAAACAGCCATTACCCCTCCTGTTTATATGCTCCCTTCAAGTACTGGAAGGGCACAATGAGATCTCCCTGGAGCCTTCCCTTCTCCAAGCTAAACAAGCCCAGTTCCCTCAATCTTTCCTCGTAGGAGAGGTGCTTCAGCCCTCTGATCATCTTAGTGGCCCTCCTCTGGACCCACTCCAAGAGCTCCACATCATTCCTGTACTGGGGGCCACAGGCCTGAACAGAGTACTGCAGATGGGGCCTCACAAAAGCTGAGTAGAGGGGGACAAGTTGGCCTTCTGGGCTGCAAGCGCACATTGCTGGCTCATGTCCAGCTTCTCATCCACCAGAACCCCCTTCTTTGCAGGGCTGCTCTCCAGGAGCTCTTCCCCAGTTTGTATAAATACCTGGGATTGCCCCAACACAAGTGCAGTACCCTTGACCTTATTGGACCTCATTAGGTTTTCATGGGCCCACTTCTCCAGCCTGTCCAGGTCCCTCTGGATGGCTTCCCTTCCTTCCAGTGTATCAACTGCATCGCTCAGCTTGGTGTCATCTGCAACTTGCTGAGGGTGCACTCGATGCTATCATCTATGTCATTGATGAAGATGTTGAAGAGCACCAGTCCCAAGACTGATCTCCAAGGGACACCACTTGTGATCAGCCTCCACCCTGACACAGAACCATTGATCACAACCCTTTGGCTGCATCCAGCCAACCAATTCCTAATACATCTAACAGTTCATCCTTCAAATCCACACCTTTCCAATTTAGAGAGAAGGATGTGATGAGGGACCATGTGAAAGGCCTTGCAGAAGTCCAGGTAAATGACATTCGTCGCCCTTCCCCCATCCAGCGAAGCAGTTGCTCCATCAGAGTCAGAATACTAACTCATAACGGATCTGATAATTTCCTGATACTGTGTAAATGTTGAAAGCATAATTTATGGGTATGGACATATTACTACTGTCATCTGTCATCAAATGCTTTTCATTAACATAACATTTTGTATACTTATTTACTAGTTGCGTGGCTTGGCAGTAACAATTGTGAAACAGTTATCTAGAAGGAAGTATCACATATTTTCTTATCTTTTAGTTTGGTAAGAAAACAGAAATGAAGATTGTTCTCTTAAAATTAATATTTAAACTAACAAATTAATTGATATATTGTTAGTCTCTCTTGGCGTGTATATGAACCTGTCTCTAAATTGGGTAGTTCCTGAAGGCTATGAGCTCTGCAACAGAACCACATACCATAGATAAATCTTCTTCCCATTTATGTTCAATGGTTATGTCTGTTTTCTATCCTCTCATAAGCAATAATGATAAGAATAAGAATGCAAAGCAAATATAACAGTTCCATGGGATGCACGCCTGGCCACTTTTAAAAACTCTATAAAATATCCAATCTTGTCTCACAAATTTTTCTGACTTATTGTCATTGTGACAACAAATTTCAACACATAAATTTATCAGCGCAAATTCATTATAATGTAGTAATTTTTTCCTTCTGTGGAAAAAAATAATTTAAAAGACAAGTTAAATAGCAATGCAAACTGAATGTTAGTATGATAGGAAGTGGACATTAATCTAAAAATAAATAAATGAAATCTGAAGCTTCTAAACTGTGGATAGAATTTAATTTCTTCACTTGTATCCAAACTAATTTTTCTTCCGAAGAAGCATTGAGGCCAAGTAACTAAGATCTTGGAGTTAAAATATGAATTGTGAGCACATGGGATTTAATCTGTGGGTGTCAGTCTGATGAAGATTAAACAAAACAGTTCACACTGCTTTTAGGAAAGCATTGAATATCATTGCACTGATTTCAGCAACAGCAACAAACAGAATATTTATGTATGACTGAAATCATTTGAAGATTTACATGAAATATAAACGGAAGGTGATGAGAATGAAAACAATTTTAGGTGCTCACCAAAGAATATATATATATATAGGTTATGCCTAAATGATATTAAAAAGAATATACTGTAGCAGATCCTCTCCTTCTCATATTGCATAGCATTATTTGACATTATATATTTCACAGAATACTACAGTAACTTTTCAGCCTCAAGATAGTTACACAGCAACTTCAGATGCATCTTCAAGGATACAGCATATATTCTTACAGTCACATGAGTAGCTGAGTTACATAAAATACAGACCGTACCTTTATATAGATGGGGTTAAGTAATTCAGACTGCAATTAAAATAGCAGGAAAGCCATCAGAAATGAGAAACTTTCAAGGATGACAAATAGTAAAATGCACTAATCTGCAAGCAACAACATAGATATATTTGCTTGTCTTATTTAAATTCACAAAGACTATCTGAAATACCAGGCTCTCAGTTTTATGCTGATTCTTTTCAGTTGGCATCATACAAAAAAAATAAAAAATAAAAAATAAAAAATAAATCTATAAATTTGTGTATAACAGCCATTGGATTGCTATCCAGTCAATGTTACTTATTTCCTCCTAGTTTTGAAGTATTAAATAAAGTTTTCATTCTCCCCAATAAGCACTTCTAGTAGACCAATTCGCAAATTTTGCTAAATAAAATGACCCTTAACAAAACCACTTATCCTCCTTTCAATCAGTTGGTTTCAACACAGATTTATTTATTGCTTTCCAGAAGTCTATTCTGACTGCAATTGAAATGTATAGCTGTTTTGTCTCCCGTACTCAGCAGTGATTGACCAGTTCAGTGTCAGTTCTTCCAGCTCCCCCTCTCTCTGCACAAAATTATACCTACAGCTTCCAGTTCTCAAGGGAGTCAGTCTCCAAAATTATGAAAACTTCACTCATTTAAGTAGCCTTTGTTTGCACCATGAAGATAAGACAAGAATACCAGATATCAAGAAGTATGCGGAACAGTAACTGCCTTTAAAAATTTATATGCTGTCAGACTGCACAGGATCTAAGTAATATTTAGAAACTTAAATGCAAGATAAATTTAATAAACTGGAAGAAACAATTCTCAACTGAAATACCGGACAACATAAAAGAAAATTTTCATAACTAGGAAATGATAGAAAGGTTGGTATTTTGGAAGAAATAAAACTACAAGCTTCCTACTGTTTAAGAACAGAATATGATGATAATGAGCAACAGAAAAAATGTCATTAAAGCTCGAAGTGGGAAAAGCTCTTAAGTGTGTATCAATTGAGATAGTATCAGTGGGTAAAATGTCTTCAAATCATCAGTGACTGAGAAAACTAGGTATACTTAGAAACATCACCTTGAATTTGAATGCAGAAAGGAAAAGATTTAAATAATTACTTTGCAGGCTAATGATTCCCAGAAAGCTTTTCAGCCTATCCTGTGTGAAAGTGAATGTTAGGGCATAGCTATGGTTCTTGCTGTCAGGATGTATTCTCATGGAAATTTTGAACTGAATTACTCCGTGAGCACATTTACATGGTAAAAAGCTGGAGAAAAATCTCCCAAAGCCAGAGGAAAGCTATACTGCCAAAACTGTTAAGCCCTAAGTGGGTTTCCAAATAAAATTCATTTGCCCTATTGGGTGCTACTTGAATGAGTCAACAATAAGCTAAGGCACTAGTTTAGAAAGGTCTTTTCAACACGGAAAAGTATCTTTCAGTTTCTGAAACAGCAATCCCCTTGAGAATAAACTGAAAGGTGAGACTTCTGAATTGACTTCTTTGTCAATTTTCAGAGCAGTGCCTTTCATATGTTTAGAGATATGTTCTACTGTTGCTGCATATCAAGTTTGCTGCTTTAGTGTGATTTTCATCAGTTGCACAGAGTAAAAGAAACATTTCTTTGAACTTCAGACAGCTTTTTAACATTTTCTACATTGTCACTAACCTTCTAACATACATACCTATTCATGGACCACTTTCATTCTCTTGTTAACCTCATCTCACAGCTTTTCCTTTAGAGGTTTGTCTGTTTGAGTACATGAAAAGTTCACAAAAGTTAAGATTAAAATGAACTTCTTTCAGTAAAAGGCTGTGGTGGTTTTAATTAATTTTCTATAAAAATGAGTTTTTAGAGACCCACTGTTATTTCATAATAATCTTCTTAATTTGTTTGGAAACTTCTCCAGGTACTTTTTGTGTGAGTGAGGTAGAAAAGCCATATTTATTCCAAAAGTCCTATATCTGGAGTGTATCTATTTAGTGGTCAGCATATTACTGATGATGACTTCAGGAAACCAAAAAAATCTGTGGCCAAAGAAAGTCTATACATTCTGGTTGTTTGTGATGAATGTTACAGGACACTGGAGTTGTAAATAGATACGGAGCTAAATTTTTTCTACTCTAACCAGTGTAAAAACAGATGTAAATCTGGAATCTTAAGGAATTTGGTTATTTGAGCTGCCCAAAATATTCTAGAATATGATTTCAGCATTATGAAACAGTATTTAAAGTATTCTCCTAACTTTAACTGCTGTTTTCTGTAATAATATTTCCTCTTTGATTACTTGAAGAGAGAGTATTTACTTAACAGGAACTACCAGCAGCTAACACCTAATAGGAACAACTCCCTCAGTCCTCTGATGTTCAACCTTAAAGACTATATCCACAGGCTTCCACTGAGGTTTTGCCAATTAGATTCTATGATTCTCTAGTTCTTGCAATGTTTCATGTACATTGTGATAACACTTCAAATGTCTTTCGCCAAGTTGCTACTATTGTGTTTTACCCAATTAGCAAGGGTGCACTAGAATGGATGTCTTCTGAGAGATACAAGACATGGCAACAGTTAAAAGCTAAATCATTGTTTTAGAAGGAGGTAGAAATGTGCATTTTGACTGATGTTCTGACATTATATATTGATATTATATATATGTTCATATCTCTAGATTCATATTAAATGGAAAGGTCCCTTTGAAATTCATCCTTTTGTAACTAAAAACTACATTTAAATGCTTATTTCCAAACTTCACTTTCCATGAATAAGAGAACATTTTTTGCTCCATGTCAAATCTTCCCAGCTTAGAAGACCAAGATTTACTGTGTAGATTCAGGAGATGGACTCATTTCTATTAACTCAGTACTGAAAAAAAATGCATCAGATTTGTGCTGGGGTCACAAATTATGCTGGTAGAGGCTCTGCCTTTTTGATGAGATGACAGAGATGCAGGTCCAGAACATTAGTCAACATAAATCTGCTGATAATTTTACAAAATTTTGTTTCAGTTGTAATGGTCTTAAATTCTGTCTAATACTTGTTTTGATTACAATTCTGTTCTTTATAATGCCGTGCTTTTTGTTTACATGCTTTGTTGATATATATTTTCCACTTACAGAACATAAAGTCTGACAAGCAGCAACAAGAATGAACATTACTAAAAATATAAAATGATCCATATCCTTCATTCTTAGCAGCATGAAGTAAATCTGTTACTGCAGATGTAATATCTTCTCTATATTCCTAACAATATTTAAACAAAAAAAGGCATCTGCCATGAAAGGAATTTCTCATGCTGATCCTTTCCCAGTCAAACAGAGTGGGTCGATAATAGCACTGAAAACAGGGAATGAAAATGAGGCTGAGTTTTTAAATAGCATAAACGACAGTAGCATATAGAGAAGCTTGCTTTAATCAGACTGCTAGTATTAGACAAATTAAAAATTGGCAGCTAACAGTGTTTTTCTTAGCTTGTGGTATCTGAAGGACATTGATATAAACATCAAATAGAATTCAGGGCACATATTGTGGAAGTGCCAGTTGAAGCTTTATATGTAAGGTAAAGCTAGAATTAAATCCCTTATCATATAAGAGACACAGCCTCTCTCCTACCAAATTTCCACTCATTTGGAAGGAAGAATCAATTTTCGGAGGATTTACAGGTAAATGTGTTCATTAAAACTAGTCTCTAAATGAAGAGTGCCACATAGTCTATGCCATGGATACAGCATAGTTTAAACCGCATAGCAAGCTTGTAATGCTTCTGTTATTTTGTTATTACTAACATTCAGCATTACAAAAGTCTAAAGTACTAAATTTGTCAAAGAGGACCTATTAAAAACAAAAATAAAATCACCTATTTTTTTTTTTTTTCAGAAAGAACATGAACAAATATAAACTCCCAGAATTCTGACCTTTATTCTCTTGCTAAACATATGTCTTTTACCTTCTCTCAGCTTTCTGTAGGTTCCACTGTGCACAAAAATGAATGAGTATGCATGTGTTCAAATAACATCTTTCCTCTGCCTTTACTGGCTGAACTGCCTCGCTTGGAAAATTTCACCTGAAATAGTTTCATTTCCCTTATCAAAATTAACATTTTTGCAGTCATTCTTAATAGCTACTAGCTTATCAGTCAGCAGAAGATCCCACATTACCTTTCAGTCACAAAGGCCATCTCCCAGGGGTCTGAATAAAACAGCAGAAATAAGTGTCTCTGTGAAGACTCCTGAAAACAAGCTGAGAGCTTCAGTTGTACTACTGACAGTGGAAAATGACAATAATTTTTAAAGATATTTCATAGAATCATTGAAGCATAGAATTGGTTAGATAGGAAAAGATCTTTAAGTTCATCAAGTCCATGACTGGACCATGTTCCTTAGAGGTGCATCACTCATACCTGAAGGGATAGCAACTCCACCACATCTCTAGGCAGCCTGTTCTAATGCCTTCTACTTCAAGACACTCCTCCTGTCTTTGCATACAGTCTGTAGAACAGTATTAGTTTCCTGAAAACACTGAAAGACTCAGTGTACCTAATAAGATGGCTTGATTTTCCTGGTTCCACATACTTGCAAGGAAATAAGAAATTTTTCTTTGGATAGTAACTATAGACTGTCTTCTCCTACCTATTAGTGCAGTAGTGATTTGTGTTAATGAGAAACAAATTTGAGTCCTTGAAAATGAAAAAGGTCTCCTTCATCCAAAGAGCTGGTTAGCAAATCCACCAAATTTATTGTTAGCTCATCTCATGTAGTCTTTGTCAAAAATACACCAAATCATAAACTGAAGCTAGTTCCTTCACATTTTATATACGGTACACTGTATATCATTTGAACAACAGTAAATGGACTATTTTTACCTTTTTTTTAGTGCCACCTGGAAAGGGAAGAGTGGGTAAAAAAATGTACTGCAACATCCTTCTTGCAAAGACTGTAAAAAAGATATGGAAAGTTGCTTGTGCTTAAAAGATGAAAGATAATTACTTCTAGATAAGATTTGAATGCTTCAACTGCCATAAAAATGTACAAGAGATCTCAGGTAAATAGACTGGGAAAACGTGACTAAGTGAAAGAGTTTGCATCTGGAAATAAATGTAAGATTCTGCAGAGCTTTGAAGATAAGAAATCCCAACATAGCTGCAGGGACAATTGACCTCTGGAAGCTCAGGAGATGGATGGCAAACGTGTCACCTGCTGAAGACTGAACTCAGCGTAAAGGCTTTTCCTGTTCGTACTAGGCACTGAGGAGGAATTTCCATCCACAGGCACAGAGACTTGCAAGGGCAACTGGCAGCCAACACCTACGTCCAGGAAAGTCTGCCAGAGAAACCAATATTCTACTTTTTTTTTCAAGATACTTATGGGTTTTGTGGCTCCTTTAAGTAGCCCCAAGATTTCATTCAGGAGTGGAGAGCAATGTTTCACATGTGTGTAAAGTTCTACTCTTTCTCTAGGTGCTGATTGTCAGTTGTTTCCCTTTCAGTCAACAAGAGCCACAGATATTTAGGCAACACATGAATTTACAATCTTTTGAAAAGGAGTTCCAAATCTCTGAGTTTATTTCTGCTATTTACTTTAGGAATTCATTTTTTGTATATGCTTGTCCCGCAATGCAGTATATAAGTTCTAAAAAGCTACGGAATCACTGGATGGAAGGCATATACAATTGTAAGGAATTATCATCTTTGTTGCCCAAATGTCACATAATCAATGAGAGAAAGAAGTTGTTTCTTAAAGATGAATGCTGATGAAAGAGAATAGCTAAACAACATCCTGTGTGCTATAAATATTTTTTAACTTCATGACACAATTATTTTTGAACCAATACTATAAATCCATTTCTTCCTATGCATCTCAGCTTTACAGAAGTGAAGTGAAGAAAAAAGAATTGATTCTTCTTATATTAAAACATACAATTTTGCTTATACTTCAGTATCTGAAAACCATTTAGTGCTAAATTAAAATGAAATTTCCTGAGAAGTTAGAAGCTATATGTATATATATTTTTTGAGTGATGCTCAAAATGTTAGACTCAAAAAAAAGATAGAGATATTGCTTAGAGAGCAGTAAGCTAGAGCAGAAATGTGTGGTTTACTAGCAACTCCATTTAAATTTATCAGATTTTTAAATGTTTACCCTACAGTAAGTGTTCATTGTAAGTTATCTTACTTGTATGATTTGGATAGTAGCATGCACAAAATTATTTCAAAGTAATCAAATCTGTAATTTGCTTACCTTGTGGTGACTTGTTCAAGTAGTAACACCTGTGGTACATTGCATTTTGGAACTAATTTTCTAAAAGTTTGATTAAAAAAACATTTATTTTGGGTTTGTTGAATCACATTAAACTTAAAATATTCATTTAAATTAAAAACTGATCTTCATTTAGTTCATTTTCAATATGATATTAGTTTCAACGTGTTATTAATGATTGTCTCTTTTAACATAGAGTGAGACAAACATTGAATGAAGTAGTAGTCCTGAGATAAAACACTTTACAACTAGATCATTTCATCTCTAAGGTTTACCTTTTAATTATTATTTTATATTGGAAACTTTAAGGCTTCTGCTACCTATGTTGCACTAAGATGTTTGTTTTATTACTGAAAAACTTGTGGTAGCCATCAATGCTGGTTAAAAAAAAAAGCAGGACAATAACCTCTACATATCTTCCAGCTTTCAGAATAATTACTTTATTTTAGAAGAGTCAAATTTATGTTCACGAGCAATTCAATCAATATTTGAACATTTGCCAGTCTTTTAATATTAGTTTGGTTCAGTGCAAAGCAGACACATCCAAAATCTGCAGCAGAAAATTATATGGTGTCCTGTAGTCTCTAATGAATGTGTTTACTACCTTAAGTCACATGGTGACCAATTAACATAAGATAGAAATGTCTCATGAGGAAATCCTCTTTATGGTACTCTACTTGCCTATTCGCTGATAGAACATTTTTCTCTGCAACATAGAGAGGTTTGAATTCCACTGAAGCTTAGAATACTTTAAAGAATTATTTTGAAACAGCTGAATTATATTGTGGATGATGAGAGTCAAAATATTAGTTCATCAATATTTCAGTGTTAACTGCTATTGTCCAGCAGCAGTAACTGCAGGGACAAAACCCAAATTTTGTAAAGCACACACAGATGCACATATATGTGTACTCAGGCACATGCACACACATGCAGGACAGAAAACATACATAGATTCACATGTACACATACACATCTGTCCAGAAAGGCAGCTGACTTTCTGAACCTTCTGCAGAAGTATCAAGAATAGTATTGGCGAGCCTGAAATTGCAGAATAGGAAAAACCTGTGCTTCTTTTTGTCCTAAAAAATACAAAAAAAAAAAAAAAAAAAAAATTACAGGATAAGTTAGACACTCAATATTCCTATTTCTCTGTTATATCTAATGTTCGCTCCAAGGAATTTTTTAAGTATACACTAGACTGCACAGCTTTTTCTCTAATATCCTGTGACAAAGACATCCCCCCAGAATTATTTGCTTCTTATTTGTCCATGTTTCCTCTTCCCATTGGAAAACTGATTCACATGCCACGCCTACTGCCCAACACACAGAACAATAAATGTGAAGTGATGATGCTATCAGTCCTGATCTTTCCCAGGGTAAAAGCAGAGCATTGTAGGAAAGCAGCTCCTAGTTTTGATACACAGCATCACCTTGATCTTGACTATCTAAATTTTGAAGAGACAGTAGACAAGATTAAATAGTAGAGAAAATTAATAATATCCCAGTTTAGTTTGAAACTGCAACTGATATTAACTAGACAATCTTAGACAATAACGCTACTAAATCACTAAGATTCAAATACAATTGAAACTGTACTTATGAAAAACATTTTTTTTGCGAAGCCCATGAAACTGTGAGGATTAAGTTGAAGTATTCAGCGTGATCAATATCTTGAAATTGCATTAAGGCCTCAGGCAACAGGGGCCCTCATTCCTTCCCATTTCCCATTTTCTGTTTTCTGTTTCTAGGCACCATTACAGGCAATCAGACATGAACAGAAAATGAATTTGCTACAAGCTAGTGGCATTGTAAGTGGCTTTGAATATAAGTGGAACAAGGGTCACTAACTTCTAAGCTCTGGTAGCCTGATAAGAATATTAAGTCCACCATTTATCCCCAATGAGTGCTTGATTAGCCATACAGTGCTGTGCTGACAAAGTTCACTAAAAATACATTATGCTAATAACACTTGAGTGCCAGAAACACTGGGAAAGCCCAAGTCTTAACACAAAGAGTGAGTCATTATAGTATTTACCTGATAGTAACAAAAATGACTTCCTAGTCCAGTTTGTAAAGAGACTACAATAAAGAGGTGATTCCTTAAAGCATTTAAGAATTAGAAAAATAAAGATGTTGACACACTGACATGTAGAAAGTAAACAAGACATTTCAATTTTCAGGACAGGAGCTACTAGTGGTACAACTTGCTTATATGTATTTATATTTTCTAAATTACATCATGTAACTCTTCACTAGTGCCTTTCTCTGCTATATTTAAGAAATGAATGTGTTCACTCCTTCCTGAGTACTTGGACCACAAGTGGGGATTTCCAGTGAAGTCCCATGGCTTTTTGCATGAGACACTCATGCACTGCCATTGTCCCACTTCTTGTGTTAACATGGCTTTTTCTCTCATCAAAGGAGAAGCTTTATAGGTGATCTCTTTCCTAGCTATAAGGTAGGAGGTAAAGTATACAGGTACTAAATACCCCAGTAAGAATCCAGGCACTTAAATATATTGAAGACAGTTCGTTTCTACTTCAGATTTACTCCTTAAATCTCACAGCTTCCTCCAAATGCTTAATGCTCCCATGCTC